>NW_012118388.1:3064904-3100899 GCF_000951035.1 Colobus angolensis palliatus
CTGCAAGCTCCGCCTCCTGGGTTCACGCCATTCTCCTGCCTCAACCTCCTGAGTAGCTGGGACTACAGGTGCCTGCCCCCACACCTGGCTAATTTTTTGTATTTTTAGTAAAGATGGGGTTTCACCATGTTAGCCAGGATGGTCTTGATCTCCTGACCTCGTGATCCACCCACCTTGGCCTCCCAAAGTGCTGGAATTACAGGCGTGAGCCACCGCGCCCGACCTGTACCTTGATTTTTTTTTTTTTTAACAATAATATATCTTGAACATTTCTCCATGTCAAATATTTTTCTAAAAGGATACTTCTAAGTCTTTTTTGCAACCTAGACACCTTTGAAAATCTGGTAACAAGTATGTACTCTTACTAGTTTGGAGAAAATACCACTTCGTCAGCAAACTATATGGAATAATTTCTGTATCATTCCTAGGATTCACAGATACTCTAAGCCCATCCCTGAATCCCAGGTTAAGAATCTCTACCCTAAAACATGACTTTTAATAACTACTTAAGATTCTGATATGTATAAACAGTTGACTAATGTGATCATTTGGATTCCTTTCCATTCTTTTTTAAGTAGTACTTTAGTGAAATGCCTTGTCAGTGAATCTTGCATAGTTCTCTGATTACTGTCTTAGGATAAATTCCTGTTAGTGAAATTGCTGGGTCAAGAGCATGTCCACTTTGAATGCTTTTGAGACTTAGCTCTAGATCATTATTTGCTTATAATCTGTAAGTGATTGGTTTAAACCATCTCTAGGTATCATCTTGCTGTTCAGTCTTCTAATCTCCCTCTGCCTTCTTTCTCCATTGACACAGTTCCAGCCAGGAGATTCAGATCTATGCCATTGCACTGATTAATGCACTTTTTCTGAAGGCTCCTGAGGACAAGAGACAGGTCTGTGGCTGCCTTTTCACATTTTTCATCTGGGTTCTTCTGAGAGAAGAATTCTCACCCCACACACTCTTTGCGTTCAGAGAGCACAAATCCAGCCATTTTCCCAAGAGTCCTTCCTCCTAGCCCTCTGGTCTGGAGCCACCCTGCTGGGAAGAACTATGAGGGGAAACCAGCTGGGTCTTAGATGAGAGCAGGGTCCTTCAAACTTTTTCCTCTAAAGGGCCAGAGAATAAATATGTTTGACTTTATGGGCCATGTGGTCTATGTGATAGCTACTCAACCTTGCCATTGTAGCCAAAAGCAGCCTCAGATAGTAGGTAAATGAATGGGTATGGCTGTCTTCCAATAAAATCTTATTTACAAAAACAGGCAACAAGCCTAGTATGGCCACAGTTTGCCAGCTCCTGGGTTAGAGGACCAAGAATAAGGAAGAGGAGACCCTGTGGGTACCCTGAGTCCAAGGGCTCTAATATAAATGGGACTTCGCACTAAGTTTTATGTTTAAAGGTTCTCTGATGCAGATTCTAAACATCTTCCTTCCCCTGTTCATTGACTGTGACATTATGCAAATAGCTCTGCCTCTGTGAACCTTAGTTTCCTCACCTGTCACGTGGGAGCAACAACATCTGCCTTGCTTAGCTCACAAGGATGTCTGAGGAAAAACAAGATCCCTGTTTCACAGATGAGGAAAGTAAGAATCAGCTGGGTGGTGGAACAGGCCCTGACCTAAGAGCCAAGGGGCCTGGACTAAGTACTCTCCCTGCTGCTGGCTGGGCAAGTGCTTGTAACCTCTTTGGGTCTCAGTTTCTCTTTCTGTAAAATGAAAGGGCCAGTTTAAATAATCTCTGACAGCCCTTCCAACACTAACAGTCTAGATTTCTCTGACAAATCCCAAGTGATGTTAAAAGTAAGACATTTTAGTTCTCTGACAATCTCATGGGCTCAGTAAGATGAAATCCAAGTGGGATCATGTATGTACCCAGCTCTTGGTAGATTCTAGAGGGAAGACCAGAAGCATCTGTGGTTCTGTCTGTCCCTGTCTTTGGTGGATGGCTTGGCTCTGTTAATCTTCCTTCCTGGTCCTTGTTTGAATGTAAGCTGGAAGCTCATTCTGTCTGCTTCCCTCTGTGCTTTTGCTTTCTGCCAGCAGGACAAGCACCTTAATCCTCTAGACCTGCCTGTCGCTGTAAGTAGCGCTGCCATGTGGAAAGAGCCCCGGCTCTTCCAGGTGGGGAAGTCAAAAGCTGGGCAAGAATCTCATGGTCTGATCTAGATGTTCAGGGCATGCCAAGACTCTGGGAAAGGTTGTGTGCTGTGAATCTCCTTTGTCAGGACACTTAGGGAAGTACTGCAGATTAGAGTCACAGAAAGGATTAAGGGGGTACCTGCCCCAGGGAGTGTGGCCCCAGCCTTCCTTTGTAACTTGCCTTTGCATGGGTCTGTGGTTCAACTAGGGAAGACCAGACTCAGAAACCAGGGTTTGTAGAGTTTCTGCTGAGAGATCTGCTGTTAGTCTGATGGGCTTCCCTTTGTGGGTAACCCAACCTTTCTCTCTGGCTGCCCTTAACATTTTTTCCTTTGTTTAAACTTCAGTGACTCTGACAATTATGTGTCTTGGAGTTGCTCTTCTCGAGGAGTATCTTTGTGGCGTTCTCTGTATTTCCTGAATTTGAGTGTTGGCCTGCCTTGCTAGGTTGGGGAAGTTCTCCTGGATAATATCCTGCAGAGTGTTTTCCAGCTTGGTTCCATTCTCCCCGTCACTTTCAGGCACATCAATCAGGTGTAGATTTAGTCTTTTCATATAATCCCATATTTCTTGGAGGCTTTGTTCATTTCTTTTCACTCTTTTTTCTCTAAACTTCTCTTCTCGCTTCATTTCATTCATTTGATCTTCAATCACTGATGCTCTTTCTTCCAGTTGATCGAGTCAGTTACTGAAGCTTGTGCATTTGTCACGTAGTTCTCGTGTCATGGTTTTTATCTCTGTCAGTTCGTTTATGGCCTTCTCTGCATTGATTATTCTAGTTATCCATTCTTCCATTCTTTTTTCGAGATTTTTAGTTTCTTTGCGCTGGGTACGTAGTTCCTCCTTTAGCTCTGAGAAGTTTGATCTACGGAAGCCTTCTTCTCTCAGCTCATCCAAGTCATTCTCTGTCCAGCTTTGTTCTGTTGCTGGCAATGAACTGCATTCCTTTGGAGGGGGAGATGTGCTCTGATTTTTTGAGTTTCCAGCTTTTCTGCACTGCTTTTTCCCCATCTTTGCGGTTTTATCTGCCTTTGGTCTTTGATGATGGTGACGTATTGATGGGGTTTTGGTGTGGGTGTCCTTTCTGTTTGTTAGTTTTCCTTCTAACAGGCAGGACCCTCAGCTGCAGCTCTGTTGGAGTTTGCTTGAGGTCCACTCCAGACCCTGCTTGCCTGGGTATCAGCAACAGAGGCTGCAGAAGATAGAATATTGCTGAATAGCAAGTGTTGCTGTCTGATTCTTGTTCTGGAAGCTTCGTCTCAGAGGTGTACCCAGCAGTGTGAGGTGTGAGGTGTCAGTCTGCACCTACTGGGGGATATCTCCCAGTTAGGCTACTGAGGGGTCAGGGACCCACTTGAGCAGGCAGTCTGTCCATTCTCAGATCTCAACCTCTGTGCTGGGAGAACCACTGCTCTCTTCAAAGCTGTCAGACAGGGACATTTACACCTGCAGAGGTTGCTTTTTGTTTAGCTATGCCCTGTCCCCAGAGGTGGAGTCTACAGAGGCAGACAAGCCTCCTTGAACTGCGGTGGGCTCCACTCAGTTTGAGTTTCCCGGTGGCTTTGTTTACCTACTTAAGCCTCAGCAATGGCGGGCACCCCTCCCCCAGCCTCGCTGCCGCCTTGCAGTTAGATCTCAGACTGCTGTGCTAGCAATGAGGGAGGCTCTGTGGGCATGAGACCCTCTGGGCCAGGCGTGGGATATAATCTCCTGGTGTGCCATTTGCTAAGACCCTTGATAAAGCGCAGTATTAGGGTATGAGTTACCCAATTTTCCAGGTGCTGTGTGTCTCAGTTTCCCTTGCCTAGGAAAAGGAATTCCCTTCCCCCTTGCACTTCCCAGGTGAGGTGATGCCTCGCCCTGCTTCAGCTCTCACTGGTTGGGCTGTACCCACTGACCAGCACTGACTGTCCTACACACCCCAGTGAGATGAACCCAGTACCTCAGTTGAAAATGCAGAAATCACCCGTCTTCTGTGTTGCTCACGCTGGGAGCTGGAGGCTGGAGCTGTTCCTATTCAGCCATCTTGGGTGCCCCCTTCTTTTTTTGTTTTCCATTTGCTTGGTAGATCTTCCTCCATCCCTTTATTTTGAGCCTATGTGTGTCTCTGCATTTGAGATGGGTCTCCTGAATACAGCACACTGATGGGTCTTGACTCTTTATCCAACTTGCCAAGGACTGGGTTATATTTCTAAGGCTAATATCATCGGTGCAATAAAAATAACCCTCAAACATTTCTTGATCCTTATGAAGGTGCTATAGAGAATATTGGTGCATTGTTGCTCATTTTTCCCCATGTATTGGAATAAAACCCTGCTTGTTTGATGAAGAGGTAGGTGATCTACTTTTCTTGCAGCTAGGGTTCATTTTGTGTGAAATATACACATCTTAAAATATTGAAATCATATTTAATATGTAAGAGATGGTCACATAATGAAAGGAATTACGAACTGAGGCTCATTGGAGAAACAACAGATTTATGGTTTTTAGAAATAAATTTAAATAAATAAGTATAAAAGCTCTTTAAAAATAAAGATTATTGAATTCCACAAAATGTATCCTCAGTTAAAGGGAAGATGGTATTTTCATCCAAAGGAAGACTCACTAATTATTAAAGAGATCACTGTTCAAGTTCCAAAAAGCATTGGCAGAAATTAACAAATTGGTTATAAAAGTTATGTGAAGGATAAGTGTCCAAAATACCCCATAAGGGAGGGAGAAATTGATTTCTAGATATCAGCTCTTTTTCTAAAACTAGACAATTAAACTTGTGCTATATTAAAACAGAAAAAATGACAGATGACATAGAATTCAGAAACATATCCATGTATGTGATAAAATCATGGAATATGGGTAGACATTACAAAGAATGATTTTTGACAGTTATTTTCCTTCAGTAGTTGATAAACATGTGCTGCATTCTTCTGGCCTCTATGGTTTCAGATGAAAAATCTGTTGTCATCCGAATTGTCAGTCCTTTGTAGGTAACACATAGTTTTTTTTTGTTTTTTGTATATAAACTACTTATTAACAGATAAGGCCTACAGATTTATTTCTTCTTGGACACACCCATGGTGCGGCCACGGCGGCCAGTGGTCTTGGTGTGCTGGCCTGGGACACGAAGGCCCCAGAAGTGGCACAGCCCTCTGTGGGCCCGAATCTTCTTCAGTCGCTCCAGGTCTTCACGGAGCTTGTTGTCCAGACCATTGACTAGGATCTGGCTATATTTTTCATCCTTTACATCCTTCTGTCTGTTCAAGAACCAGTCTGGGATCTTGTACTGGCATGGATTCTGCATAATGGTGATCACATGTTCCACCTCATCCTCAATGAGTTCTCCCACCCTCTTGGTGAGGTCGGTGTCTGCTTTCCTCAACACCACATGAGCATATCTTCGGCCCACACCCTTAATGGCAGTGATGGCAAAGGCTGTTTTCCATTGCCCATCGATGTTGGTGTTAAGTACTTGCAAAAGACGCTGGAACTTTTCAGGGATCACTAGAGACATGGCGGCAGCACAAGTGGTGGTGTGTAGGCCTCCTGTGGAAGATGCATAGATTTTTTAAAAGAATCAACATTATAGCAATTTAAATGAATGAGATATATATCAGTTTGAATAGTTCTCAAGAACGCACTGTTGACATGAAAAAAATTCAACAGTGAAAAACTATATATGTTCAAAACTATATATGTTCTAATAGACTTTACATACACGTAATGCTTTTGATATGAACTACATTGAGTGTGTGTATGCATAATGTCTACATTTATTAACGTGACTCGGAAGTTTCCATACAGATTTTTTTTTTATTGCAGAAGCCCATCTGGGTAGAAGAGAAACAATGGGATAGACAAAGAGAGAAAAAGGTTGACTTTATTTGTAATGTTTGATTTCTTCTCTAAATCAGATTTGAGGAAAGTCTTATGATTCTTTTATTCTGAGCAGGGCACACAGGTATATATATATTATTTTTTAGGTTCCTGGCTTTTTTCCTTAAATATCTAAAAAATAGAAGCTTCTAGTTGTGCACATTCTCATTTCAAACTGCCCTGATGGTAATTGTGATACATAATTTAAATATTAAACTTTGTTCCACCTATAAAGTATGCTCTAGAGAACCTCATGCAGTTCAATGGACATATTTGGGAAAAATGTTGTGCCAAAGACGTAGGAGCTGGGCTTTGGGATATGTTACAGGTTATTCTGTTGGTCCAGTGGGTTCTGGAATATGTTACAGGTTATTCTGTTGGTCCAAATCTGGACGTTCTGGCTGAGAGCAAAGAGGTGTCATTAACCATGGCTCTCTGCAAACTATAATTCTGTCCCCAGGTGTCTAGAAAAGGTATGCTTAGAATTAAAAGGAGAAATCTTACGATAATAAGTAATTTACTCTCTTACTATACATTACCAAATTGACCTCCAAATCTGTTTTTTTCTCCACATAAACTATAGTAGGTAGTATTCTTTAAAAGTTATATTCTATGAAGCAGTAAATTATAGAGTTTCTAAAACTACTAGCTATCATAATTTTTAAAAACATACAACTCCTTTACTAATGCAACTGTACTTACCCAAAGTTGAAATATTATATATTTAGGTGTTGAAAAATCTATATAGATGCTTCTTTGCTAACCCATATCATTCACAGACCTATGTTAATGTGCTGACATTTTGATTTAGGCATATAAAAATTTATTTTTTTAGATATTTTAAATAAAGAAAAACTTCTGTAATAGAAAGTTTTATTTTTGAGGCTTCTGAGAGTTTAACTATCAGCAACATTTACCTTGTAAATTTTCTATGCATATGAAATTTCATTTGTCATGTATAGAGGCTACAATACCCTCACAGTGAATATATGATGCTCTGCATACGTTAGATCTAGTTTACTTTGTAAAATAATCATGTCTCTTGACCTGTTATATTAACCTAATGTCAGGGGCTTGTAAGTTCCTGACTGAGCTTTTGCTTTTTTTTTTTTTTCAAATCAATCAAAAGGATTAGCGAAAGATGTAACAAGAGAAAGGGAATTGAGAAAACTTTCCTTATGGAGTAACAAACAACTAAACAAAATAAAAAGAAAATATCTTACACTTTGTAGCTCTTAGAAGAAGGAGACACTGGTTTAAGTAATTTACAAAATGTTCCTTTATTTTCACGACCACTCTCTGAGATGGACACATTATTACAGTATTCCCATTTTACAAATGAGAAATTAGAGTCACAAAGAAGTTTAGACACTTGACCAAGATCACACAGCTCGTATAATAAACAAAGCAGCTGAGATATGAACCCAGGCATTTTAACTCCAGAGTTTATATTTTGGGTTGCTACACCATATTGCTACCTGAAAGTAAACCAAGGCTGTAAAAAGGTGGCTGTGAAGAAACCCTAAGGATTAGATATGGTTTCATATCAATATTGATTTACTTAAGATAATCTGAAATATTTTTATAAACTTTTTTCTTTCAAAAAATGCTGCTTCTACCTCTTATTGCTTATTTTAGTAAATGTGACCCATAATCATCTTTTTTTAAATTATTATACTTTATGTTCTAGGGTACATGTACACAATGTGCAGTTTGTTACATGTGTATACATGTGCCATGTTGGTGTGCTGCACCCATTAACTCGTCATTTACATTAGGTATATCTCCTAATGCTAACCCTCCCCGCTCCCCACAACAGTACACCATGGAATACTATGCAGCCATAAAAAAGGATGGGCTCATGTCCTTTGTAGGGACATGGATGAAGTTGGAAACCATCATTCTCAATAATCATCTTTTAATACAAGCCAGAGTACATAGGCTCATCCTAGATTTCTACTACTTTTATACTTCCAAATGACCAAATCTTACGGGTTTAGAATACAAATGATTCAAACAGCTATCATTTACAGAGCATCTGTGGTCATAAACTGTGCAAGTTACTTGATCTGTGATTCTTGTATATCTCATTTCATGAGCACAATTTTAGGTAAATTATCCCTATCTGAGATTCATAAAGTTGCATTAATTTGTTTAGATTACATTGTTAATAAGTGACTGAACTGGGGATTGGCCTACACTCTTTCAACTGTATCATACTCTATTGATTATTAAGTATCTTCTGCAGTGTAACCCAACTTTTCCATCCCCAGTGCCATACCCCTCAGTCATCACTTGTCTATTTTGTAGCTTCATTTTGATTACTGTTAACACCTTCACTTCTATCTAAAAAGTATGGCATCTTCCTAATGCCAGTTTTTACTTCAGAGTTTCAAATCATTCAGAATACTGAGGGTTCTTTCATATAAAAATAAATTGCCCATATCATGTGTATTTCATTTCCTTGGTCTGAGTTTCCCAACCCTGTTAGGACATGTTTGATTGACTTCTCTCTCTCATTTATGTCACTTTCTTGTTCATTCTCTGCAAAGCCCTCTCCCCTTCCAGCCTTTCCCACTCACTTGAGAATATGAAGGTTTGATGTAGGTGGATTGGCCTCCCTGAAGACAAGGAGTTTGACACAGATTGCAGACACTTTCCTCTCAAGTTGTATATCAGATGAAGAGTTGTTAAAAGAAATAGCTGCCTAAAGCATCTCATTTCACATTACCTGGAGAGGGAGTTTTTGTCAGAAACCATCGCACTGATAGGTGAAAATACATTGCCCAGCATATTCACCGGCATATTCCCATGAATACTGAAATTGTATCCCACAGAGTTAACATTATTAACATTCAACTGAGCATGTGACAGTAAATTTAGAGAAAAGCATCATTCTGAATATTTAATAATGATATTCAGCATTTTTATGGTATATTTTCAAAGTGAGGTATAAAGATTCATAATGAATTTGTGAGCTCCACAGGATGTACCTTGGAGGCATGCCTAGCTCATTCTGCCCATTTGACACTTGAAGAAACGGAGGACTTGGGAGATTTAGGGATTTGCTCAATGTATCTCCATATCTTCCTTTTACTGAGTTCTGCTGGCAGAAGACATCCACTGATTCTTTTAAGGGAAAATTAAGATAAAAATATAATGTACAGTGTCTTATACTGAAATTTAAATATTCAAATAGCATTGACAATGGCTTCTTACTGAAGAGGGCATGTGAAGCAAATTACACTGGCTTCTTAACTCTTCAAAAGTCTTCAAAAATAAAGATGATTGTAAGTAGGTATTTGGCAGGAAAGACAGCTGTAGAGTCATGGAGCTTGGAGTGAACTGTCCTTGCAATTCAGGTCATGAGGCTTCTTAGCTGAGAAGCAGTTCTATGAACGGATATGTGGGCCTGCTATAGTACATAGAATTAAAGGATTCCCCTGGGCATCTCTTTCTACAAGCAGATTTCAAAGCATTTTGTACTTTGCCATGAGAAATTCAATGTTGAATATTACAAGGAAGCCAGGCATTCAAGGGAAGTAAAAACATTCCTAATTTCTAAAAAGTAACAAAGAATAAGCCAATTTTCAAAATATTTTCAGTTTTCACTTCTAATCAAGGAAAAGAGTCTAATGGCCATTAAACATATATCCTTTTTAGTTAACTTTAGTGCTGGGTTTTTGTTTTTTTTTTTTTTTTGCCAAAAAATGAAACTATTGAGAATATATTCCATTTTAAAAAACTTATAATACTATAACAAATGTATATTTGAATAATTTTCACAAATGTCAGAGTCAAGCAAAAAGGTGTTTTTAGACAATAAATTAAGAATTAAGTATTAAAATAGATCTAGTAAATCTAACAAATTATGTGTCTAATTTCCTCATTTACAAAGCAAATTTTGGGGTATGGAATGACTTATTGTCACAGAACTGATTGGGGCAATGGTCAAATCACAATTCTGATTTTTTAACCTTTATTTACTTTTTTTTTTAATTGTTTCTTTATCTCTTTGATTCTTGATTGGAATGACAAAGTTGAGAACTGTCTTTTTGAAATTAATTTTTATCTTTTACAACTAGATGTTATGAGGTTAAAATACCTTTTACTTAAAATACAAACTCATAGTAGTGGAAGTTGATTACGTCAACCATCTTCCTTCCACCTCCTACCCTAAAATTGTAGTGGTTCTCTACTGACTACAGAAAAAAATCCCTCCCCTTTGGTTTGATAATTAAGACATCTACTTATTTATCCATAGACAAACATTTTTTAATTTACCTTTGATTCCCATTGCCAATCTATGTTCTGGCCACACTGAATTATTTATTTGGAGTTTCTTTTTCTATTATTTCGGGTTCCCTGGTTTTTCTCATGTTCTCATTGCACCAAATTCTATTTGCTTTCTCTTCACACAGGTAAATCTGCTCAGCAGCAAGGCTAATCTTAAATTTTATATCTTCCATGAAGTCTTCTCTGCACTCCAGGGCAATGAGTGAGCTCCTCCTCCTCTGAAGTTTCGGAGCTCTCTAGCTAGATCTCACATATTCTACATCAGATTAAATTTTCCATTGTCTTTTGATACTCTATTTCTTGTTTCAAATTCAGGATCATCCACAGATTTGCAAGTCACACTGGTAACATTATCTGATCACATCCTTTTCTTGCCCTTTGATTATTTAAAATACTCATGAATGCAATGGCTTCTTGGTATACGAGACAGTTGTCTTGTCTATATGTATCTCAGGATGAAATAAGAAAACCTAAAAAGAAGAATTCTTCCTTACCTTTGCCTTGCCTTATGTTCTATAAATACGTTTTATATAATGTCAAAACACAGGAGTAATAAATAGTGTTAAATTGCTCACTACCAATACAGCTACATGGTTTCAGTTGCCATTTCAGGAACAAGGGAATTATGACAAGTAAAAGCTGATATTAAAAGTTCCCCTAAATTTTGAAAGTAAAAACAATCAAGTGAGAAGGATAGTGATAATCTGTACAACCCTCCAGCACATATTTACCTGTGTAAAATCTACTTTGTCTTAAATACAGCCACTGTACTAGTTATGGTTAGTGTTTTTATAGTATATCTCTATTACTCTTTTATTTAACCTACTGGTTTTTTATATTTAAAGTGAGTTTCTTATACACAGTATGTAACTGAGTCTTGATTTTTTTTTTCCTCGCTCTGTTGCCCAAGCTGGAGTGCAATGGCATGATCTTGGCTCACTGCAACCTCCGCCTCCCAGGTTCAAGTGATTCTTCTGCTTCAGCCTCCCCAGTATCTGGGATTACAGGCACCTGCCATCATGCCTGGCTAATTTTTGTACTTTTGTAGAGGTAGAAATGCAGTTTCACCATGTTGGCCAGGCTGGTCTCAAACTCCTGGCCTCAGGTGATCAGTCTGCCGCGGCCTCCCAAAATGCTGTGATTACAGGTGTGACCCACTGCACATGGCCTGAGTCTTGGTTTTTTGAGTGGTCTGGCAAAGTCCATTTTTTAGTTGGAGTGTCTGGACTATTTACATTAAATGCAATTTTCAAGGGTATTTAAATCCACCATTATAGCATCTGTTTTATCCTCTCCCATCTGGTTCTGTTCACTTTCACTTCTTTCTATCTTCGTTTGGATAGAAGATATTTTAAATAATTCAACTTATATTCACAATTAAATGATTGACTATACATAATTTTATTTTTAAGTGTTTCTCTAGTGCTTATGACACACATCTTAAAATTTCATTATAACCTCAGATAATATTATATCAACATACTTAAAATGAGGGAAATTACATCAATACATTTACACTTACCATCTCCAATTTTTGTGCTTTTTGTGCTGTTACAGCCACAAATTTTAATTTTTCAAATATTATAAGCATCACAGTATATTATTTTGTTGTTTGTAGTGGTGTTGTTTTAGTTAATAATCTTTTAAAGATATTTTAACATGAGCATTAGATTATTTTATATTTACAAACATTTTGTTTTTCAGTGCTTTGCATAGATCTGAGTTTCTATTTGTTATCACTTTCTTCTGCTTCAAAAATTTTAAAACCTCTGTATAGATCTGCTGATGACAAATTTAATTAGCTTGTTTGAAAATACGTTTATTTTTTCACTGAATTCCAGATTTACAGATTTAGCTCCTTATTTGCCACCTTGAAGACATCATTCCATTGCCCTTATGGCATTCATAGTTTCAGAAAAGCTGTCTTCTTAGTCATTCTTAACTTACTTCTATGAAGGTAGCAAGTATTCCTTGCCTTCCTTTTGATTTCTTTTTGTTTTCTTATCTGGTTTTCAGTTACTTAACCATCATATGACATAGTGTGATTATCTTTGAAGGAATAACTTTAAAATTTTTAAATTAAAATTATATATCTATATATTCAAAAAACTAGTAAACTGCTTGATATTACAGCAAACTATTTTAGAGCTCTTTTTATTTTTTAACCTTTATATTTTTCTCTGTGTTTTACTTTGTTTAGTTCAACATTGCTGTGTCTTCAAGTTCACTGATCATTTTTACAGGTTTCTAGTATGATTATAATAATTTGTGTATTATTTAAAAAGACTAGCTATTGCTATTCACAAATGCAAACACATGGAATCAACCCAAATGCCCATCAATGATAGACTGGATAAAGAAAATGTAGTACATATACACTATGGAATACTAAGGAGCCATAAAAAGGAATGAGATCATGTCCTTTGCAGGGACATGGATGGAGCTGGAAGCCATTATCCTCAGCAAACTAATGCAGGAACAGAAAACCAAACACCAAGTGTTTTCACTTATGAGTGGGAGCTAAATAATGAGAACACACGGACACAGGGAGCAGAACAACACACACTGGGGCCTGTTGTGTGATGGAGTTGGTCGGGGGAAGAGCATTAGGAAAAATAGCTAATGCATGCTGGGCTTAATACCTAGGTGATGGGTTGATAGGTGCAGCAAACCATCATGGCACACGTTGAACTGTGTAACAAACCTGCACATCCTGCACATGTACCCGGAACTTAAAATTAATAAAAAAAAAAAAAAAGGAAATGAAAGGTGGGTGGAAGCATAAATTAAAGAATTCAAGCAAACTATAAAATGCTAGGAAATTGATTCCTACTTAAAGCCTCAAGAAGGAATATTTATTCATTTCTTCCTGCAATTTTAAGCTAATACATAGCATCATTTTCCTTTTGCAGAAAATATTTTCTTTATACAGTCATCCTTCAGTTTACATGGGGAATTGGTTCCAAGTATCCTAAATATACCAAAATGCACACACACTCAAGTCTCACAGTTGACCCTGTAGAACCCTCATAAAGGGTCGGCCCTCAGTATATGCATGTTCACGAATACTATATTTTGTGTATATGCTATACTGAATTTGACTGAAAAAAATGCACATACAAATAGACCCATGCAGCTCAAACCTATGTTATTCAAGACTCAACTGTAGTGGATATGCTGATCACAGGTTTTCTTTGTTTTAGAATGACTAAAAATGTCTGTTTTACATTCAGTTTTGAATTATGAAATAATAAATTGTGAAAGTCTAGCTTAATCATTATTTTCTTATAGCTCTTTGAGGATATCACTTTATTGTCATGGTAGAAACATTGATGTGCCACCCACATAGTCCCATCAAGAAAGAACTTGTCTTTGTTGTCAGCGGACATTCCCCAGCTGTCAGTATCTTCATGATTTGCCTCCAGTACAGATAGCTGTCTTTTCAAAATGTGCTGTTTTTAGTCGACTGATACCCAAGGATTGCAGTGGAAATATAAACACGCAGCCCATTCATTGGCCCAACGTGGGCTAAATCATAGAGGTCACTGATTTCCATGAGATTAGCCAAGACTTTGTTGTATCTTCATGATAAATTTTCGGTTTTTCATTCAAAATCCTACCTCTTTTCTGCTTTATGCTGCATGTGTTACTCACTAATAAATATCCTGCATGCTAAACTCTGTCTCAGCATCTTTCTGGAAAACCCACACTGGGATAGTTGCTATCAAAACTGATTTGAAAAAGCATATGACGAAATAAGAATTTGGAACTTGATTATTCACTGCTACCTAGAAGTGAGTGATCTGTCACTGGTCTTCAGTGGAACACAGACCCAGTGATAGTCCAATTGTTAAAATTCTGGGAAAAAGGAATACAGCAGAATGTGTGATGTAGCTAGCATTTGAGATACACAGAGGGAAGAATAACCGGGCAAGTCTCATTATTTTTCAGTTACTAAGCACCACTGGATCCTCAAAGAAGAAAATGAAAACCTGTAAGTGATTATCAGGCAGGTAAAGTCAAGAGTGACAATCAGATAACTTCTTCTGTGATTCACTAATGCTTAGCTTCTACCTGCAGCAGCAGGACAGAGAAAGCTGGGAACCAGGAAGAGGGCCAGTGGCTGGGCTCAAAATTGTAGACCCTACTGCCTGTAGTTGCTATCAGAGCCTCAACTGATACTAATTTTTCTTTCATCCACTTTTTAATTAACATTACTTTAGTGCTACATCTGCTGGCTGCAGTGGCTCTCCTGGAGACCAATATATCTGAAGGTTCTGAGTTCCTGTTTTCATGTTTTCATTCTCAGGCTGGGAATGCTTCTCTTGCCCATTTACCATCACAACTGGACAAGGGAACCCAAAAAAGTCTAAATGGATTACCAGGATTTTGCACAGATTTCTCCCTGGCCCCATTCTGTAACATGGGTACCTCCTCGTGAAGATCCCTGTCAAATAGTCCTGTCAGCCAGGTTGGTTACTTATTTTACTTGACTGCTGGTCTCTGAGCCAAAAGCAAGCAAAGGGCAATGGCAGTTGCTACATCTTATCATTCGCTGAGAGTCCTACTATGATTATGGCAACAGTGTGTCCTTGTGTGCACCTGGACTTCTAACCACTTAGAAGCTATAAATTTGGGGAAAGAGGAGTAAACATTTTCCCAGTGGATCAATGGGTGATGGGTAGTAGGGCCACTGCATCTTCCCACACTTGGCTTTGAGATGAAAATATTAATATTCTTCTCTTTTGATAATAGTATCATCTAGGGGTCACTGACTTGATGCGTATTCTTTATTCTGGAGAATGGGAGTCCATCCCTGTAGAATATAATCTCAAAGCTGGTGCTTGAACTGCACCAATACCATATCAACCTGACAGCTTCTGAGTGGTGTGACACGGATTATTTCTAGTGGGTTCCATGATATGGTCCCACTCCCACACCCCCTTTGTTTTAAAGTGAGATGTCATTCTTAAAATATGTTATGTGATACCACATTCTTACAGATCAAACATTCGATACTTCCTTAGTTAGCAATGCTGCCTCATGCCACATAGGTAGAAAAGACAATCCCCATATTTAGAATATGCCTTTCTTTCCCCTCTGATTAGAACAAATTACAGAATTAATTACATGGAAACAGGCCAATGTAATCAATTTGTAATCAATGTGTAGTCCACTGGTGTCCTCAAGGAATGTTGCCATATTGGGTGATCAGTTCAAGCCTTCACTGCTGGCAATTTGAATATTTTGTGATAGCAATAACTACACCAACCGTCTGCCACTGGGGCCATACATAGTCTCTCTTTACTGATGGTCATTCTTTTCATATGTCCATCATGCCAGCATTGGTGTAGCTGTTCACTAAGGCTGGCTGATGTAAACTGGCTGATTCATTATGTCTACTTGGTGGATTCGTGTCTCTTCATGGGTATTCTTTGGTAGGCATTAACATGGGATACAAAAATCTTCAGGTTTTGTTTTACATCCATCCATTGCCTCTACCACAGAGCACTTTCTCCAATCTTTTAATAATTCTTTCAGACTCTTGATACATCTAGCATGGCAGCTAAAATTGAGCCTACTACTTGGGTGAGTTGGGTTTTACTGTCATCCTTCACCTGAATCTGCAAGGCTTAGAGTGTGAGTTAAAAATGATCAATACTGGCTGGGTGCGGTGGCTCAAGCCTGTAATCCCAGCACTTTGGGAGGCCGAGACCGGCGGATCACGAGGTCAGGAGATCGAGACCATCCTGGCTAACATGGTGAAACCCCGTCTCTACTAAAAAATACAAAAAATTAGCCAGGCAATGTGGCGGGCGCCTGTAGTCCCAGCTACTCGGGAGTCTGAGGCAGGAGAATGGCATGAACCCAGGAGGCGGAGCTTGCAGTGAGCTGAGATCTGGCCACTGCACTTCAGCCTGGATGAAAAAGCAAGACTCCGTCTCAAAAAAATAAAAAAAACTATCAATACCCCCACCACTACATCTTTTTGATCTGTGAGGGCAAGGCAACAACTTTCACCATCTACCCAAAGGTACAATACGGGTAGACTGCAAGAGTTGTCACCTTTGTTACATTGTTTTTATTATGTTAACTAGGTTGACAGTTTCAAAACCTTCCTTTTTATCTTTGTCAGTATCATATCCCTTAACATACAGGTTAGGAACCCAACACTGGTTGCATCTACTACTGCTCTTCAAAGATTCCTCCAGGAACAGAGGATAACCAGAATCCTGAAGAAGCTACTGTCAAAATGTATGTGAAAAATGAATTTGAGCAGAGCAAGGATATATTGTTAGGAAAATAAGGCTAGATACCAATACCTACTTCAAGGAGGACTCATTACCTCAGCTGCCAAAAGACGGCCTCTAGCTGTTTGAAACATCAGAGTTGATTCAGCTACAGAGATCCTCTTCACCTAAGGGCCTTCCTTTCCTCCAGCAGCCCATATTCCATGAACAATTACGGTAAGAGACAGAAAGCCCCAGCTATAACTCTCACAGGCCATATATTCTCCCAAATTGCAGTGGGGTTAGCCGAAGCATTTTTAGGCTAGCATCACAGCATAATTTCTCCCTCCGTCCACTCTGTCTTTCATTTCCATGATGCAGGTGTTTATTTTTAGTAAATATCCTGCACGCCAAACTCTCTTTCACTGTCTGCTTCAGTTGAACCCAAACTTGGACAATTGTCATCTGGTTTTGTTTTTGATAAAAAGTTCAGTATCCGTGTCATATTTTCTCCTATGAAGAAAATCTCTTCTGTTCTGGTTGATTTCAAGATTTTCTTTTAAAAATAATTTTATTAAACATTTTTGTGAAGATTTGGTAATTTTTTTAAATTTTATTTTAATGCTAGAAAAATCTCTGGAATATTCAAGAAGATAATATGGCACATGTGGAAAATATTTAGAGTTCTTGCCCCTAAAAAGTTATACATTTAATTTGGTTATGTTGTATAAAGCAATGTTCAAAAATCTCCTCCAAAAGTGGATAAAGTGGTTTTCCTAATGATAACCTACTTTGTAAGGAAAACTATCCATGTTGTTATTTTCTCAATGTTTTACTTTGTCTCCAAACTGAACCTCATCCTTAGTGGGATTATCTGCATCTAACCTCAAACCCCCCGACCAACCCCCTACCATCACTTCAGGATTTTGAGAAGGCTGGATACCGTTCCATGATCCAACTTCAATTATCAAATTTAATCCCTTCTGCTATCCCCTTCCAGTTTTCAATTTGTGATACGGATTTGACTAATCTTTAGATTTAAATTATTATCTCTATAAGAGATTAACTAGATAAACACTACAGTCCCTTCTGAGTCTCTATTATTCCATGCAATACATCTCTTGGAAATTCTGAGTCTTGTAACGGGGGTAATATCTTTGACATATTTTATTTAAAACATCTATTTCTAAAACAAGATACATTTTTTTAAAAGCATGTTTATTACTCACCAGGTTTACTATAATAATTTCTCTGTATTTTGTCTCCTAGGTGTAATAGGCTTCTTAAATATATTTGATATCTATCATTATTGTAAAAATCTGCTAGGTTTTATTTCGTCAAATGTCACTTCACTTTCTTAATGGAATTCCAATTACCTGATATTAGACTTTACCATTCTCCCAAAATTTTCTTATGTTGTCTTCTGTTTGTTTATTTGAGATGGAGTTTAGCACTTGTCACCAAGGCTGGAGTGCAATGGCATGATCTCGGCTCACTATAACCTCTGCCTCCTGTGTTCAAGCAATTCTCCTGCCTCAACCTCCAGAGTAGCTGGGATTACAGGCGCCCACCACCACGCCCAGCTAATTTTTGTATTTTTTTAGTAGAGATGGGGTTCACCATGTTGGCCAGGCTGGTCTCGAACTTCTGACCTCAGGCGATTCACCCGCCTCGGCCTCTCAAAGTGCTGGAATTACAGGCATGGGCCACCACTCCCGGCCTCTTTTGTATGTTTTAACCTTTTTGCTTCTCCATTTTAAATTTAGGTTGTTTGCTTTTGACCTCTTACTGGTTTTTGAACTAGCTAGTGTTTTCTAAACTTGCCATTTGTGTTATTTTGTCTGTGTGTGTGTTTTATTTTTCTAACCTACACCTGATCCTTCTTTACAATTTCTTATTGTATGTAAAAATTCCCAATGACAAATAATTTTGACTACTGGAGTAACCTGTTCTCAGCTACTTTTTCTTACCATCATCCCCATTAAAGAATTTCCTCGGGGCAGAATTACAAGATAACAGAAAAAAATGAGAGTAAATAAAAATGGTTATTTTCCTTATTCTTTCTGAGCTTTCAGCATTTATTTTTCCACTCCTTCAATCAGACTAGTAGATTTCTTCTGGATCTTTCTCTGCAGTGTAGAGTTTACTTCCAGTTTTCAAATTATGCTGAGTTCAGGCCAGAGGATACCAGAGTAGGAAAAAAAATCGTTAAACACATCACCATTTCAATGGGACATAAAATTGTGCCATTCTTTCTTTACCTGCTTCCTTACATTGAATTTTCTGAGTTCCCAAATAATAACTCCTGTGCATCTATCTAGGTTTCTTGGATGAATTCAGTGAGATATGGAGAGGTGTGTGTTTATCTTACTCAGAGTCAGCAGAATCTAACCCGACTTCATCCTTTATTATCTAGAAAATAGTGACCATAGTTTTCTTTTTTTTTTTTTTGAGACGGAGTCTCGCTCTGTCTCCTGGGCTGGAGTGCAGTGGCCGGATCTCAGCTCACTGCAAGCTCTGCCTTCCGGGTTTACGCCATTCTCCTGCCTCAGCCTCCCGAGTAGCTGGGACTACAGGCGCCCGCCACGGCACCTGGCTAGTTTTTTGTATTTTTTAGTAGAGACAGGGTTTCACCGTGTTAGCCAGGATGGTCTCGATCTCCTGACCTCGTGATCCGCCCATCTCAGCCTCCCAAAGTGCTGGGATTACAGGCTTGAGCCACCATGCCCGGCCTGACCATAGTTATTTTTACACTAACGTCTGACAATTACATTATCTCCATTTCCTATGTTTCTGTTTATATTGTGTATGGCTAGTCTTGGTTTTCATTGCCTTATCTTTTAGAGTATTTTTATTGTGTTACTGATATTTTATAGAAAAATGTTATACAAATAAAATGTTGACAAGCTTCTGTCAATTCCTACTTCTGTCAAGCAGTTAGTAGCAATAATAATCACTGATGATCTCAATTCAACTTCAAGAACTAGATGATTTGAAGATGTGAGATCCTGTTTATTTCTAATTTGGCCTAACTCTTAAAATGTGGTTTTCACAATTTCAACCCACTGGACTCTCTTATCAGTAGGCCTTGAGTTCCACTTTTGCCGTGCTAGCCCAGAAGTGCTAACAAAAGCTCTGTTCAGCTTCTCAACCTTTTAGAACGTATTAATCATCAAATACACATACATGGTAGTCTTTAGAGACTAATGGCAAAGCCTTGTGATTTCCTTCTAGTGGGTTTTCTCAACAGCACTCTGGGAAAGTTCTCAGTGAATGCCTGTTACTATTGTTGCTTCTTGCTTTAAGAGATTGTTGGGTCAATATGGCCATGATGACCACTTATTTTATTAATTAAGAATACTGTCAGCCAGGCGCGGTGGCTCAAGCCTGTAATCCCAGCACTTTGGGAGGCCGAGGCGGGCAGATCACGAGGTCAGGAGATCGAGACCATCCTGGCTAACACGGTGAAACCGTCTCTCTACTAAAAAAATACAAAAAACTAGCCAGGCAAGGTGGCAGGCGCCTGTAGTCCCAGCTGCTCGGGAGGCTGAGGCAGGAGAAAGGCGTAAACCCGGGAGGTGGAGCTTGCAGTGAGCTGAGATCCGGCCACTGCACTCCAGCCTGGGTGACAGAGCGAGACTCCGCCTCAAAAAAAAAAAAAAAGAAGAATACTGTCATATCATAGTGTGCAGTATTGCATGCCGTGCTTTCCAGGTCACAGAAATGCAGCCTTCAAAATACAATCCAAGAAAATACAGAAAGAAGAACTTAGCATGAAATTCATGTCATACGTTAGAAGGAATTGATTCTCAATCAATTTAGGAAACGTGACTCGCCATGAAAACACAGACTAAAAAATACAAATTCGCGGTGGCTCACACCTGTAATCCCAGCACTTTGGGAGGCCGAGGTGGGTGGATCACAAGGTCAGGAGATCAAGACCATCCCAGCTAACACAGTGAAACCCCGTCTCTACTAAAAATACAAAAAAAAAAAAAAAATTAGCTGGGCGTGGTGGCGGCACCTGTAGTCCCAGCTACTCTGGAGGCTGAGGCAGGAGAATGGTGTGAACCCTGGAGGTGGAGCTTGCAGTGAGCTGAGATCACACCACTGCACTCCAGCCTGGGCGACAGAGCGAGACTCTGTCTCCAAAAAAAATAATAATAATTAATTATCCATTAAGTATTAGTCAATACACTAAAAAATGTTCCCCAATTAGTTGTTTCTTGTGGTGGATCTTGATTTGCTCATGCTGAACAAAGTCACTTAAACTCGGTCTGATTTTTTAGGTCCTTTTCACACCTTACATGGCCTACTCTGTAAGACACCATTCATTCATGGGTTTGTTCATCGAATTTACATTTAACACATAATTTATTTCAGTCACTTTGAAAGACATTAAATATGAAGACTGTATGCAATACATGCAGAGCTTGCTCAAAAGGAGTGTTTAACACAATGGACATTGTTATTAGTTCAATGAAATAGCTATTAAATGTCATTTTATGCTGCAAAAGCATGTGAGCCATCACATATATAGAAGGGAAAAGAAAAGCAGATAATTCTTCTATTTTAGGTATTAAAAGGTCATTGAATTATTGGGGAATTGCACATAGTAGACACTCAATATATGTTTTAATACCTCACTACAATTTTCCAACTAGAGCTATGATAAACAACATGTTTAAATCTTTAGTTCTAACAAAACTGAAGTGGAGTGTAGGTTACATGCCTTGCCTGCTTTATTTTTTCTTTCTAACATTTACATAATACATTGACATCACTGTGGACTGTCATAAATTTAAAAAACTATGGCTCTACGGCAAATTTGAATCATAAACTCCTCTAAGAAACACTTAAATAGCTTTCTAATTATATAGAATTTGTACATGACTTATATTATTGCATGATTTCCCTTGACCTGCAATGTTTAAAAGTAGGCATGAGTTGAAATTCTGAGAAAAACATGTTCTTTAACTTCAAAGTCCTTTAGGTATGCCAGCAGCAGTCCATCACTCCAGGGACTCTATTGAGAGATTGCCTGGGCAGTGGAACTGTCGGGAATGTCTGTCTCCTTTGAGCAGTTTTGGATTCTATTCACTTGACACATGAACCAAGTAGGTAGAGATCAATCCAATTTCACCTAAACCATTGGAAGTCTCATTAAATTATACCATTTCCTACCCACCTTCTGCCCCATGTTCTACTAACCCAGGGGGATTTCAGGAGCATTGCCAACGTGTCTTCTGCCTGAAAAAAAGGGAATGGGGCAGTTATAATTGAGCAGCTTGGGTAGCTTTTTCTTTCACTGTGTAATTTACAAAGCAATACAGATGATATTTATTGTCTATATGGTGGCTAAATAACAATAAATAGTTTTTCTGAATTACCAATGTCCTTTCCCAGTCCATGCATTGCAATACTTAGGGTTAGGGTTAGGGTTAGGGTTAGGGGTTAGGTTTAGGGTTAGGGTCAGGGTCAGTGTCAGGGGGTTAGGCTCAGGGTTAGGGTTACGGGTTAGGGTTAGGGGTTAGGGTCAGGGTCAAGGTCAGAGGTTAGGGTCAGGGTTAGGGTTAGGGTCAGGTTTAGGGTCAGGGTCAAGTTTAGGGTCAGGGTCAAGGTCAGGGTTAGGGTCAGGGTTAGGTTCCGGGTCAGGGTCAGAGTCTGGTTTCGGGTTAGGGTTAGGGTTCGGGTTAGGGTTAAGTCTGGGTTAGGGTTAAGGTTCAGGTATGGGTTATGGTTCAGGTTAGGGTTAGGGTTAGGGTTAGTGTTAGGGTTAGGGTTCGGGTTAGGGTTTGTGTTTGGGTTCTGGTTCGGGTTAGGATTAGGGTTTGGGTTTGGGTTAGGTTTAGGGTTAAGGTTAGTGTTCGGATTAGGGTTCGGGTTAGGATTCAGTTTAGAGGTAGGATTCAGTTCTGGGTTAGGGTTAAGATTCGACTTAGGGTTTGGTTTCGCTTTTGGGTTAGGGTTAGGGTTCGGGTTTGGGTTCGGGTTCAGTTTTGGGTTAGGATTCAAGCCTTTCTCCTGCCTCAGCCTCTCGAGTAGCTGGGATTATAGCTGGAACCATGCCCAACTAATTTTTGTATTTTTGGTAGCGACAGGGTTTCACCATGTTTCCCAGGCTTCTCTCGAACTCCTGACATCAAGTAATCCACCTGCCTCCGTCTCCCAAAGTGTTGGGATTACAGGCATGAGCCACTGTGCCCAGCCTTCACTTTCTTCTCTGAGTCAGAGATCTCTAGCAAGATAGCCTTTTCACAAGTTTTATTGCAACAGAAGTATTTCAGAACTTTGTCAAGTTAAACTGTTAAGGGTATGTCTGTTTTTCTATGATACGCTGAATTTAGGAATGTGTGACTCAGTAATGAAAGTTGATCTGGCATCACCCTTGGCATTTCAGCTCCCAGATGGAGAAGGGTCTGTTTTTCCAATCACTGACAAAACCTGGCATGATCATGGCTTACAGGAATGCAGCACCCCAAGAGGACCCTAGCAATTGGGAGAACTTTGTTTACATGACACTAAGCCCCAAATAACCTTAAATTCTAAATAAAAGTTCCAAGCGTAGTTTGTATAAGAGTCTTGTTTTTTGTTTTGAGATGGAGTCTCACTCTGTCACCCAGGCTGAAGTGCTGTGGCGCGATCTCAGCTCACTGCAACCTCCACCTCCCGAGTTCAAGTGATTCTCCTGCCTCAGCCTCCAAAGTAGCTGAAATTACAGGTGCCTGCCACTATGCCCAGCTAATTTTTTGTATTTTTAGTAGAGACAGGGTTTCACCATGTTGGCCAGGCTGGTCTCGAACTCCTGACTTTGTGATTTGCCCGCCTCAGCCTCCCAAAGTGCTGGGACTACAGGCGTGAGCCACCGCACCCAGCCAGGGCCTTGTTTTTAAAGAAAATAAATTTTATGACAGGTTTCTTTTTTATATATATATAAAAACTATACTCGTGAACATTTTACTTAACATTTAAAAATCTTTAAGACCTTTCAGTACCTAAAGCTTACATAACAAAATCTAGCAAAAGTGTATAAAATCTAAACACATTTCTAAAAGAAAGGGTGAGGCTTTCAAGGTGGCTATGCTGTGTTGGACGTGGGCAGTGTTCTCTCTCTCTTGTGGTTTTGCTTATATGGCAGTTCCAGCTCACAAGAGCCCTCAGAGCCTGTCTGTAGGCCTGCATCCTGTGGCATTTGGCAAGTGAGATCTGTTTAATATAAGGTGTCAGTAAAGCCAAGGTTATGATATCTAAAAATAATCAACACTAATTCCTCAGAAATTTTGTCTTTTTTGACCAAGCCACTGGTGCAATGTGGAGTCACCGCATTATATGCAAAAAGAATAATGCCCTTACTCCAGAGTCTAAACCAGAACTGACACTCGGTGGTGACTCCCCTTTATTCTAGGAGGTGTTAACATTAGCTATGGCAATGTAAAAACGGTGTTTCTGGAGGCAGTAGGGGCCGAGAATGGAAAGTCCTCTGCAGCCGTCAACATGGAGAGTGAGACAATGCAGGTGTTGACTCACGGAACTGAACGAGAATCTACTACTCCTTCTCTAGTGAGAGTCTCTGTCATTTGCATAGAAGGCTTAAATGCAGGGAGGGCACGGGGATTCCGTGTAAACTTCAGTAAGCTGCATAAATAGAGGCCATGATGTGTTTTGTCTCTGACCTTTTCCAAGGACATCTGACCCCAGGGTTGCAGCGTGATGCTCACTAACAGAAGCTGACTCAATTGTGTTATGTCTCTGATCTTTTCCAAGGACATCTGGACCCAGGGTCGCAGTGTGATGCTCACTAACAGAAACTGACTCAATTGTGTTTCCTGGTTTTGGGGAATATCTTTAATTATTACATGAATGTTTATAAACTGTTGGGGCTAAATATGAAAGTTGGTGTTCAGGTGCCGTCTCCACCAACCCACTGTGTACATTTTCTTTCTCTCACTTGCAACTGTTCTCTTCCTACAGACTGAACGAAAATGAAAAGGAAGTCATTTCTGCATGTGTCACAGAGGCATCCTTTGGTTCTAAAGGGAGCTGAGTTGGATTCCACAAGCGCATGGTCCTTGTAGCATGTGAATATGATTCAGTCACAGACAAGAAGGAAGGGTTCGGAGGAGACTGTCATCGCCCTGTCCAGGTTAACCCTCCAGCTGCCCAGGTGACAGGCTGGCCTGTGTTTGTGTTGTGCAAGTGTGTGTACAGCTGTTAATGTAGGGTCCAGAAACATCTTACAAAGTAAGCCTATCCCTACATGTAGTTTTATGTGGGTATAAATTCATTTCAGTTCTTAACATGAACATTTGTACAGTGCTTCCAAGTGAGGGTTTGACTGCCTCACATCTGGAATCCTTCAAGTTTATCCTTCTTGGAGTCAGTGTCGTGAATGTTTTCCCCTAGGTCAAGAGTCTGCTGTCAACATGATGTTCTCTAATTACACGGCTTCATACAACTCCCAGCTCTGTGGACATACATTTTTGTATTTAAGGTGTTCCTTCTTTTACTTCTGTTTATAGTTCATCCTTGACACTGCTCTTTTCCCATTGCCTTTATCTCAGGTCCTTCCCAAGCTTTCATCCTGGCTGACTTCTTTTACGTCATGGAAGGAGAGGATGTGGGGTCAGTCAGTCCGACTTCCGATCCCTTCTCCACCCATTACTTGGCAAATTAAAGCTGTGTTTAGGTTTAATTTATGTCATCCTGGATTTCTCAAGAGTTACAATTTTTTGATATATTAATTACAATTATAGGATTGTTTAAAGATCAAACAAGACAATGTATATTGATGGGTTTTGTAATCTTTGTTGTTGTTGTTTGTTTGGGACTGAGTCTCGCTCTGTCACCCAGGCTGGGGTTCAGTGGCATGACCTTGGCTCACTGCAACCTCCGCCTCCTGGGTTCCAGCGATTTTCCCGTCTCAACCTCCCGAGTAGCTGGGACTATCGGTGCCTGCCACTACGCTTGGCTAATTTTTGTGTTTTTAGTAGAGATGGGGTTTCACCATATTGACCAGGCTGGTCTTGAACTCCTGACCTTGTGATTCACCCGACTCGGCCTCCCAAAGTGCTGGAATTACAGATGTGAGCCACCGTGCCTGGACTGTAATCTTTAAAGGGTCAACAGAAATGTAAGATCTTGCTATTATTATGCAATGATAAAATCTTTCATTCTTTGCTTTTTCCTTGGTTGCTGGCCTAGAAATTGAATCAATTCTGTTCTCTCTTTTTAAAAAAAAAAAATCTTGAACGAGTGAAATTGCTGATATTTTAATATGTTGCTGATGTTTGATCTATTGGAATGGTAGCTTCCTATGGTTTCTTCTAATAGTTAAAACTCTATCAGGCCAGGCATGGTGGCTCAGGCCTATAGTGCCAGCACTTTGGGAGGTCAAGGTGGGCAGATCACCTGAGTTCAGGAGGTTGAGACCAGCCTGGCCAACATGGTGAAATCCTGTCTCTACTTAAAATACAAAAATTGGCAGGAGAACCACTTGAACCCAAGAGACGAAGGTTGCAGTGAGCTGAGATTGCATCACTGTACTCCAGTCTGGGCAACAGAGTGAGACTCTGCCAAGAAACAAAAACAAAAACAACAAGAAAAAACTATATCAAAGTGATATATTTGTATAGTGAAACCCCAGACAGTGCCACTAAGTGAATGACGATATAATACTCTTATTTCTTATTTTGCTACAACGTTATTTTCTCAACAATCACTCCACCTGCCAGTTTGGTCTTTTTTCCCATTAGGATTGGTTTCCCTTAAATGTCTGGTGATTCTTCATTGTTCACATTTAATAGTGAAACAGGAAGAGGAAGAAAGGAGTCTGTTATCATTAGTAAAAGGCTCGTCTAGAGGTTTTTTTTCCAGGAGTCGATAGGGTTTCCACATGTTAGTAAGTGATGTCTTTGGTCTAGATGGTTTCCTTTCTCTGGAGAAAAACTTCTCTCCTCTCTGGAAGGCAGGTGCTTGCTGTTGGTTGTTGGTGTTCTACTCACTGGTTACCTGAGGGGGGCGGTGCAGGCATTGGTGAGGGAGGATAATAAGGGTTGATTGTCAATGTACAGATTTTAATCAACTCTCCTGTTTTCTGATGCCTGCCTCACTTCTCCGCCCCTCACCCCCAGGAAGGTCCACAGATGATGCCCCTTCTCAAGGCTGCAAGGCCATCAAATCACTTTTTTGTTTCTGCTGCTCTCTCTACCTGATGGATAACCATCATGGTTTCTTGGGAGGGAAAGGAAACAACTGGGTCAGTATTTGGTCTACCATCTTTAAGTTAGAAGCTTCTTCTTCCAACTGAAGCTAGAATAACAAAGCTTGAGAAAGGGTTTTTAAAATATCTAGTATCTCAACTTTTGGGGACAATTTGAACATCTTAAGGCACTAAGTTACTGAGTTTTTTGAAAAGGGTGATGGGGGAACCATTAATTAATTAATTAATCTCTGCTTTGTTTTAAATATATTGCACCAGGTTTGTGTATTATAATTCACACTCAAAAAGTACAGATTTAATTTTGATATATTTTCTTTGAAGAAATAGCTTAAGTACTCTTCAGTGCTGCATTTACAATGTGGCCAAATCTTTGAGACAAAATTATTTCTCTCTATGTAAATTAAGATGTTGTACTTTGAAAAATCATTCCTTTCGGCATTTTTAGATCTTTCTCAGTTTTCTTGAACCTTTTGTGCAAGAGCAATGACCTTATATTTGTCACATTATTCCTATTAAACACTTAGCTGTGGGCCCGAAAGAAATCTGCAGTTCTGTTAGAAAAAAGGTGGAGAAGGTAGTATCACTATTCCTCTTTCATGGACGGGCAAACAGGTTCAGGAATTTTCCAGAACTGAGGTTTTCTATCTTATAATTGGGTGTTCTTTGTCTCACAACATGCACTTCGTCCTTCCGTATGGATTTCTTTGTTGAGGCTGACTGAATTTCAGCTCTCACATGCTAAGTACACATTAATTTCTCTTATCCTTTATTCCCACATAGTGTACGAGTGATTTTGAGAGGGTCCTGTATGGCATGGTCCTCAGGTGCTTGGCAAAATGGGTCCACTCTCTCCCAGGTAACCCTGGCTCTAGGCCCTCTTGCATGTCCTGGCCTTCCCCAGCAGTCCCTGGAGCCCTCTGCTGACCAAAACTCCACAGTGAAGCACCACCCGATGGTGACCTGTGAAGGGTTCCCAGTTTGGGACACGTTATTCCTCTTCTGTAAAAACTGCACCACTTTCAGATAGACTCTCAGGCAAAGGCACAGAAAAGTATGATTAGATTAATGATCTTTCAGAGGTTTCCTATCGCTGAGGTCATCTGAGCCAGTAGTTTTCAAAATGAGTTGCAGGCTTCATATCCTCAAATGTTGCATTTAAATTCTAGTTAAAAATAGTTTCGGCCGGGCGCGGTGGCTCAAGCCTGTAATCCCAGCACTTTGGGAGGCCGAGGCGGGCGGATCATGAGGTCAGGAGATCGAGACCATCCTGGCTAACCCGGTGAAACCCCGTCTCTACTAAAAAATACAAAAAAAACTAGCCGGACGAGGTGGCGGCCGCCTGTAGTCCCAGCTACTCGGGAGGCTGAGGCAGGAGAATGGCCTAAACCCGGGAGGCGGAGCTTGCAGTGAGCGGAGATCCAGCCACTGCACTCCAGCCCGGGCAACAGAGCAAGACTCTGTCTCAAAAAAAAAAAAATAGTTTCACCCCTGTATTTTTCCATTCTAAGACAGATTTTTTTCCATGTTTTACTTCTTCTGGAGTTAGCCTGCATCTTACAATTGATACACTGCATTTCATATGATGAGATCTCTTCTGTTCTTCTAAAAAATTATCAATAGTTTTGTGATGGATATTGATTTAATAGCATCTCAGAATGTAAAACATCCAGGTTACAATCATTAACTATTCTACAATATTTACATGCAAGAAGGCGGTATTTCTTTCTTTTTATAAGCCAAATTATATCTAGCAGAAACACCCATGTATCGAGATGTGGAAGATTCCAGTTCACGGAAGTTCCTCGTCATATTCTGTGCCAGACACTGGAGGCTGGGATGGTGGCACTTCGTGCTCCTCACCTTCCTGTCTCACTACTTTTCCTGTGACTACCAACTGCTGGCCCTTTACTCTGAAGGGGGTGAGAGGAAAACTGCCCCGGCACTGGGGAGGGGATGCTCCTCACAGCACAAGATGTGCCAGGAAGGCAGCCATCACATGCCGGAATCTTGGCCACACCAACCACATCTGGGGAACTACATGTGACTAGGGCCTAGCCCATTAGGAATGCTACTGTTCTGGGAACATCTCCCCGGCATCCTCATTTTATTTTCACATTGGCTAGTCCAGCTTAACTTAATCCTTAGATGATTCAAGATCTCCCTAGAAAATACCTAGGTGAGAGTTATCCAGGCAAATTCTCTTTTCCTCCTTTAAACCCCTAAAGGCTATATTTTGTGTGTGTGTGTGTGTGTGTGTGTGTTACAGAAAGACCTAATCTGCAAAGGCACAGCTTGGCCTTCAGGAAATAGATGGGAAAAGGGCTGCTTTATTATTTCCTGGTGCCTCCAAAGCACACACAAAGAGGATATAAGTTAGTATTTTCTCTAATAATTCCATCTGTAACATTGAGCATTTAAAAGTTTTAATAATACATTTAAATACCATGCCCATACAAGTGCATCATAAAAGGTAGCATTAATGAAACAATTAAATGTCTCAACTTAACCTGTCTTCTTGTAAGCCATGAAATAAATTTCTCCCATTATCTCTATGTATATGTTTACCATTTGTGCAAATATACCACTGAATAGAGATTGTAGACAATTTTTATTTTGACAACAGTCCACTCATGTAAAATTACACACAAAAATAGTACTATAACCCAGGTGCATTGCCAGATCCAAGTAAATGTGAGCCAAGGCCCATTTGTTCATGCATGTGTTTTTATGATTTTGTCTGTTCCTTTTCTGACTTTCATATTTATAATACAGAATGTGAGAAGAGTTAGCTCTTTGTAGTTATTTAGCTTTAAGACATAGAAAACTGTTCTAGAATCTTTAAAAAGTAATTGCAAGAATTTTTTGAAAGCTTCTTGAAATTACAAGTCAAGATTTTTAAAAAATTATTATTCTTTGAAACTACTTTTCTGTATACAGCAAGATTTATCAATAGCATATAAAATAAATCAATAGCAACAAAACAAAATAGGAAAGGATGGTAATGGCCACCTCATATTGCTTATTTCTTTTTTTTTTTTTGATGGAGTCTCGCTCTGTTGCCCAGGCTGGAGTGCAGTGGCCCCATCTCTGCTCATGGCAAGCTCCACCTCCGGGATTCACGCCATTCTCCTACCTCAGCCTCCTGAGTAGCTGGGACTACAGTCGCCAGCCACCTTTCCGGCTAGTTTTTTTGTATTTTTTTAGTAGAGACGGGGTTTCACCGTGTTAGCCAGGATGGTCTCGATCTCCTGACCTCATGATCCGCCCATCTCGGCCTCCCAAAGTGCTGGGATTACGGGCTTGAGCCACCGTGCCTGGCCTTGCTTATTTCTTTTATAACAATGAAGTCATATAAATTGAGCTCACAAAAATATTTATATTAATAAAATTATAATTTATCATTGGTAATGTTTGAGTTTTTCTTGTACATTTTTATGTAGCAAGAAAAACAGTTTTTACTTTTAAGAATGGTTTTTAAAAAATCAGAGCAAGCCTAAGCCCCTTCATTTTATAAATACAGTAACCTGAGGCTCATCAGTGCTGGTGACTCACACAGGTGCACACAAAGCATTGCTGGATGTCAGCTCAGGATCCAGAATTCATTTGAACAATTCATGCTAAATTAATAAATGCACTTTAAAATAGGCCCATATTAATCCGAAAATAACTAAACCTGTGGAATTTGTAAAATAAGATGTTTATGAATGAGGACATGGCATTTTGACTTAGTTCTGATTCCCCCCTTTCTGAAAGCAGAATCTACAGTCTATTTTCCCATTGCTAGATTTCAGAGGAGAGCCTGGTGTCACTTACAGCAGACATTGCAGATGCCTCAGCATTTCGGATGAAGACAGTAAAGACCTTATTTGTTTCATAAAAACCTTTGTTTTCCAGGGGAGAAAACACAGGTTGAATCTAAACTCAATCCTCCTATTGAAATATTTTAATGACACTGAAAGAGGTTGTTGCATTTGGCAGGTGCAGGTGGAGCCGTGCGGTCCTACACTGAAGCCCTGCAGTCCTGACTTCTGAGTGGAGCTAGAGAAGAATTATATTAATGTGTTTGCACTATTTGCTCAATTGTAAAGCATAACAAATATATTTAAAGCATATTTTTTAAATGAGAATAAAATAGTTTAACAATGTTTACACACCGATTTTAGTTATTACATTCTCTAATCTATTTTTATCCTCACAACCATGGAAGCGCTCCACCATCTCCATTTCAGAAAGTAGACAGTAACTGAACAACACTATCATCTTTTAAAAAACATTTATTTCATTATGAAAGTTTATGGTTTATGTAATTAATACCTTTTTGTGGTCTGCATTCAATGGGTGTGGGCATCTGCACACTGTCGTGGGTCCACCGTTGTGAAATCACACACAGTGGTCTCACTGCCCTAAACAGCCAGGGCTCTCTGCCCATCCATCCTTTCCTCTCCCCAGCCCCTGTCAACCACTGATTATTTTGCTATCTATGTAATTTTCCCGTTTCCAAAATGTCACATAATGCCCACAGCAATGAATGCGAGTTTCTGTTGCTCCACATCCTCACCAGCATTTGGTGTTTTTGGTCTTGTGGATTTTGGCCATTCTAATAGGTATGTAGTGGTATCTTACTGTTGTCTTAATTGGCAATTCCTAATAGCATATTATACAGAGCATCTTTTCATATACTTAATTTCCATCTGCATATCTGTTCAGCTTTTGCCCATTTTTAATTGGGTTGTTTGTTTTCTTATTGAGTTTTAAGAGTTCTTTGCATATTTCAGATATGAATGCTTAGATATATTTTGCAAATATTTTCTCACAGTCTCTGGTTTGTCTTTTTATTCCCTTAACAGTATCTTTCACAAAACTAAAGTTTTTTTATGTTAAAGTTCAACTTCCCAATATTTTTCTTTGTGGATAATGCTTTTGGTGTTCTATCTAAAAGAATCACCAAATCCGAGGTTATCTAGAGTTTATGTTATCTTCTAGGAGTTTGAAAATTTTGCATTTCATAGATTGATCTAATATCTACTTTGCATTAACTTTTGTAAAAGGTGTAAGGTCTGTTTATAGATTCTTTTTTGTTTTTTTTTTTTTTTTTGCGGATATCCATTTGTTCCAGCACCATTTGTTAAAAAGACTCTCCTCTCTCCATTGAATTGCCTTTGCTCCTTTGTCAGAGATCAGCTGGCTGTATTTCAGTCTGTTTCTGGGCTCTCTGTTTTGTTTCACTGATGTATGTGTATGTGTCTTCTGTTTTGCCTTCAGTTTAAAAAAATGTAATTGCTACCTCAATTTGCTTATGAATTCTCATTTGTAAACAGAAAAGCATAAATTAATGCCTGAGTATATTTTAGAGTAGATGTTGCCTTGAATACAATGAGCAGAGTTATAATTTTAAAGTGAATATAAAAATTTGACCATAGTGGTAACAGATTTGCGAACTAGTGATATCAATGACAGAGTCCATTGCAATATTGCTTCATCCTTTGGCTCAGCTCTGCTTCACACCAGGTAACTACCAATCCCTTTTGTGATTAGTTCAAGGATTTCTGTGGGGTGGAAAGTAGAAATATGATATCAGTGGAGGGAGAGAAGGCAGTTTCCCAGGCTGGGAGCAGTCAGATCTCCAATGGGTCCCAACATTGCTCTGTGGCAATACCTAGAGGGTGATGGAAACAGAGACAGGGTGCAAATGAAGTGGGTGCTGGCCCTAGGGTTCCCAGTGTTTCCTGGTTCCCATGGTCTATAAGACGCCCAAAATGAGACCTTCTAGGCTTTGGGGGGCCCCTGTGGAATTGGAAAATGAAGAAGTGAGCAGTGACAATCTAGACTGATTATTAGAGGTACGTCTCTCACTTTTCAGCAACCAAGGAGCCTTTGATTAGTAGTGAAATTGTGGCACCCCAACAATGGTGGAGTGGAATGTCCTGCCACTCTGGAGGGGTGATGGCTCAGGGTCAAGACTGAACTAATTAGAAAAAAAAATGCACTCCAGGAATATCAAGTCCAAAACGAAGCTCTTCAAACCATCTGGGAAGAGAAAACAGCATGACAAGGAAAGGTATATTTGTCTGATCCCAGGAATCAATATAAACATCCATGATAACCCCACCTATTTTTTTAAATATATGATTTGGATGAAACAAGAGAAAGAGACTGATTGTTGCTGAGTCCCTGCTGCAGTCCCGACACAGCTGGAGATGCCCTGCTCCCCTGCTCCCCTGCTCCCCCGCTCTCCCGCTCTCCTGCTCTCCTGCTCTCTTTATTTTGTTGATGCTCATGAGGACCCTGATGTCTGAGGAAGAAGGTTCCCGTCCAGCTCTGCCCCTGGTGTGTCACCTGCCTGCCTTGTCAACGCACACGAGAACCTGACAGGGCGAGTGTTGTAACCCCAATCATAGAAAAGGAAACGTCTCTAAAGTCTTTAGCATCTTGCCTGAGTTTGGACACTTAGCAGAGGCCTAAGTTTAGATGCAGCCCCGTCTTGCTCTTTGACAGCCTCAGCACCACGTGCCCTGGGTGACCCACGCAGTGAGTCACTGACAACCCTCATGGTTGGCTCATGGCACAGCGTGGAGCGAAATGGCCCACTGACCTTTCCAGACACTTGGACAATTTGTGATATAGTTTATGCGGTCACTCCCAGTGAGTTCTACTGTTCAGTTTAATAGAATACCTAATTATGTGTTTATTATGAATAAAGGGAGATTTCTTGTGGTTTTTAAGAATATGAAGCATATCCATTTTGTATACAAGTTGGAAGTTCCAATACTATAGGAAGCATAAGTGCAGGTTATAACGATGGGTCTTTTATAAGACTGAATTCACATCAAACTGAATCGGTAACTCCAGCTGGATGAACAGGGTGAGACATTAAACATTTAATGAAAAGAATTCCTTTCTTAGGTCACAGCAAGGACTAAATATGTCTAATTATCATGCCCACTAAGAAGATGTATTGTGATATTTGCCGTTAATCACTCATTCAGTTCCAAGGGTATTTATTAATTGTCTGCTCTGGGCATAACAACAATTGGAAGCAGTATGTTCACATGAAAAAAAACTTACCCAAGTCTCTAAGTCACAACTTTCCATGACCAGCACACATTTCTGATTTGAAATACATATCTAAAGCTTCAAATGCATAAATAGATATCCCAATCTAGAACTAAGTTAATAGTTGCTTAGAATTGTTTAAATTATCCTGGGAATCAGAAAGATATGTCTACATAAAACAATAAAGGTTATATTAGAATTAACAAACTTTAGAAGACCATTTTAATCTTAATATATAAACATACTACCTAGGCACACTGTTTAAATACACCTGCAACCTACTATTTTTAGATTTAGGTAAATCATTAATCCTTAAATTTGGAAGATTCCAGTGTTAGAGCTCTAGACTATGAAACTTGGATGTTTTTCTAAAATTTTTGAGTTTTTATCCAGAAATACATATTTTCCTGGCACTGAGAACTGCAAGAAATTTCACTTGGAGTCTCCAAATAGTCAGCCATGTGTGATGTCAGCATCAGTGTAATAGATACTATCACAAACATCCTGTGACTTTTATTTTCTTTTTTATACTTTAAGTTCTGGGATACATGAGCAGAACATGCAGGTTTGTTACACAGGTATACACGTGCCATGGTGGTTTGCTGCACCTGTCAACCCATCATCTATGTTAGGTATTTCTCCTAATGCCATCCTTCCCCTAGGCCCCCACCCTGCAACAGGCCCCCGTGTGTGATGTTCCCCTCCCTGTGTCCATGTGTTCTCATTGTTCAACTCCCACTTATGAGTGAGAACATGTGGTGTTTGCTTTTCTGTTCCTGTGTTAGTTTGCCAAGAATGATGGTTTCCAGCTTCATCATGTCCCTACAAAGGACATGAACTCATCCTTTTTTATGACTGCATAGTATTCCATGATGTGTATGTGCCACATTTTCTTTATTCAGTCTATCATTGATGGGCATTTGGGTTGGTTCCCAGACTTTGCTATTGTGAATAGTGCTGCAGTAAACATACATGCGCATGTGTCTTTATAGTAGAATGATTTATAATCCTTTGGGTATATACCCAGTAATGGGATTGCTGGATCAAATGGTATTTCTGGTTCTAGATCCTTGAAGAATTGCCACACTGTCTTCCACAATGGTTGAACTAATTTACACTCTCACCAACAGTGTAAAAGCGTTCCTATTTCTCCACATCCTCTCCAGCATCTGTTGTTTCCTGACTTTAATGATCGCCATTCTAACTAGCATGAGTTGGTATCTCATTGTGGTTTTGATTTGCATTTCTCTAATGACCAGTAATGATGAGTTTTTGTTTGTATGTTTGTTGGCCACATAAATGTCTTCTTTTGAGAAGTGTCTGTTCATATCCTTCACCCACTTCTTGATGGTTTTTTTTTTTCCTTGTAAATTTGTTTAAGTTCTTTGTAGATTCTGGATATTAGCCCTTTGTCCGATGGATAGATTGCAAACATTTTCTCCCATTCTGTATGTTGCCTGTTCACTCTGATGAGAGTTTCTTTTGCTGTGCAGAAGCTCTTTAATTAGATCCCGTTTGTCAATTCTGGCTTTTGCTGCCATTGCTTTTGGTGTTTTAGTCATGAAGTCTTTGGCCACGCCTATGTCCTGAATGATATTGCCTAGGTTTTCTTCTAGGGTTTTTATGGTTTTAGGTCTTATGTTTAAGTCTTTAATCCATCTTGAGTTAATTTTTGTATAAGGTGTAAGGAAGGGGTCTGGTTTCAGTTTTTTGCATATGGCTAGCCAGTTTTCCCAACACCATTTATTAAATAGGAAATCCTTTCCCCATTGCTTGTTTTTGTCAGGGTAGTCAGACATCCTAAACTTTTAAATTTAAGAATTTACATTTTTTTAAAGTAACTGACAACTGACAATCATTTAAAAATCCATAACTTAAAAAAATAATAATTCCTCCTATGTTTTCAACCAAGAGAAGTGAAAATCTGTTGACACAAAGGCCTGAATATAAGTATTCATAACAACTTTCTTCTTAATAGCCAAATATTTTTAAAATAGCCTATCACTGAACAATAGATAAGCTGTAATATATTCCTACAATGGTTACTGCCCAACGTAAGAATGACATATACCCTGGAAACCACATGGACATATCTCAAAGGCATTAGAACACATGAAAGAAACTAGGTATAAGAGAATATTCTATATGATTCCATTTATATCAAATACTTCTTTTTTGAGATAAC
>NW_012118388.1:3101599-3106631 GCF_000951035.1 Colobus angolensis palliatus
TACATACATACAAACTACCTCTGAAACAAACTACTTTTTCAGAATTTCTAATTTAAATATTCAGAAATATGAACGATGATGATGATGAATTTTAACAAGGCTTACATAATTCAATTCTATTTTGGATCATATCTGAGAGGCATATTAACTGCTGGACTTATTTGGAGTTCCTTACCTCCTTTGCATATGAAAAAATAAGAGGTTGAGACAGAAACAAGATATGTAATTTATGTACAATGAAACTTTCTACTGCCCAGGAAATGAGGCTGTCTATTGTCCAGTGAATTGTTCCTGGCAGCACAATTCACTGCTTCACAATTGATCATTCTTTTTACCCTCAGAGCATCCTTGAAATGATTGACTCAACCATGAGAGAAACCCTGTAAATATTCTCAGATGCACACTCACAGTACCAGCGTCACAGAACACCTGCAGGTGCAAGTAACGAAAAATCCAGCTCAATTTGACTTTAAATACAAGGGAATGTATTGACTCTGGTGGGTAGTTCAGAAGCAGGCCAGGCTTCAGCGTGAATCTGAGCACAGAAGCTCATGGATGCCACCAGGACTCAGTCTCTTCCCAATTTTCTGCTCTGCCTTCAGTGAAGTCAGAATCATTCTGCGTGTGGCAAAATCTCCAGGAACAATTTCTGAGGTTGCATTCTTCACCAAAGAGGGAGCATGAACAAGCACACTCTTGTTCCTAACAACCTAGCACAACTTGTATTTGACTCTAATTGGAACAACTCAGACCCTTGCCCATCCCCAAGTCCATTAGGGGGACTGAGGGAGTGCTGTGTGGCACCTGGCATGAGCCTCAGTTATGTACCCACCTTGGAACCAATAACTGTGACACAGGGTGAGACAGTGCTGGTTAAGTCAACCAGGACCCACCCCATGTTTCAAACCACGTGACTGAATAATTCAGGGCTCTGTTAGGAAGGAGAAAGGGGATACTTCTTGAATAGCACCCAACACTCAACTACAATTTAATTTGACAGGAACCCGGAGGCCCTGCCATAGAAATCTCTCACAGTTGCTTGGAATGAGAGCACTCAATACAAAAATCCTATGGCAGCAACCCTATGGCCTCAAGGGCGCCACGCAGTTGGTGTGGAGGGTGGGGCAAGGAGGGTGGGGAAGGGCTCAGGGTCTTCTGAAGATGAAGCTGAAGAACAGATGGCACTGACTTAGCAGAGTGGAAAATGTTTAACCCCAAGAGATGCCTACAGAGGCAGCCAAGCACACCACAGACTCCTAGAAGGGCTTGTGTTAGGGTTCCCAAGTGTCTAGGTAAGCTGAAGAGATGGTGAGGCAGACACAGAGGGCCAGTTCAAAGCACATTGGGAAGACTGTGATCCCAAGACCCCTAGTCCACACTGGCAGTCATATGCTCCTCCCTGACATCGGAAAAAGAAAAAATTTATTTTCTTCAGATATTGAAACAGAACTTTTCTAAGCTCCAGGACACTGGATAATGCTGCTTATGCAAAGACAGTATTTAGTGAAAGCCAATTTACTGAGCAGGGAGATCTGCAGACTCTTTCTCCCTCTGGGCTCCCAGAATGCTGGGGTCAGCTTGCGGTCTTACGAGATTGGCAACCTCTTTTTGGAGAGGATCTGCAGATACCAACATTTTCAGGGTTTCCTCAGGTCCAGGAGTGCCAGGCTCCTGTGGACTCTTCCTTTGGGGAAGCAAAAGAAGACTCCATCTGTGCACACAGAATGCATTAATTATATTTTCTTATTTTCTGTTTTCTTGACGCTTTAGCATCTGGTGTTTACTGGGAAAATATTGCCTTTCCCAGGGCCAGCCAGTTAAACTACCAATTCAGAACCCATACCCCTAACCACCTACTTTATCTGGCTCTGATACTGTAGGAGACAATATCGCCCTTCCTTAATCACCACAGGCTAAGGTATTAGGCAACTAGAAATGGCCCCTATGCCCCAGAGCCTGCTGAAGCTATTAATGCTGGACAGCCTAAGCCTGCCTGCCCTGCCTGCCCTTGCTGTCCCACAGAGACCACAGCAGAGGATCCTGCCCATGCTTTCCCCTCTCCTGCCTCTGCCTGGGGCGTCCCTGTGCCTCCTATTTCTAGGGATCTGTGAGTATGAATGGGACAGTCACTTCCATGTCTGCAGGTCTTAACATCCCTGATTAAAACAAATTCTGAGTACATTTTAAAACATAAGGCTTCCAATGGAATTTTTAAAACACTTATATGGAGAATTTTAAACATACATGTAAATAAAGAATGAATATAACAAACCCCTGTATATCTATAACCCTTCAGAACAACCAGAAACACATGGGCGACTCTGTTCCGTCTATATTCCCAAATAAAATTCATACATTGTGATTAGCTGATGTGTTTTTAAGTCTATATAATTTATACATTTCCCCTGTATCTCTTGTATATCATTTTCTTGTAATTTGTTTGTTGAAGAAGCTGCATTGATTTTCCTGATTCATCTTCAGAGTTTAAAATAGAATTTCACAAAAAGAAAAAAATAAAAGCAGACGTAAAGAATAAAAATGTCAGAAAAGAAATCAATGGGATTTAAATGGTACAGCTGCTTTGGAAAACAATCTGGCAGTTCCTCAAAAAGTAAGACATAGAATTACTCTTTGATCCATCAATTCTATTCAAGTCTTCATACTGAAGAGAATTAAAAACATATGTCCACACAAACACTTGTACAGCAGCATTATCCATCATAGCCAAAAAGTAGAAACAACCCAAATGTCCACCAACTGATGAGCGAATAAATAACATGAAGTATTTCCACACAATAGAATATTACTCAGCCTCAAAAAGGAATGATTGCCAGAGGTTGGAGGAGGAAAAAATGGAAAATGCAGTTTCTTTCTTGGGTGCTGAAAATATGTTAGAATTAAATAGTGGTGAAGTCTGTGCTACTTCCAGAAAGTGCTAAATTGAACACTTTACATGAGTAAAATGTAGTATGTGAATTATATCTCAACTTAAAAATCAAGAACATTTTCCAGAAATAAAGTTTATGATTTTCAGATTTAAAAGATCTATTGAGTTCCCCTCAAAATGAATTTCAAAGTTCTTCTACATTAAAGCACATTACTGTGAAATTTGATAACATCAGAGATAAAGATCTGAAAAGCTTCCAGAAAGGTGAAAGAAAAGATCACCTGCAAAGAATCAAGAACGAAAATGGCACTGAAGTTTTTCACTGAAATTCTAGATATAATAAGAAAATGAAATTTGGCCTTCACATTCTGAGAGAAATATATATATTTTAAACCCAACTAAACCGTCAACCCAGTGTAAGAATAGTGCACAGGCATTTTGGGACATGCACAGCATCAAAGCTTTACCTTAGATCAGGAAGCTACAGTAAAGTGGCAACCTAAGAAATGGGAGAAAGGAATTCCAGGAACAGGTGATCCATGCAGGAGAGAGGAGGAGCATTGCCGAGAGCCAGGGGTGAAGCAATTCAAGCTGGAGACACTGAGACAAATACAGGAGCGCCTGGCATTCTCTGAGAGGCAGTGCAGTGGTTCTGCACTGTGTGCAGAACTAAATGTGGCATTTACCTCTTATTGGTTACAATGTGCCTTCCCAGGCCGGCCAGCAGAGATTCAAAATCCTAATGCAAATGATATGGCAACACTTGTGATAATAGACATGAGTGTTTGAATTACAGATCCAGGTCCAAACCCAAATCCTCTCAGTAATTAACTGTATGCTGTCATTTAATTACTTAATCTCTCCAGCATGCCACTTCCTCAGATCAATTCGTATGGGAATATAAATTCATAGGAGTGTTATAAAGGGTAGTTTGTACAATGAGCTCGTGACTATGAAATGCTTAGCATGGCATCCAAAAAGTCCTCAATAAGTGGTGCAACAACACCTTTTTATTACAGGAAACACACCCAACTTAGAAAACAGCGTTCATGGGGGATTAAGAGAAGTAACTACAGTCGGGTGAGCAGAGGGAGCCAGCGGGGGGAGGGCCTTTCCTAGGTGAGGCATCCACCACATTTGAAAGTGCCATGCAGGGCCAGGGCTGAACATCAACCAGGACGGGCAGGAATGAAGTAAACAGCTCATACCTATTCCTTCATGGGTCAGTTCCTTTCATTTTCACTTTTGACTGTGATGCAAAATTAAAACTCTTCTCTGCTCAAATGTCACTATTCTTAATAAAGTAAGTAAGTAGGATCCCAAAACTTCAATTGCATAAAATACGTGCTTTTGTTATTGCAAGGCAAATGGGAAATATTTTACAGTTGGTCATCGCCATCACAATAACACAAATTCTAAAACTTACACTGTTTACAACTGAACCACACCCTCAAATAATCAAAAAATGGTCCCTCCCTAACCTCTCTCCCCAGCAAGAGTAGGTCTTTGGCGGCCCCAACCTGAGCAGGAGAGCAGGAGGAGAGTGGGAGCCCAGAGCTGCAGTGGCAAGAAGCCTGAGGGCTGATGGCTTTGACCAAATAATAGGGAATCGGGTTGACTTGTTTGAATCATTTTCCAAAAACTGATTTCCAAAACAGATCAGACTCATTGAAGGAGCTGGGGAATGGGAGCCCACCTCTCAGTCTCCAGCCTCCCCGAACTGCATGTTTCTCCAGAGTAACTTTGAGCCTCTCGCAGCATGGATTAAAACCCATGGCTCTTCCAGATCTAAAATCTGAGGCTCTACAATTTAAGTCATATTTAGGCACTTCCATACTTGTGATGGTAACGTGCTTACATACTCAGTCTATCATTGTTTAATATCGAATGAAAGACACATATTTTGTTTACTTATTATGATGCAGCAGGTTGGCTGTGTTCACCTGTGTTGTCTCAGGGTCAGCTCTTTTTTTTTTTTTTTTTTTTTGAATTGAGTCTCGCCCGTGGCCCAGGCTGGAGTGCAGTGGCACAACTTGCGCCTGCAACCTCCGCCTCCCACTAGAGACTGCCCCTAGATCAACAGTCTCTCAACTGAGGATGTATCCAAATCTGGGTGGGGTGAGGGTCGCCTTTTTTTTTTTTTTT
>NW_012118388.1:3106681-3109470 GCF_000951035.1 Colobus angolensis palliatus
CAATCTGCGCTCACTGCAAGCTCCGCCTCCCGGTACCATTCTCCCGCCTCAGCCTGCCGAGTAGCTGGGACTACAGGGGTCCGCCACGCCCGGCTAATTTTTTGTATTTTTAGTAGAGACGGGGTTTCACCGTTCACAGGATGGTCTCAATCTCCTGACCTCGTGATCCACACGCCTCGGCCTCCCAAAGTGCTGGGATTACAGGCATGAGCCACCACACCTGGCTGGGTCAGCTCTTTATTTCCAAGAATCCTGTCCCATTTCCTGGAGCCTATTGACTGGGGAAAAGATGTGTCAAAAGTTAAAAGTATGTCGGGCAAAGCCTTAGAAACACAGCTTTTCTGACAAAAACAAGCAATGGGGATAAGACTCCCTATTCAATTAATGGTGCTGAGATAACTGGCTAGCCATATGCTGAAGATTGAGGCTGGACCCCTTTCTTACACCATACACAAAAATCAACTCAGGATGGATGAAAGACTTAAGTGGAAAACCCAAAAATATAAAAACCCTGGAAGACAACCTAGGCAATACCATCCTGGACATAAGAACGGGCAAAGATTTCGTGACAAAGACACCAAAAGCAATCGCAAGGAAAGCAAAAATTGACAAGTGGGATCTAATTAAACTAAAGAGCTTCTGTACAGCAAAAGAAACTACCAACAAAGTAAACAGGCAACTTACAGAATAGGAGAAAATATTTACAAACTATGCATCTGACAAAGGTCTAATACAGCATCTATAAGGAACTTAAACAAATTTATAAGAGAAAAACAACCCCATTAAAAAGTGGGCCAAGGACATGAAGAGGCACTTCTCAAAAGAAGACAAACATGTGGGCCAGGTGTGGTGGATCAAGAGGCTGGGCCCCCACCAGCTCTAAGGTACACAATCTCAAAGTAATCCCAGCACTTTGGGAGGCCAAGGTGGGCAGATCAAGAGGACAGGAGATCGAGACCATCCTGGCTAACATGGTGAAACCCCGTCTCTACTAAAAATACCAAAAATTAGCTGGGCGTGATGGCAGGCACCTGTAGTCCCAGGTACTTGGGAGGCTGAGGCAGGAGAATGGCATGAACCCAGGAGATAGAGCTTGTAGGGAGCCAACATCCTGCCTCAGCTTTCCGAGTAACTCGGACTACAGGTGCCCGCCACCACACCAGGCTAATTTTTTATCTTTTTAGTAGAGACAGGGTTTCACCATGTTAGCCAGGATGGTCTCGATCTCCTGACTTCATGATCCTCCCACCTTGGCCTCCCAAAGTGCTGGGATTCCAGGCGTGAGCCACCGTACCCGGCTGGAAAATCTTTTCTTCTAAGGTGAGATGCAGCCCCCACTGGAGAGGAAAACACCAGAGAGTTTTAAAAAAGAAAAACCAAGGTAAACTGAGGAGCTTCTTGACAGGAGACACAGCAGAGTCCACCCAGCTGGGGTGAATCTCTGCAGTTCCCCAGCAGGACAGCGAGCAGGACCCCCAAGTCACTGGTCCCTGCAGCGTGGGAGCACCATGAGCCATCTGTGGTCACATTGTCTCCTCTGGCAGCAGCCTCCAACCAGAAATCCATCTCAGGGTCTGTCCTCACAGGAACCTGATGCCAGAGTTGTGCGCTGAAAGGATTTGGACACAGGTATTTTGTGGAATTGAGCATTTTCCAGGTCTTGCTGGAGGTCATTCTGTGTGAACTTGATGGAGCTCTTTCTCATGGGCTTTTTTTCTAAGTGTGGGAGACTGTGGCCTGCATGACTGCTGGCTTTCAGCACATAGTGTGCAAACCCAGGCCAGGGTGTGTAATTCACTGTAGCCCTTGACAAAATAGCAGGGGATAAAAGTCATTTCTTAATCTTCTGTTTATTACTCTCAGCCAATTAACTTCTATCTATAGTAGAAGATATTTTACCATTTTTTTTCAAAATGGAGAAATACCATGCTCTTTAAAAAGTCTTACAGGCACAGACTTCTCAATTTCATTACTTTAAAATCACTAAAAGATAGAAAAAAGTGAAATTTACGTATCAAAGAAATTTTGTTTTGGCAAAATACTCTATTTTGTGTTTTTGTGTTTGTGAATTTTCTGTGCATGTGTCCAGATGCTTAAGGAGTTTATTCATTCAATTAAGTTAAAACATTAGATAACATGGTACATTCAAAAAGTAGTGAGGACACATTTTGTTTCTGTCTCTTTAACTGAGAAAACTGGCTGATGCCTCCTGTGTGCGAGCACTGTATAGCTGATGCAGATACGGAAACCGAGGTTGTCTTACTTGCTGCTGCTGGCCTGGGCACTGGAAGTTGACTCCAGGAGGGCAAGGTGACTGTTTTTATTACCACTCAGCAAGTGCCACACAAATACACACGGGTGTGTCTGCCTATAGTGGATCCTGGCAGGCACTGTTCTTATTACCACTCAGCAAGTGTCACACAAATACACACGGGTGTGTCTGCCCTATAGTGGATCCTGGCAGGCACTGTTCTTATTACCACTCAGCAAGTGTCACACAAATACACACGGGTCTGCCCTATAGTGGATCCTGGCAGGCACTGTTCTTATTACCACTCAGTAAGTGCCACATAAATACACACGGGTGTGCCTGCCCTCTAGTGGATGCTGGAAGGCACTGTTCTTATTACTACTCAGAAAGTGCTGCACAAATAGACAGGGTTGTCTCTGCCCCCTAGTGGATCCTGGCAGGCACTGTTCTTATTACCACTCAGCAAGCACCACACAAATACATACGGGTGTCTCTGCCCTCTAGTGGATGCTGGCAGGCACGATTATTACCACTCAGC
>NW_012118388.1:3109560-3127750 GCF_000951035.1 Colobus angolensis palliatus
TATTACCACTTGGCAAGCACCACACAAATACACGCGGGTGTGTCTGCCCTCTAGTGGATGCTGGCAGGCGCTGTTCTTATTACCACTCAGCAAGCGGTGCACAAATACACGGGAGTGTCTCTGCCCTCTAGTGGATGCTGGCAGGCACTGTTATTACCACTTGGCAAGTGCCACACAAATACACGTGGGTGTGTCTGCCCTCCAGTGGATGCTGGCAGGCACTGTTCTTATTACCACTCAGCAAGCACCACACAAATATACGCCGGTGTCTCTGCCCCCTAGTGGATCCTGGCAGTCACTGTTCTTATTACCATTCAGCCAGCGCCACACAAATACACACGGGTGTGTCTGCCCTCTAGTGGATCCTGGCCGGCACTGGTAGCAAATGTGACTATAAACAAAATTAAAGATTTTAAAAATACCCATTATCTCCAGAAGAGATTTAATTCTAACAGGAGGCTTTTTTTTCTTTTTCAAATGAGCTGATGTGTAAAAATAATTCAGGACTGGAGATGATGGAAAAAAGCACACTGCGTTTGCCTTTCAGCATCTGTAATGACTGAATCCTTCCTCAGCGCTGCCACAGGGAGCACATTCACACTTGTGTCACACAAATACCAGGGTTAGGTCAAAAAACCAAGTGTTACCTGGAGGAAGCCACAAAGGCAATGAGACTAAGCCTTCACCTAGAAGACACTTGACAGTTCAGAACCTGAGATCCTGCAAAGTGTCTCGGAGAGCTCAGCTGTGACACTGCACTGTATGGAAGGGTGAGCAGTGGGGCCCAGGCAGGTGAAGAGAATTGTCCAGTGTTGAGCATCATCAGCCTAAAACCCACATGCAATGCTGTTGCTGCAAAACCACCAACTGTGGCCGGGCGCGGTGGCTCAAGCCTGTAATCCCAGCACTTTGGGAGGCCGAGACAGGCGGATCACGAGGTCAGGAGATTGAGACCATCCTGGCTAACACGGTGAAACCCCGTCTCTACTAAAAACTACAAAAAAAAAAACTAGCCAGGCGAGGTGGCGGGGCCTGTAGTCCCAGCTACCCGGGAGGCTGAGGCAGGAGAATGGCATGAACCCGGGAGATGTAGCTTGCAGTGAGCTGAGATCCGGCCACTGCACACCAGCCTGGGTGACAGAGCAAGACTCCATCTCAAAAAAAAAAAAAAAAAAACCACCGACTGTTGAAGACACAAACCACAGAAACAGAACCCCTTTATAGTCTCACTGTGCACCTGGTGACTTTTCAGAAGATGAAGATTAAACGTATTAATCATAAATTCAAAGTATCAGAAGAAATACTAGGAGATTGTCTAACCTCTGCTACATGACTTTATTTTTTTGCAAGATTCTTGAATTATTGTAAATAACCTCACATAGGCCAAAGTGCTCCCCTGAAGTCATCCAGAAAGAGGCAAGCTGCTAATCCCCATGTCTGACACATCTGTGTTTTCTTAGGATAATACAAAAATTAAAGATAAGGGAGAGGGAGGGACAGAAAGAGACAGAGAGAATTGGAGCTAAGAGAAAACACTTTCATGTTTTGACCCCCAAAAATCACAGTGAACATTCTCGTTGCCAGCAGGTGAAATCCAAGGCCCTGGCTCCGGGATCCTGCCCTTTCCTTTGTTGATTCCTGTTCAAATTTGGCATAGAAACAATATGGAACTTGTTACACTTCTCTGGACAAGTCATTATGCTTTTGGCTCATAGGCTCCACTTCTCCAGACACTCCTTTGTCCTAAACTTCAAGTAATTCAGCTTCACCCTTCAGAGAACAGCTCAGCTGTCACTTCTTCTAAGGACCCTCCCTAGCTGTCTCTCCAACAGAAGGGCCCCCACCTTGTTCTTTGCACCTCTATCCCTCGAAGTGCTGCTGTTGTCTGTGGAGGGTGGGACCCCGGGGACTAGAGCCCCTCTCATGCTGGAGACACTCAGCACTCAGTAAGTGTGTGCTGAGCGGATACAAGTGCAGCAAGCTTGCACAGTCTTACAATGTGTACTCTCATGTCTGGAATGGAGACCCATTTTCATTCTTTGTAAAATGAGTAAGTGGGGCTGGGTGACCCATACTCTCTTTTCAACTCAGAAGTCCACTATGAGCCTGACATCAAATAGCTCCCCAGCCAGCACCAGGCCAGGACCCAGGTTATTCAATGTGCCTGTGCCCCCCACAGCATGGGGAAAGCATGGAGAAATGGGACCAGCTCTGCTGCCTGCTGCCCAGTACCAGCCAGCAACTCCAGGCTTACAAAGCCAAGGCACCTGCAGGAGATCTTGGTTATTTAGTAGCTGTGATTGGGCTGGGAGGGGAGTATGTTCTCTTCTAATTTTCCAGTGACTAGCACGAGACAGTTTCAAATGTGATTTTTTCTCTTGGCCGCCCCCCCCGCCAAAAAAAAAAAAGGCTTTTTTACCTTCTCATCCTTGGAGCCATTGGCATTAGCTATGAGCCTGATAGTTTAAGAAAACTTTATTCTCCAAAGTAACATTTTGATAAATAGTGTAATTCTTTATTACACAAAACCATTGCTTAAGTGGGCAAAACTCTAGAGGATAGGAAAACACATTCTTGAAAAAAGGTGGTGATGCCCTGAAATTCAGCAAACTGCAGGGGCACGTGTTGTTCTATCCCAGGTCAGAGTGTGTCAGTCATCACTCAATGCCACTCACAGACCACCAACTTCAGAATATCTAGGTGTAAAGGTCTGTACAATAGTCATAACATAATAATGTAAACAATTTTACATTATTAATAATTATTATTTATATTATACAATTACACAATGTAAACACTATTAAAACATGTTTGTCTTCAAAGAATGGCCTTGGTTTCTGTGGGCAGTGTCTCCTCATGGAAAGGTAGTGCATTCCTGCTAAATCACGGACAAAAGGGCCCCCAGGAGCTCTAGGCTGCAGCAGCAGCTTCTCATCTATGTCCTTCACTGCACGATGTTGTTGTTGACTTTGAAAGCTCCTTTTCGTCTAGTTTTATCAACAGAGCTGGTATTTCATGAGGATCTACTACATGCCAGGTTCCAGAAAGCTAAATGCTTTTTGTTTGTTATTATTCACTAAATACAAATAACAACTCTCTTCTCATTATTCACACAACACAATTTAGGGGAGGGAGATTGAGCGACTTTCCCAGGGTCACACAGCTACTAAGAGCAGAGTTGTGTTTAGATTCATGTCTGAATACCGAACACCAAAATGAACCAGAGGAAAAATCATACATTTCAAAAGCCTATTCAAGCCATTTGTTCTTATTTTAAGGAAAATCTTTATGCTAATTTTAAACTCCAAATACTTATGAATGGCAGAGATCTACAGATTTGATTCTGATGTAAGAGATGATGCTCCCCGGCTGGTTACTGCTACTACCCCACAACCCTGAGCATACTGGACAAATGTCTAAGCCTGGTGGTTAGTGGGGACAATGCTGGTGGAGTCATGCAGTGACTCATGAAAGCTTAGGCAGATTTGGTGATATATGACACAGAGATGCAAAGAAATGCAGTAGCTGACAGACACAGGATGGCTCTGGGAGATGCGGAAGGAGCATGTCACCCAAAATAGAGCCAAACGGGTATCCATAAGGAAGGAGCAAAGGGGCTGAAGAAGGGATTTGTCATGAGAGATGGGACAGGAAGTTCTCTAGAGGCAGAAGGAGAGCATGAGAACATCAGGAAGGGACGAGAGATTCTCACACATCTGGGAAGCTGACAATCCATCAGCATGGCCACGAGGAAAATAAGGAGAAGCGGAAATAATAGATGAGGCTGGATATAGAAGCAGGGTTCAAGCTGTGTCTATTGCGGTAAAGAGTTGTGATTCTATCCAGAAGGCAATAGGTAGCATTCTAAACAAAGATCTTTTAAAACAAGAGTCAGAAAATATTTTCTGCAAAGGGCTAAATGTTAAACATTTTAAGTTTTCCAAGCCATATGGTCTCTCTGTTAATGATTTAGCTCTTCCATTGTACCATGAAAACAGTCAGAGACATCATATAACACATGTATGTGGCTGTGTCCCAGTACAACTTTACTTACAAATGCAGACTGCGTCAGACATGGCCCATGCATGGTAGTTTGCCACACCCTGTTTTAGAAAGCTCAGGTTTGTGATATGATGGGGAATGCCTACGAGAGCTCTTGTTTTAAATGGTAGAGTGAACATACACTGTAATTCTATCCTGCTTGACCCAAGCTCTTGATAGTGAAAGGTAGAAAAGATAGATAGTAAATAGATAGATGATAGGCAGGTAGACAGATGATAGATAAAGAAAATACATAGCTGTTCCAGAAAACAGAAAGGAATAACTTCATGAACCAAAAACAAAGTAGTATACTTTAGGAAGGAAGCAGGCTGGAAAACCCACAGTTGCAAAGCGAATAAAATTTCCAATTGCCTCTTTGAGTCCCTTCCTGGAAGTAGTCACAGCTGACTTCCTCTTCTGTTTTTTGTTTTTTTGTTGTTTTTTTTTTGTGGGGTTTTTGTTGTTTGCTTTTAAAAAAAAAAAAATCCCTTTCCCTGCTTTTTTGTCACAGCAGCCTTTGTCACTTCAAACACAAGTGTTCTTTAAAAAAATTATATCAACCTTTCAATTAAAATGCAACATATCTGCAACCTGGTATCTAGAGAGGTGAGATGGACAAAGGAGCCCTTGTTACTGCACGTTTTCTTGCCCCAGCCTTCACCTTGCACACAGCAACAGACAATGCACAAAGCCACTTCCTTATGGACTGAAATTCTGATCCTTTTATGACTGGCCTTTCCATCCTTCACCTTCCCCTCTCCCATGCTGTGAATGATTGTATTGGACATTTTTGTTTTAATCGCAGTGACAGGGGAACACAGGTAGCTCTAATATAACTGTGACCCAGATGCTTCTGTTTCTAGCATATATTTATTTTGTAGCAAACATTTACATCTATCATTTTTCACTGTCTTTTGAAAATAATTAGGCAATATCTCATATGAGGTAGAATGTTTCTAGTGGTTGTGTTCCGAGGGAAAAAAACTAATCTGTTCTCTATCCACTGCATTCCAGGAACAGTAAGAGGACCTTTTGCTTGAATAATTTTTATCCACACTACAGAGTGGGTAATGAGAAGATTATGTAAAAACAATTCTGCTTCACTTCAGTAACAGCCTCCTGAACTCATTTTTTCTCAACAAATTTATTTTTCCAGCCGAAGAATCCCAGGCTTCTTAGAGAACCAGTGACCTTTTGCACCTAAATCGGTGAAATCATCATGTTTTCTTCTGCCGTATCCATAGTTCAAACAAAGATGAGGCAAAGCTAGACTCATTCCTGAAGGAACCCAAGAAATTCCTCCTTTCTCTCTCTGGAATGAAATGAATTCTCTAGACCATCAGTTCTAACCTTCAAAAATCAAACCTGTTTGTGAGATCTCCTTCAAATACTACCATAGACCCCAGTATTTATTCATCAAATTTTTGGAATATTTGTTTTATTTGGAATCAATTTATTTGTAAGTTTAGTATTTGTATTAATATAAGGGATAAATGTTTAAATCTGTCTATGTCATATGTGCCTCTGGCTTATTGCCCAATTAATTTTAGCCTCAGGCTAAACTTGGTTTCTGTCTTTAATTTTTGTCAGAACAGATATAAGTGATCTCAAAACATCTGCTTTTATTGTAGGGACTCATGCTGCCATCTCCATTCCTCTCTCTTTTCTTACAATCTGGGTGGAAATTCTTTAATGTGAACATTTCAACCACCTTCACTCTCCCATGTCCGCTATCAGCACATTCAAACTTATCCAGCCAAGGCTGTCATCTTAGGCCAGGGATTTTTTAGGAATCTATTTTCCTGTGATACGGCTGACACCCCTTTGACTCATTTTATCACCCCAGGGTTCTTTTCATTTTAGGAGCCCAAGAGCACAGAAAAAGAACTAGGCGAGCAATTAAACCCTCTGAGTCAGGAGCGTCTCCCCTTGTGTTAAGCAATGTTGTAGAATATCGTATTTAGTAAGCTCCTAGCAGATGAGCCACGTGACTGCTGAGCACACATGCCTGCTTGCTGCTGTGAGCTCAGACACCATGGTCATTAGTCTTTTCCACCTCTGGAGGGAATTATAAGGGCCACTTAATAACCTGTAAATCATAGAGAGTTAAAGGTGTTTCCCCAAAATGCTGATGACAGAATGAAAGGTGAGGAGTGTTAGCCACAGGTCAAAAGTGCAGGAAAGTCTCTCAATGTGGGTTGTTGAAGAAATGTAGGTCTTTTTTCTTTTGGAAGTCTCACTAGAATGGGGTCAAGGACTCTGCCAATTCTAGGATGAAAAATTGGGATATTAGACACCCTCAGATATTTATCCCAAGTCTTCCTTTAGGGCTTTTAATTAGTTTGTTCAACCATCACAATCTCAAATGCTAAGCAGGGCATTTGAATCTCTCCACAGTCCAAATCAGCACCGTCTTTTAAAGTTGAGTTTCTCATTATTCTCACCTGATATACCTTATTTATCCCACACCCACCCAATAACATATCGTGCTCACTGTTATCTTGAGACAACACTTGAATTTTACTCAACCTGGAGTGCTCTTCACATGTCTTGTCCAGATCCAGTTTGGACTCATTCTTCAGCCCTGCATCAGTCAATGGGAGCTAGGTTAAACTGTGGTGACAGACAACCTCCAAATTTCAGTGGCTCAAAAATCTTCTTCTTCATTTATATACACCTCATTATGTGTCAGGTGAGAGGTAGCACTGTGCTGTATCATCCTAACACAGGAATCCAGATGGAAGGAAGGACCATCAATAAGATCCCCATTGCTATAGAAAAGAGAAAAAAGCATGTGGGATAGAACTCTGTTTCTTGGAAATTTCTCCTGAAAAAGTCACATGTTATTTTCTTCTCACCTCCATTGGCAAAGAAAAAAAAAGAAAAAAAGTCATGTGGCCACGTGAAAATTTAAGTAGGTGGGATGGAACAGTCAGAATGCATTCATAAAAAGTGAACTGAAAATATTTGGAGAACAGCACCAATGACTATCATGAATGCCAACATGCATCCCAAACAACCCAGTGCTGTCACTCTCCAAACCTTTTATGTCTTGCAAAGTATTAGAACTTATCTGAAGCCATGCCACTCAGAGGGACTACAAAATACATAATGACATTTCCTTTAGGATGTTCTTAGAGAATTCAAGGAAAAGAAGTTAAATAATTTAAAAGTGCATTTGGGTACAGCTATTTACCACTAGAGGGTAAGACTAGAGATAGATCGTAAACATAATAACAGGGATTATGCTCAGAGTCAGGGCCAGAAGTATGGTTTGAGGTGGGGTCATGGTCAGGGTCAAGATCAAAGTTAGGGTCAAAGTAAGGATCAGAATTAGGGACCAGGGTATGGATCAGGGTTTAGGTTCAGGGTCAAAGTCTTGGGACAGGGTTAGGGTTAGGATTAGAACCAGAGCTTTGTTCTCCTCGGGACCCACCCGAGAGTGGGTCACCATGGCTTTGGAGCACCTGGTAGCGTGTCCACCTTGAAGACCAGAGTTTCGTTGTCCTTAAGACTGACCTGGGGAGATGTGGCTGCAGGCCATTGAGGAAGGTGAGGCAAAACCTTCCTGTCTGCTCCCTGTGTGTTGAGGAGGGAGCTCTGCTATGGGCTTTACTTTCACATGTTATATTCTATAAGTCTTGTTTTACAAAAGCCTCCCTGCCTTGAGGCTTTGGCTGCTCGTCACTGTTCATCATCACAGCGTGCCATAACATATGGTAAAATTTGGGTTTGTTTCTGGGGAGAGATCTTGGTACAGAGAAAGGAGCAATGCTTAGAGCCACCATCAGGACAGTTGGGATGAAAGCTGGGATGGGCAGAGGCTGGAGGAAACATGTGCACCACGCTGTAAACACTTTTATTTATGTTTTAATTACTAATTTTTCTTACAGTGTTAAAGTAATAAAACATAGTATTGAAAAATTGAAAAGTGGCCATATTAAAACTGGCAACATTATTTAAGTTTAAATATATTATTTGTACCTCATCAACATTTTTCATTTTGTTGAGAAAGTCTAAGGTTAATTGGCAACATATTTGTAATAGTAGATAGAATAATGTCTGTTTTATAAACATTGACATCCTACATTATATGTGTGAACCCTGAAAATCTGAGACAGCTCTCAGATTTTTTAGAAAGTGTATTTTGCCAAGCTTGAGGATGCATGCCTGTGATGCATCCTCAGGAGGTCCTGACAGCACGGGCCCAAGGTGGCAGGGGCTCAGCTTGGTTGTATACATTTTAGGGAGACATGAGATATCAATCAATATGTGTAAGATGTACATTGGTTCAGTCCAGAAAATTGAGAAGGCCAGACAGGGGGCTTCCAGGTCATAGGTAGGTAAGAGACAAATGGTTTCATCCTTTTGCGTTGCTGATTGCTGTCTTCAAATGAGGCAATCAGATATGCATTTCTCTCGGTGAGCAGATGGGTGAGTTTGGATAGAATGGGAGGCAGATTTGCCCTCAGCAGTTCCCAGCTTGACTTTTCCCTTTAGTTTAGTGATTTTGGGTCCCCAAGATTGATTTTCCTTTCACAAGGTCTAACATGTTTTCCTATGAGCATTAATTATTCATTGTGTATTTTATTACACAAATAAGGCACAGATTTTTAAAAAATCATCAACTTTGTGGCTAGCTATATAGACATAATTACACAGAAGCTCAACTAAATTTGCAAACATTCCAGAGTTTGGGTTTCCAATAATTCTTTCTGATTCTTTAAAAGGTAAAAGTATTTTTTTCCCGTAAAACATAGCAACATCTAAAATCACCTGTAGAATGTCCTGCCATTTTTGTTTCTCTAGTTTCCTCATTTTCTGCAAAGCCTCACTGAGGAAATTGACTTTGAATATCCTTTTACACTCTTCTGTTTTAGAAAGCATTGTGGTAAAACATTGAATCATCATGGTCATAAGTTCTCTCCACATACTTTCTTTCTTTGAATATTTTTTCCCAGTGGCTAATATTTGATTCTGTTGTATTATGGCTAAAAGGTAGCCATGGACATGAAATAAAGACAAGAAGTCTTTGGAATAAGTGATCCCATCACAATGAATCAATTTTCCATTGGAACATATTTTTACAAAGTCACTGTTTTGAAAATATTTAGCCATGAATTGAAACAGAATCTGTAAGGTTATTTTTTTTTTCCTGGTCTAAGGCGAACAGCATTTTAGAGAATGAACCCAGGACACAACCACAGCACAAGAAAAAAATATGATAATTAAGTTTACACATATGTGTGACTACTCTAATAGAAAACATGTAAAGAGCATTTGTTTTGATTTATATATCAATCTGCACTGTTTAATTTTTTGTGTCATAAATGCTCTTATTTAAAAAAACAGGACTAGTTAACAATGTCAATTACTAGTAATTCGTGGTATAAATAATTAAACAAGGAAGTTTTCAAAAAATATAACTGTTTTCAATAAGGTTTTATTACATCTTTTTTTTACTTACTCGGAAATTGCCCCCCCAAAAAATGCAGAGATTTCCCATGTAGCTGCAACCTAGTTTCATCTCTTATTAACATCTTCTATCAGTGTGTCTCACACGGCTTATTAATATCTTACACAATTTGTCATAGTTAATGAACCCATACTGATAGACTATTATTAACTAAAGTTCATATTTCATTTGGATGCCCTTGGTTCTGTCTTACTCTGACCCAGAATCCCATCCAGGATCCCGCATGACATGTAGTCATCATGTCCCTGTAGGCTCTTCCTGGCTGTGACAGTGTGTCAGGCTTTCCACGTCATGATGACCTTGATAGTACTGAGGAGGATTGGTCAGGAATTTTTTAGAATGTCCCCCATTGTCACTGCATGTTCTCAAGGTGAACTGTCACCTTTGATGTTCACTTGGACCATTTGGAAGAGCTACTGTTTGTCAGGTTTCTCCACTGTGAAGTTATTTTTCCTCCTTGCCCATCATGCATGTGTTCTTTTGGAGCAAGTCACTGTTCAGAGCCCACACTTATGGAGTGAGGAGTTGGCTCCACATTATTGATGGCTGAGTGTCTACATCAATTACTTGGAATTCTTTTGCAAAGGACATTTCTATGCAATTCCGTTTTCTTATTCACCTGTGTATACAAATACAGACACCTAGATAATTACTTTCAGCTTTAGTTATTATTCAACACTACAATTCATTCCTTGTTGGCCATCGGTAGCTGTTTTTATTGGCTATTATTTTTCTTTGATATATTTTTTTTTTTTTAGTACTTACTTACTTTCTGATACTTCAAGATTATCCCGACTCCTATATTTACTGTCCCAGTTCTAGTATCAGACATTTCTTCAAAGAGCCTGATTCATTTCAGAATGGTAGGAAAACTTACATCCGGCTGCTGAATGAGCACATTGTTGAATGAGCACTTGTTCCTCATTAGCACTGCTAGGAAGTATATGTGTGTGTCTAACCTATCTATACACACCTAATTATAAAGTTTTCTATGTAGAACTGTGTGTATCTGTATTAAACTAAACATAAGTTTACGTTCATGTCTCCATCTCTGATCTACTATCACATGAATCATTCTAGCCTTCTCCCCTTGCTAATTTGTAACCTCCCACTTCAACAGTGAGAGACCTGGTTCCTACCATCTGTGACTTATGTAAGTCATTGTTTTATTCCAGATATAGACACTGTGGTTTTATAATTGTTCATAATTGCTTCTGTTGGAAAGAACTTTATAAAATAGAATCCAGTGATGAAGTATAGTTCATTTGCCTTCAGCATATGGATTCTATTCACTTTCAAAGTGACTTAGGTCAACATCATTTTCCCTATACCTTCAGTGAGTTTTTTCCTACATTTGTGTCTTTGTCTGTTTTGTGCTTCTGTAACAGAATACCTGAGGCTGGGTAATTTATAAGTAAAAAAGGTCCTTTTGGCTCACAATACTGGTGGCTGGAATGTCTGAGTTTGGGCAGTTGCATCTGGTGGAGTCTCAGTCTTTTTCACCTCATGGTGGAAAGTGTAAGGGGAGCAAGGGGTGCACCAGAGATCACGTAGCAAGAACGAAAGCAAGAGGGAAGCCAAGGAACCCAGACTTGTTAACTACCTGCTCCTGCAGGAATTAATCCATTCCTGTGAGAGCAGAACTCACTCATCCCCATGGAGGACATTAATCTATTCATGAGGGATCCGTCCCCATGACCCAAACACTTTCCACTAGGCCCCACCACCCCACACTGCCACATTGGGGGTCAAATTTCAACACGAATTTTTGCAGGGACAAACAACATCCAAACCATAGTAATTTGTAGCATAGTTAAATTATTTTTCACATGATGTATTCTGTCCTGGGATACTCCACATCCTGAGTAATTTTATTTAATTTGAATAGAATTTGATTTACCCATTTGGTTGTAAAATTCTGCATGTTTTGACCAATGCATTGTGGTAGGTATCCCACTATTAAAGTATCATATGGAATGCTTCAAACCCCCACCCCATGGAGCCAATGGTTTCCCATCTGCGTAGTTTGCCTTCTGCAGTGTCTCATTAAATGAGGTCACACTGTGTGTATTCTCCTCAGACTGTCTTCTTCCACTTAGCAATGTGCATACAAGATTCACTCATGTCTTTGTGTGAGTTGATAGCTTGTTCCTTTCTATGGCTAAATAGTATTCCATTGCATGAATGTACTACAGTTTGGTTACGCATTTTGGGGAGAAAACCTTCCTCTTCTAACTTTGTTCCAGGGTTGGAGATCTTCAAATTAACTGACAACAGATACATTAGTAGGAGATACAATACTTGGCTTCTTACTCCACAAGTATCATTGTGGGACAAAATTCATCAGATGGCAGGATCCAGTTTACAAAGAGGTATAAATAGCCCAAAAACAAGAAACAAGACTAGAATCTGATAACCCACGATAGCTATAGCTTTCCTTAAAAAAAAAATTTTTTTTGAGACAGGGTCTGGCTCTGTTGCCCAGGCTGGAGTGCAAAGGTGCAACAATCTCAGCTCACTGTAACCTCTACCTCCTTTGTGCAAGTGATCCTCCCTCCTCAGCCTCCTGATTAGCTGGCACTACAGGCACGTATCATCGTGCCCATCTAATTTTTATATTTTTAGTAGAGACGGGGTTTCCAACATGTTGCCCAGGCTGATCTTGAACTCCTGGCCTCCCAAAGTGCTGGAATTATAGGCATGTGCCACCATGCCCAGCCAAGTTATAGTTTTCCATTGAAACATAAAATTTCTCTCTGTAGTAACCATCATTTTTGATCATAATCAAAGTAAGACTATTCTTGTTTTAAAATTAAGTATAGTTTTGTTAGATTTTGCTTGATTATTTATGTAAGTGCAGCAAGAACAGGAGATGGCCACATAGGTGCTTTCAAGTTTCTTTGCTGGAAGTTTTCATACAGAATCTCAGATTGGACTTTTAAAGGCCTTATTGAGGCTAAAAGCCAAGCCAAGAACATACTATCAAATTTCAGCTGCAGTCCTTATAGCTTTGTGTGAATTCCTCTCTTCTTGAGGTCCCCAAAATATCCCTAAATTCCTGGGCCTACCAGGAAATGACCTTCTTTACTAACCTGTAAGGCTGTGAACCCTGTAATGTAAGTATCAGGCTGACTTTTCTCAGAGTGCTGTTGGGAATGAAGTTTTTGGTGTTCCAAAAAAAAAAAAAAAAAGAATTAACATGCGAACAAATAATCTCTTAGCAAGGCGAGCTTTACTTTCTGCAGAAAGGGTACTACTCAATAGCTGTCCAGCCACAAGAGCACACCGAACAAAGGAGACAGAGTTACTTATAACTTGATGTGTCTACCCTACTGCTGTGTCCAGTTACCATTGGCTGGAATAGGACCTCACATTTTACACCTTACCCAATTGGCTATTAGTTTAAAACTTTCTTAATTAGGTAAGAGGAATAGAACAAAGAAAGAAAAGGAAGTTGCCAGGGATAGTTAAAGAAGCATCTCCAAATAAGGAATGGCATACATTATGGGCTGGGGCTTGTCTAGTTCTGTCCAGGCATGCTGGAGCAAGCTAGGACAACTGATTTGGAACACACACACACACACACAAAGAGTGGATAGCAATCTTATAGTAAGAAATTGTGACTTTTTACAATCTTTGAAGAAGAACTTTCCCATTTCTCACAGTGCTTTATAAGCATTGTCTCCATAATAGTCAACCTTTCTTCCTTAAAATTGTTGGTCATAACTGATCTTAGGTACACTTCCAAAATATGATATTCCAGTAAAAACCTTGATAATATAACCAAAGTTTCCAATTATGTCCTGTTATAAGGTGAACAGATTCTTACTGGACTTTTGCTAATAACTATATCATCATGAAAATTAGAGTATTCAGTAAGAATTTCAAAATTCTGGAGAGATTAGGCAGGGAAAAAAAGATAAATGCTTCATTTCTGTTTACAAAAGTATAATCTACTAAATTGTTGTAAGTTACAGTTAGATTAAGAGAAACAGATTTCTTAAATTCAGAAACTAGAACATTAAAGAACCAGCAATGCTCTAAAAAGCTATAAAATTATAATCAATTTTCATCAGTTCATTCAGTGCCATGTAATCAATTCCAGTCTTGCTGGATCTTGGGTTAGCAGTCTCATGACCCCATCAATTTCTCCACCAGGCTTCTGGAGATCTTCACTGAGTCAAGTGTATGGTCTTAAAGTTATTTAAGCAATATCATCAGAAGTCTTTAACCAGAGTACCTGTCATACTCTTTTCCATGAGTCTCAGAGGGAGTCCTGTATTGGAGATGAACATTGTGACCTGTAGCTGATCGCAGGAGCTTTCAGGAAAGCATCGGGGGAAATAATATCTAAATGACAAAGAGTATGAAATGGCTGTGATTATACCACAGTTGACAAGGATATTTGATTTTTTCTGTGGCATACAATCATTTATTTATTTATTTATTTAGAAACAGAGTCTTGCTCTGTCACCCAGGCTTGAGTACAGTGGTGCGATCTCGGCTCACTACAAGCTCCACCTCCCAGGTTCACGCCATTCTCCTCCCTCAGCCTCCTGAGTAGCTGTGACTACAGGTGTCTGCCACCACGCCCAGCTAATTTTTTGTATTTTTAGTAGAGATGGGGTTTCACCGTTTCAGCCAGGATGGTCTTGATCTCCTGACCTTGTGATCCACCCACCTCGGCCTCCCAAAGTGCTGGGATTACAGGTGTGAGCCACTGCACCTGGCACAACATTTAAAATAGTAATTGGAATTATGACTGTTAACTCTATACTGGCACATAGCATGGATAAGGAGGACATTGACAAATTTCCAGGAATTTTATTTAATTTCTGAAAACATAATATTTTACCCATACAAATATAACACAGGGAAGGTTAGATATCTCTTTTTATTTGTATCTTTTGTAAGGTTTTCCTTATTAAAAATACATCCTACTTTACTTGTGAAACATGCCCTACTTTTCTTGCATGCTTTGCATAGAGTTGTTTCTAGTTATTCTATTGCTTCTAGCAGTTTTATTTACACATATTGATTATAATTTTAATACTAAGTAATCTTTTATTTTCCAGAGAAAACTAACAAGTAAACAGTTTAAAACTCATATATTAGCATTCCATAGTAGGTTAGAAAATGTATGAGTATACCATCTCCCAACATCTACAGGGATGTATTTCCTCATCGTACAATTTCTCATTGTGATAGACAAAAACATGTTTATTAATGGCCCAAAATATCTTTAGTCTCTCTGTAAAAATAAGAAGCGAAAAGTATATAAACTTGAATTATTTATGTTCAGTAATTAATGTTTTAGTATTGTATCTTATTTATAAATGGTCTAGATACCTAATGCAAATCTTTTACTTAGCTTAACTTTAAGGTTAAAAATTACCAAAAGTATTTTGGAAACTACTATTAAGCAGATTTACAGTGAACAAATTATTTTTGAAATAATGTTTTTCGCTTTTCACAAGATGGCACCGAAAGTGAAGAAGGAAGTTCCTGCCCCTCCTAAAGCCAAAGCTTTAAAGGCCAAGAAGGCAGTGTTGAAAGGTGTCCACAGCAACACACAGAAAAGAAGATCCATATGCCACTCACCTTGAGGTGACTCACCCGCACCCAAGGGTGTCACTCACCCAAGACACTGCGACTCCGGAGGCAGCCCAAATATCCTCAGATCACCCCCAGGAGAAACAAGCTTGACCACTATGCTATCATCAAGTTTCTGCTGACCACTGAGTCGGCCATGAAGAAGACAGAAGAAAACAACATGCTTGTGTTCATTGTGGATGTTAAAGCCAACAAGCACCAGATCAAACAGGCTGTAAAGAAGCTCTGGGACATGGATGTGGCCACAGTCAACATCCTGATTCGACCTGATATAGAGAAGAAGGCGTATGTTCGACTGGCTCCTGATTATGATGCTTTGGACGTTGCAACAAAATTGGGATCATCTAAACCGAGTCCAGCTGGCCAACTCTAAATATATGTATATCTTTTCACCATAAAAAAGAAATAATGTTTTTCATAAGAATGACAACTTAATTAGAATCAAATTTATAAGCTTTAAGATTTTACATTTCTAGTAAGTATAATATTAGCTTATTTGAGTAGAACTCAAGCAGAATAGGAATTTATGTTTGTTTTATATTCAATAGTGGTAACTTTGAAGACATAGTTGTTTTATTACACCAAAAATATTATATTAACCTTATTTAACTAAGTTTTATCCAAATCGTGTTAACTTAAAAAACATTTGATCAGTTCCTATATTTCTAGGAGTTTGGTGAATATTTATTTGTAAATGCTTATTTTTTTCCAAGCCAAGTTAGAATAGAGCACTTTTAAAGGATTTTATAAATGAATTTTGCAAAGCTATCCTGAGTTAAGAAAATATCACATATACATAACACACATTAATAGACATACAAACACAAATAGAGATTTCATAGCTTTCATCCTGAAATTTCATCCATGAATCAGGCATAAATATTCTGATGGTTAATTTTAGACATCTACTTGATTGGATTAAGAGACACACATAGCTGGTAAAACAAAATTTCTGGGCATATGTGTGAGGGTGTTTCTGGAAGACACTGAGATAACTCTGACCCAATGTAGATGGGCACAGATATGGTTTGGCTGTGTCCCCACTCAGATGTCATCTTGAATTGTAGTTCCTATAATTCCTACATGTTGTGGGAGGGACCCAGTGGGAGGTGATTGAATCATGGTGGTGGTTACTGCCATGCTGTTCTCATGAGAGTGAGTTCTCATGATCTGATGTTTTTATAAGGAGCTTTTCCCGTTTGGCTCAGCACTTCTCCTTGTTGCTGCCATGTGAAGAAGGACGTCTTTGCTTCCCCTTCCACCATGATTGTGAGGCCCCTCCAGCCATGTGGAACTGTCAGCCCATTAAACCTCTTTGTTCTTTATAAATTGCTCAGACTCGGATATTTCTTCATAGCAGTGTATAAATGGATGAATACAGGCACCATCCAATTGGTTGAGAACCCAGATAGAACAAAAAGGAAGAAAAAAAGGGGAATTATCTCCTTCTGAAATGGAAACATCTTTCTTCTCCCGCCCTTGACATCAGAACTTCAGGATCTCAGGCCTTTGGCCTCAGAATGAGTGTTACACCATTGGCTTCCCTCATTCTGAGTCCTTTGGACCTGGACTGAGCCATGCTACACTTTCCTGGTTCTCCAACTTGGCGCTTTCCTGGTTCTCCAACTTGGAGACAGGCTATCGTGGAACTTCTCAGCCTCCATAATTATGTGAACCAATTCCCCTAATGAGTCTTCTCTCATCTATCTATCTACATATATCACATTGATTCTGCCTTTCTGGAGAACCCTGACTAATGTGATTGCAATAATACAAAATTCACTAGTTTACACAGAAGACTTGGTTTTTGTCTCTGCCCCATTTTTTATTTGTATTATAACTGTGTTTCTGGAAAATGGAACAAGTTTTTACCTTCTTCATATGAGAGCTAAAGCTTTTTTCTCGCTAATACTTTTGGAGATTTGTAAGATTTTCTTTTATTTTGACATAAAATCTTATGGAGGCTGAGAAATATTTTTTTTTTCTGTTTTATTTTTCAGTCCCAGGTGTTTGCTTTTGCAGATTCTTGAGCATGTTGAGAGCCTCCAAGGCATGGAGCAGGGTGCCTAAAGTTTCAGTGATTATAGGGAGTTGAGAGACTCAAATGGTAAGGGAAAGGTCTAAAAGGAGGCAGTTTGGAAGATAAAAATTTTCTCAAAGGAGGCATTAAAGTTCTAAATAATTCTTATTCTTAGTAAAGTCATGCAAACAGGAAAGGAAGTAGACAGAATTGGCTCCACATTGGTGGAACACATAGTCAGCAGAGGTTTGAGAAGGGAGAATTTAGTCAACTGAGAAGTTCCCATGAAAGGAGCAATATCAAGATCCCAGAGACACCATGAAACAAAAAGCCAGGAATAACTTCCAACCCAAGAGGAGAACACAGAGGCCTCAAAACCAAAGCTAGGATAAGAAACTTGTAGCCCAAGAGTTACCTTCCAGACAAAGAAGCCTGAGATTCCAACCCAGCTTCACAGAGTACTCACTCAAAATGTTACTGAAACTGTAGGCTTTTCAATGACTTAGCTATGCATGCAAAAGGCATTCCTTAAGGTGGTACAGAAGATGGAGCCCCATATCCAAAGATAGCCAAGGAGAAAGAAAGACCCCTGTTGGCAGACCCATTGGGCAAAGGCAACAGAAAAAGAGACAAGAATCCTAATGGCATGAGATCCTTTCAGATTTAGGCTTATACAAACTCCTGAGAATTGGCAGGTTGACAGCCATAAATGGGGTACCAACTTTTCTACTCATTGGATTACAAGTTCTTCAGCATCCAAAATGATTAACAAAATGACAATTTCTAGGGCTTTAGTGGGAGAGTATAGAAGGTCTTTTTGAACCTTTTAATGCTGTCAACAGAAGAATGATGACATTCATAAATTTAGAAAGGAGATATTTCTTTATTTTTATTTTATTTTATTTTATTTTGAGATGGAGTTTCACTCTTGTTGCCCAGGCTGGAGTGCAATGGTGTGATCTCAGCTCACTGCAACCTCCACCTTCTGGGTTCAAGCGATTCTCCTGCCTCAGCCTCCCAATTAGCTGGGATTACAGATG
>NW_012118388.1:3127840-3130848 GCF_000951035.1 Colobus angolensis palliatus
CATCATGTTGGCCAGGCTGGTCTCAAACGCGTGACCTCTGGTGATCCACCTGCCTTGGCCTCCCAAAGTGCTGGGATTACAGGCATGAGCCACCACACCCAGTGAGAGATTTATTTCCTATAAAGGGTTGTCCTTCTGACAGACTGGGAAGCATAGCCTCCAGCCAGAAGCCAGAAACAGATGCTTCAAGGGAGATATAAAGGAAATAGTAATTTATGCTGAGTGGAATTGGCAAAAACATATATTTAATAAACTCTAGGAGGAGTCATGAATATTTATGAAAGGAGAAATGCATGCTTGTGCAATGGAGTTTCTTGCTTCTTCATGGGTCCCATGTACAAAAAATGGCAGTGTTAGCACAATCCCAGGGCAGAGTTTTCAGCCCTCTGACATTAAAAGGTGAAGCAGAGGACATGAAAACTCGCTCTGTGCATCCTCTGTACACAGGCCAGAACCTCTCCATCATGGGTGGTCTCTTATTAGGCAAGAAAGGAGAGGTTGATATCAGTGGCGGTGCCTTTGAAAGGGCTGGTTTCTGTTTAATCCTTAGGGAAGAAAGCCTCATCATGGTTAGCAAACGAGGGGGTATAACGAGGTGTATCTGACACCCATCATCCCATCCTGGCCAAGCTGAGAACTCAGTTTTGAAAGTTAGTCTGGGGTTCCCTCAGCCAAGAGTTCATCTGTTCAGTCAGTTGGGAGCTTAGGATTTCATTTTCATTTATCAATGCTAATGGGAAAGAGTACACTGTCTTCATGGCAGCTGAATTTGCAAGAAACTCCTTGGATGGAGTTAATGACAGCTGTATTTTTCTGGGAGCTCTGCTTTAATTGGATAAAGTAGGTTATGGTAAGATTTCTTCCTTTATCTTCAGTATCTCAAATGTTTTCATTTAAATAATCTTTATAAGAACTCTTGATGTCTGAGTGGATTCCCACACAGTCATCTACTATAAGATTTTCTGATTCTTTTTTCCTTTGGTCATTATGAATAGAGCTTCTGTAAATAATTGCATGGTAGCTTTTATTTAGAAATAACATCAAAGTAGTTGTCCAAATACTTAGGAATGTGATTTTTGGATTGTAAGGTGAGACTTGTTTAGCTTTGGAAAAAACTGCCCAACTTGTAATAGGGGAGGAAAAAGAATTTTCTGTGTTTTTGGAATTCTTAGATGGGACCCTCTGTAACAAATGACAGATTAAAATAAGAAAAACAGAAAAGTTTAAAAACATGTATACCTTACTGATAAGACTCTTTAGTGATTTAGTTATCCTTCTCTTCTTGGTGCTCAGAGAGAGAGGTAGCTTTTAAATGGGGATTTCCTTTATAGATGTAAATTTTCCTTACACAAGGGTAACTTCTACTCTGTTTTCAGAACTTCCTTTGTTGGCATTTTTTTTCAAAATAATCAGCTTGGAATAATTTTTAAGCCAAAGGGACATATTTTTGGGTGGCATATTCTGGTTTCCTACCACTATATTTTAGGGTGGCATATTTTGGTCTTATACACTGTGTTCCACCAGCAATGAAAAGAGTTCTTGTTTTTCCTCCAGCAATCTGTCATTTTTTAAAGAGTTTAGCAGTTCTAACAGATATAGACCAGCTGTGCTATCTCATTGTGGTTTTCAGTTATCTACTATGTTGAGTATCTTTTGGTATGTTTACTTGCCTTCTATAGATCATCTTTGGTGAGGTGTCTGTTCAGATCTGTGTGCATTTTTAATTGGGCTGTTTAACTTATTGTTCAGTTTTAAGAATTTTGCATGTATTTTGAATACAAATTCTTTCTCAGATCTGTATTTTGCAAATATTTTCTTTCAATACGTGACTTGTCTTTTTGTTCCCTTCACAAGGTATTTTCTAGAGTATAAACTTTAAATATTAAGAAATCCCCACTGTCATTTCTTCTGTGTATATCAACCTTTTGTGCCACTTGTTAAAATTCATTACCAAACCCAAAGGCACATAGCTTTTCTTCCATAGTTTCTTCTAGAAATTGTATAGTTTTGCATTTTTAGTGTAAGGATGATTTTGAGTGATTATTTGTGTAAGTTGTAAAGTTTTCATCCACATGCATATCATTTGCTATGGTTTCCAATTCATTGTTCCCCTACTACTTTTGGAAAAGACGCAGGATAGTGGGCTCTGTTAGAGTAGATAGACAGCTAGACATGAACAGGAGGTTGAGCTCCTGGAAAGGGGAAAGTCTGGGAAGGCTCACCTGGAGGGACCACCAAAAATTCACATATTAGTAGCATCTGTAATGCTGGAGTGGATGGGCACTTGTCAATTGTGGGTAGGAGGGAGAAGAGGTACCTATGCAGAAACACCCTAGAACTCCTCTTAAGATGCCCCAGTCATCATTCACTCTGCAGTAAAAATGTCACAATATTGCTAGCTACATGCTGATAAGGACAAAGGGGACATTCTTAAAAGAAGCCTGGCACCATAAGTACAGATTAGGGCAGAGAAGGACATTCAAAAGAGATAGGCGCAGTAGGTACAAATGTGACTGCTGTCAGCCTGCCTGGGATGGCGGGAAGGAGCCTGGTGCCAGAGTGGATTTGGATCCATCACCACACATGTGCCTGAACCAACAGTGAGGAGGTCCCACAAGCCTATGTGGGGCAAGTTGGGGACCTAAGGCAGTAGCAGGAAAACCAAAGAAAACAGGGGCAGACCTGAGACAGAGGCAGGAATGTGAAGAAGTCCAAAATAAAATTCCCTGCACAGGACTCTTAGGCTGCTTTCCTGTATGACCAGCCTACTCCTATTTTTCCACAATAAGCTCTTCACACTGTATTTTTTTCAATGAAGTTGTCTGCCATCTTTGTACTGCCTCTTGGTGAAAATCTTTCTTCCAAGTTAGAAAAGAACCAGGACATCAGCTCTCCCCAGTAATAGCTCCGTTTCAGTTTGAATTTCCAGAACTGGTGCACTTAATAACTGGCACTCTGACTTTAAGTGGTGCAGGAGGCGGCCAGTAGGGGTCACCAGCCGTCACACC
>NW_012118388.1:3133813-3134605 GCF_000951035.1 Colobus angolensis palliatus
AGTCCCCTCATCGTGGGGAGTGTCTCACAGATATCACAGTTTGTTTTCACCTTCTGCCATGTGGGGATTAATACAATCTTCTCCCCTTCCGGATATCAGGAAGAGTATCACAGGTTGTTGTACACTGTCTGCCATCCTGGGAGTAATATCCAACTCTCGGCCTTGGAATATGAAGACGAGTGTCACAGGGTGGATGTACCCCCTCTTCCATAGTGAGAGTAATATCACGCTCTCCCCTCCATGGATATTAGGAAGAGTGTCCCAGGCTGGGTGTACGCCTCCTGCTGTATGGAATGTCATATCACCCTCTCCCTTCCAGGATATTAATAACAATATCACAGGGCGGGTGAACACAGCCTGCGAATTATTATCATCCTGTCCTCCTCCAGATATTCGGAACAATATCACAGAAGAGCTGTACCCTCCCTGCGATATTGGGAGTAACAGCGTAGGCTTCTTCTGGGAACATTAGGTGCAATATTACCAGGTGGCTGTCCATTCATTGCTATGTTGGGAGTCTGTCATACTCTACCCCGCCGGATATTAGGATCAGCGTCACGGGGTGAGTGTACACCTACTGCGATATTAAAACTAAAATCATGCTCTCAGTCCCTGGATATTAGGAACTACATCACCAGCAGGTGTACAATCCCTGTGGTATTAGGAGTAATAATATGACCATTAAACATCAATGATTGATTTTAATAATTATCAATTTTACTAATAATTAATAGGATCCCATTATTATGGATAATGATTTTAAATACATGATTATGCACGCTTAAAATTAAT
>NW_012118388.1:3136886-3137645 GCF_000951035.1 Colobus angolensis palliatus
GTTTCACCATGTTAGCCAGGATGGTCTCGATCTCCTGACCTCGTGATCCTCCCGTCTCGGCCTCCCAAAGTGCTGGGATTACAGGCTTGAGCCATCGCGCCCGGCCTAATCTTTCTTTTGTGTGTGTGTGACAAAGTCTTGCTCTTGTCCCCAGGCTGGAGTGCGATGGCATGACCTCGCCTAACTGCAACCTCTGCCTCCTGGGTTCAAGCCATTCTCCTGCCTCAGCCTCCTGAGTAGCTGGGATTACAGGGCGCACATCACCACGCCCAGCTAATGTTTGCATTTTTAGTAGTGATGGGGTTTCAGCACGTTGGCCAAGCTGGTCTCTGACTCCTAACCTCAGGTGATCCACCTGCCGCGGCCTCGCAAAGTGGTGTGATTACAGGCATGAGCCACTGTGCCCAGCTCTTTTAATGTTTTAATCAGGAAATCAGCACAACCTTTGAGAGAAGCATTTTAGGCCTCTGGACTCATTTACAGGTTTCGTAGGGCTCTGGGGCCATCGTGTGGTGAGGAGCAGGAGCACAGAGCATACACCTGCCAGAGAAAGAAGGGGAGAAAGATGTCACAGGCTGTCAGAGAGTACTGTTATGTAAACATTAGGGCCTTTTAAAAAAGTTTAGGTTACTTCGTAATCGATAATACAGAAGCGATTAAAGTATTTCTCAAATTTTACTGTGCATAAGGATCACCCAACAAGTCCTGTTTAAATGAAGTTTGTGATTCAGCATTTCTTGGGGAGCCTTCATTCCTGCC
>NW_012118389.1:0-2822 GCF_000951035.1 Colobus angolensis palliatus
CCCAGGCTGGAGTGCAGTGGCGCGATCTCGGCTTACTGCAACCTCTGCCTCCCAGATTAAAGCAGTTCTCTTGCCAAAGCCTCCCAAGTAGCTGAGATTACAGGCGTGTGCCACCATGCCCAGCTCATATTTTTAGTAGATACCGGGTTTCACCATGTTGGCCAGGCTGGTCTCGAACTCCTGACCTCAAGTGATCCACCTGCCTCAGCCTCCCAAATGCTGGGATTACAGGTGTGAACCACTGCGCCTGGCCTGAGAGTTTTGACATGAAGATTTTCTTTCTTTCTTTTTTTTTTTTTTAAGCAAAAAGATACTTGCTCTGTCACCTAGGGTGGAGTGTGGCAGTATGATCATGGCTTACTGCAGCCTTGACCTTCCACCTCAGCCTCCTGAATAGCTGGGATTAGCAAGGTGTATGCCACCACCCTTGCCAATTTTTGTATTTTTTGTAGAGACAGGGTCCCACTATATTGCCCACGCTGATCTCAAACTCCTGAACTCAAGCAATCCTCCTGCCTCACTGTCCCAAAGTGCTGGGATTATAGGCATGAGCCACTGTGTCTGAGTAATTTATTTATTTATTTGTTTATTTATTATATGTAATCCAATAGTGACTGTCTTTTTTGTATAGTTTCTCCTGTGTTATTCCCTTAGGATAAATTCAAAGAAGGGATTATTGAATTGAAGGGTATTTATGACCTTTTTTTTTGTTTTTAAAGAAGCAGAGTCTTGCTATGTTGCCTAGTCTACTCGAACTCCTGGGCTCAGTTATCCTCCCGCCTCAGCCTCCTGAGTAGCTGGGACTGTAGGTATACACCAGCACATCCAACCTCATATTTATGACTTAATACGTATTGCCACTGGCTTACCAAAAATTTGTACCATTTAACAGTAATTTTCCCAGTAATCTAAGGATGTGTTAGTTTCACAAAAATGTTACCAACTTCTGGTGAATATAATTTAAGTATATTTTTGCTATTATATGAGATGTAGCTGGTACATTATTTTTATTTTTCATTACTTTTTGTATTTATTTTTAAAAAGAATAAGCAATCATGAGGGCTTTCAGTGTGAAGAAACTGTACGAAACTCACATTGGGTATTACATGCAGGTGGTCTCTGTTACTTCCTTGGTGTCCAGTCCTGTCTGGCATGACCAAAATTATTGCATTTCTTGATGGGCATAGAGGTGAATGCAGCCTTTGCTTTGTGGGACAGATTGTTGGAGTTGTCCACATCAGAATGTGACCTTATTACATTTTTGTGGCCTACCTTCTAGTGTTTCTTTAAACAGTTGTGTGCTAGGCTTCTGTGTAAAATATTTAGTAATCAGAATATCTGTGGATGTGGGCAATACCTGTTTTTTTTTTTTTTTTTGAGACGGAGTCCCGCTCTGTCGCCCAGGCTGGAGTGCAGTGGCCAGATCTCAGCTCACTGCAAGCTCTGCCTCCCGGGTTTACGCCATTCTCCTGCCTCAGCCTCCCGAGTAGCTGGGACTGCAGGCGCCCGCCACCTTACCTGGCTAGTTTTTTGTGTTTTTTAGTAGAGACGGGGTTTCCCTGTGTTAGCCAGGATGGTCTCGATCTCCTGACCTCGTGATCCACCCGCCTCAGCCTCCCAAAGTGCTGGGATCACAGTCGTGAACCACTGCACCCGGCCCCGTTTGTGCAATGTTTTCAAGGTTTATCTGTGTCGTAGCATGTATCAGAACTCCATTCTTGGCTGGGCACGGTGGCTCATGCCTGTAATCCCAGCATTTGGGGAGGTCAAGGCGGGTGGATCACCTGAGGTCAGGAGTTCAAGACCAGCCTGACCAACATGGTGAAACCCTGTCTCTACTAAAAATACAAAAAATTAGCTGGGTGTGGTGGTGCATGCCTGTAATCCCAGCTACTTGGGAGGCTGAGGCAGGAGAATCGATTGAGCCTGGGAGGCGGAGGTTGCAGTGAGCCGAGATCGTGCCACTACACTACAGCCTGGGCAAAAAGAGCAAAACTCTGTCTCAAAAAAGAAAAAAGAAAAAAGAACACCATTCTTTTTTTTTTTTTTTATTGCTGAGTAATGTTCTATTTTATGGATATACCACATTTTGTTTATCCATTAATTTGTTGGTGGATATTGGCTTGTTTCTGCCCTTTGGCTATTGTGAATAATGGTGCAGTGAACACTGTTGTACAATATCTGTTTGAATCTCTGTTTTCACTTCTTTTGGGTATATACCTTGGAGTGGAATTGGTGGGTCATTTGGGTGATTCTGTGTTGTAACTTTTTGGAGCAATTGCTGAACTGTTTTTTCACAGTGGCTGTACCATTTTACATTATGACTAGCTATGTACAAGGGTTCCAATTTCTCTACATTCTCACCAACACATGTCATTTTCTGTGTGTTTTTTTTTAATTTTTATTTTTATTATAGGCATTCTGTAATATAAGTAGTATCTTATTTTGGTTTTGATTTTCATTTTCCTAATGACTAAGATGTTAGGCATCTTTTCATGTGTTTATTGGTCATCTGTATATCTTATTTGGAGAAATGTCTGTTCAAGTCTGTTTCTTATTTTTAAATTGAATTGTTTGCCTTTTTGTTTTTGACTTTTACGGTTGATTTATATCTTCTGGTTACAAGTCCTTTGTCAGATACATGATTTGCAAATATTTTCTCACACTGGGTAGGTTGTCTTTTCACTTTCTTGATAATGTCCTCTTTTGTTGCTTGTGTTATCTCCTTTTTTGTTTTTTTTTTTTGAGACGGAGTCTCGCTCTGTCACCCAGGCTGGAGTGCAGTGGCTGGATCTCAGCTCACTGCAAGCTCCGCCTCCCGG
>NW_012118390.1:0-699 GCF_000951035.1 Colobus angolensis palliatus
AACAGGAGGAAACTGAGTCCACGTCCACATTTGATGCTGTGTGAGAACGGGGAAACTGAGTTCGTGTCACCCTTTGATGGTTGGAGAGAATGGGTAAAGTGAGACCACGTCCTCCTTTGATGGTGGGGGAGAACAGGGGAAACTGAGTCCACGTACAGATTTGACAGTGGTTGAGAACGGGGAAACTGAGTCCACATCCACATTTGATGGTGGGTGGGAACACGGGGAAACTGGGAGTACGTCCACACTTGATGTTGGGCAAGAACGGGGAAATTGGGTCCACGTCCACATTAGATGGCGGGCCAGGACGGGGAAACTTGGTCCACGTTCACAATTGATGGTGGGTGAGTAATGGCAAACTGAGTCCACGTCCACATTTGATGGCGGTTGTGAACGAGAAAACTGAGTCCACATCCGCATTTGATGTTGGGTCGGAATGGGGAAAATGAGTCCACATCAACATTTGATGGTGGGCGCGTACAGGTTGAAACTGAGTCCACGTCCACCCTTGACGCTGTGTGAAAGCGGGGAAATGGAGTCCAGGTTCACATTTGATGATGGCTGAGAACAGGGGAAACTGAGTCCAGGTCCACATTTGTTTGTGGGCAAGAACGGGGAAACTGGGTCCACGTACACATTTTATGGTTGGTGAGAACAGGGAAACTGAGTCCACGTCCACATTTGATGGTGGGTGAGAAC
>NW_012118390.1:6433-6793 GCF_000951035.1 Colobus angolensis palliatus
GTGGGTGAGAGCGTGGAAACTGAGTCCACGTCCACATTTGAGGGTGGGTGAGAACCGGAGGAAACAGAGTCCACTTCCACAATTGATGGTGGGCGAGAACAGAGGGACACTGAGTACACATCCACATTTGACGGTGGGCGAGAACAGGGGGAAACTGAGACCACGTCCACATTTGATGGTTGGTGAGAGCATGGAAACTGAATCCACGTCCACATTTGATGATGGGTGAGAATGGGGAAAATGAGTACACATCCACATTTGATGGTGGACGCGTACAGGGCGAAAGTGAGTCCACGTCATCTTTTGATGCTGTGTGAGTGCGGGGAAACGGAGTCCACGTTCACATTTGATGGTGGCTGA
>NW_012118391.1:0-428 GCF_000951035.1 Colobus angolensis palliatus
TGTGTGTGTTTGTGTTTTTGTTTGTTTGTTTGTTTGTTTTTTGACGTGGAGTTTCATTCTTGTTGCCCAGGCTGGAGTGCAATGATGCAATCTCGGCTGACTGCAACCTCCGCCTCTTGGGTTCAAGCGATTCTCCTGCCTCAGATTCCCGAGTAGCTGGGATTGCCGGCATTCGCCACCATGCCTAGCTAATTTTGTATTTTTAGTAGAGACAGGGTTTCTCCATGTTGGTCAGGCTGGTCTCAAACTCCCGACCTCAGGTGATCCGCCTGCCTCAGCTTTCCAAAGTGCTGGGATTACAGGCGTGAGCCCCCGTGCCCAACCAGGTTAACAGTTTTTAAATCAGATATTTATTTTGTAAGTATTTTCTTCCAGCTTGTAGCTTGTCTTCTCATTCTCTTAACAGTATCTTTTTCAAAAAAAAAAAA
>NW_012118391.1:6803-7867 GCF_000951035.1 Colobus angolensis palliatus
ATGCCTGGCTAATTTTTTGTATTTTTAGTAGAGGTGGGGTTTCACTGTTTTAGCCAGGATGGTCTCGATCTCCTGACCTCGTGATCTGCCTGTCTCGGCCTCCCAAAGTGCTGGGATTACAGATGTGAGCCACCGTGCCCGGCCAACACATGCTCTTTCATTTATTGGGTGTTTTCTTATTACAACAGATACAGTGATCTTTTGTGACCTCTTTTATCCTAATTGGGAGCAGAACTCCCAGAGATGTACATTGTGATAACATTTTTCAGTAATAGACTTGTTGGCTTTGTTTAATTTTGGCTGTAGAGGTTGAGTGGAATTTGGACCATGAGTCTTTTAAAGTCATAAGCAATACTGATGAACCCAATGTATTTGCTAAGTCCAAATGACCTTTGAGATGAGATTTACATCAAATCTTATATACTGGGATATTGTTGCTACCAGTTGAAAAGTGCTTAATATGTAAATCCTAATAAAGAGATTTTTAGGATTCTTTAATATTTGAAGATGACAGAAGAGAAAAAAGTATCATAATTCTTCCCATTTGGCTTTTTATTGGGTCTGACCCAGGCGTATCTTGTGAGAAATATTCATGTAGTTGTAAGGTTTAGATGTTATAGTAGAAGTTCACTTAATCATCGTAATGGGAAAATTGGGTCAGTTAACTAAATAATATCTGATTATCTAAAAAGTTGATGACTGTTGGTTAGTAACTGACCCGGTTCTCCCAGTTATGTTAAGTTGCTGAGACTCTTTTCCTTGTTCTCTGCGCAGTTATGTTGATTAAGTTGCTGAGACTCTTTTCCTTGTTCTCTGCGTGTTGCAGGCTTGCTTGTTCACCCATGTTTCCCAGACATAGTCAACATCTTAGGGTTAAAAATGGCTACTGGTCTCTGCTCACTTAGGAAGGGCTGGTTCATTTCTGAAAATCAGTTCATTTAGACATTTTGTTTCTGTACCTTTTCAGTGTCTTTAAAAACACATACTTTTTCATTTATTGGGTGTTTTCTTACTACAATAGGCACAGTAATCTTTTTTGTGACCTTCTTTTTTTTTTTTTTTTT
>NW_012118392.1:0-1126 GCF_000951035.1 Colobus angolensis palliatus
GGGTTTCACCATGTTAGCCAAGATGGTCTCCATCTCCTGACCTTGTGATCCACCTGCCTCGGCCTCCCAATGTGCTAGGATTACAGGCGTGAGCCACCACGCCTGGCCAGAAAAATAAATGGTTTTAAAACAAAAGAATAGTTGCTGAGAATACACTAAGCTGTCACTGCTATGTAATAATTACTCTTCAGAGTAATGAGAGCAAAAGAGCCCTCTGTTTATTTCAGTCATTTATTTAATGGATATTTATTATGTGCCTGTGTGCCAGGTGCTAGGTGCTGGAAACACAATGGTAAGCAAAAAGATAAAGTCATTGCCTCCTATAGCTTACAGTTTAGAGGAGGAATCAGACATGGGGGAGCCGTGTAACCCCACCAGTGAATTTTTATCTTCAAACTGTGAGGGGAACTAGGAGGGAGTAGGATATGGTATAGCAGGAGCACATAACAGGGACCTGACCAAGATGGGTAACAGGGCAGTATCCCAGAAATCACTTCTGATCTGAGATCCAAAGGAAGAGGGATGGGAGGGAGCAAACCAGGACCATCTAAATCCTTCTTGGAGATTTTTCTGGCTGTAATTGACAAGAAAGAACTCTCTTCTCTGGGATGAAAGAAGCTTTATCATCTGCTACATGGAGAAAGCCCATTTTTTACTTGAGAGAAGGAAATTAACCCATAAAGAGAAGCAAAAAACTGGGCTTTCTAAAAGACGTTTTTAGAGTAGTTACAGGTTCACAGCAAAACTGAGAGGAAGGTACAGAGATATCCCATATACTCACTCCTGCCTCCGCACATGCATAGCCTCTCTCGTTCTCAGCATTCCCCATCAGAATGTACAAAATGGTACATTTGTTACAACTAGTGATACATTTGCTACAATATCACCCAGAATCCTTAGTTTACATTAGGGCTTACTCTGGTGTTGTACATTCTGTGGGTTTGGACAGATGTACAATGATATGCCTCCGTGATTATAATATCATATAGAGTAGTTTCCCTGCCCTAAAAGTCTTTTGTGCTCTGCCGATTGAACTCCCCTAATCCCAAACCCTAGCAACTACTGATCATTTTATTGTCTTTATAGCTTTGTCTTTTACAGAATGTCATATCATTGGAATCAGACA
>NW_012118392.1:6084-7569 GCF_000951035.1 Colobus angolensis palliatus
TCCCAAAGTGCTGGGATTACAGGCTTGAGCCACCACGCCCGGCCCCAAGTTTTGACAATTGTGAATTAAGCTGCCATAAACATCCATGTGTTGGTTTTTGTGTAGACATAAGTTTTCAACTCCATTGGGTACATATCAAGAAATGTGATTGCTGGATCATATGGTAAGATATTTTTAGTTTTAGAAGAAACTGCAGAACTGTCTTCTGAAGCGGCTGTACCATTTTGCATTCCTATCAGGAATGAAGGAGAGTTGCTGCTTCTCCACATCCCTCCCAGCATTTGGTGTGGTCAGTGTTCCAGATTTTGGATGTTCTAATAGATGTGTAGTAGTATCTCATTATTGTTTTAATGATCATTTCCCTGATGATATATGACATGTAGCATCTTTTCATATGCTTGTTTGCCATCTGTACATCTTCTTTGGTAAGGCTAAGTTTTTAACTGAGTTATTTGTTTTCTTATTTTTGTATTGGAGAGTCCATTTGGATTTTAAATAAAAGTTCTTTATTGGATAGATCTTTTTCTTTTTTATAATCTGAAGCACTTCACAAATGTGCATGTCATCCTTGTGCACAGACCATGATAATCTTCTCTGTACCATTGTAATTTTAGCATGTGTGCTGCTGAAGCCAGCACAGATGTGTCTTCTTCTCCCAGGCAGTGGCTTGTCTTCTCATCTTTTTAAAATTTTATTTATTTATATATTTTTTGAGACAGAGTCTCGCTCTGTCACCCAAGCTGGAGTACAGTGGTGCAATTTCGGCTCACTGCAACCTCCACCTCCTGGTTGCAAATGATTCTTGTGCATCAGCCTCTCAAGTAGCTGGGATTACAGGTATGCACCACTGCACCCAGCTAATTTTTCTAATTTTAGTAGAGGCAGGTTTTCACCATGTTAACCAGGCTGGTCTCAAACTCCTGGCCTCAAGTGATCCACCCGCCTGTGCCTTCCAAAGTGCTAGGATTAAAGGCATGAGCCACTGCACCTGGCCATTGTCTTCTCCTTGTTGACATTGTCTTTTGCAGAGCAGAAGTTTTAAATTTCAATGAAATACACTCATCGTTCTATTACTGCTTAAAAAATTTGTTAATTATAGTTTATCAATTATTTCTTTCATGAATTATGCCTTTGGTGTTGTCTCAAAAGGTCGCTACACCCAAGGTCATCTAGGTTTTACCCTGTGTTATCTTTTAGGAGTTTCATAGTTTTGAATTTTACATTGAAGTCTATGATCCATTTTCAGTTAATTTTGTGAAGGGTGCAAAGTCTGTGTCTAGATTTATGTTTTTGCACATGAATGTCCAGTTGTACCTGTATCATTTGTTGAAAAGACTACCTTTTGGCTAGGTGTGGTGGCTCACACCTGTAAACCCAGCACTTTGGGAAGCCAAGGCAGGCAGATCGCCTGAGGTCAGGAGTTTGAGACCAGCCTAGCCAATATGGTGAAACCCCATCTCTACTAAAAATACAAAAATTAGCCAG
>NW_012118393.1:0-341 GCF_000951035.1 Colobus angolensis palliatus
AAAAAAAAAAAAAAAAAATTAGTCAGGTGTGATGGCTTGCTCCTGAACTCCCAGCTACTTAGGAGGCTGAGGCAGGAGGATTACTTCGGCCCAGGAGTCCAAGGCTGCAGTGAGCTAGGATCACACCCATGCACTCCAGCCTGGGCAACAACAGAGGGAGACCGCATCTCTAAAAAAATAAAAATAAATAAAACAGTAACCCCATCCCTCATTGGACACTCCTCATCTCTTTTCTTGCTTCATTCCCTCTCTAGGCACATCTCACCATCTGACATTCTATATGCTTTACTTCTTTTTTGTTTGTTTGTTTGTTTATTTGTTGAGACATGGTCTACCTCTGT
>NW_012118393.1:5753-6618 GCF_000951035.1 Colobus angolensis palliatus
CCCCGACCCCGCCCCCCACCCCGCCGCAGCTGTCAGCGCGCTCACGGGCCCCGCCAGGCCCAAGACCCGCGGAATTCCTCTGTCGGGGTGGGGGAGGCAGAAGCCTAGAGACGGGAGGAGACCCCCAGAGGCCAACCAGCAGGGCAGTTGGGGGAGCCGAGGAGAGGCGCGCTGGGTTGGGCGGGGGACGGGATCGGGGCTCACCCCAGCCGAGGAGCAGATAGTAGCGGAAGTGGCCCTCCTCGGAGCCTCCCACGAGCACCAGGAGACTGTGCAAGTAGACGCCCTCCACCAGCAGCCACGTGTAGTTGGCACCCACGCAGTACTGGGTCACGATCTGGGCCGTGCGGCAGGCAGCGAGGGCCTAGGGAGTGGTCAGACCCGTAGAGAGGTAGTCAACGCTGCCTGGGTGTCTCCGAACCTCCCCCAACCTTGATCGCCCTTCCACCCCATCTCTTGCCATCAAAGGTTCTTCCACACTGTGTCCCCAGTGAATGGTATCTGTGATTGGTTTCTCTCACCCTATTCCCTTTCCCTATATGGACTCTCCCACTCTGAACCCCTTAACAATTGGTATCTGGTTGGGCACGGTGGCTCATGCCTTGTAATCCCAGCACTTTCGGAGGCCGAGGTGGGCGGATCACCTGAAGTCAGGAGTTGGAGATCAGCCTGGCCAACGTGGTGAAACCCCATCTCTACTAAAAATACAAAAATTAGTCGGGCATGGTGGCGGGGGCCTGTAATCCCAGCTACTTGGGAAGCTGAAGCAGGAGAATCGCTTGAACCCAGGAGGCGGAGGTTGTGGTGAGTCCACACTGCGCGACTGCACTCCAGCCTGGGCCACAGAAGGAGACTCTGTCTCAAA
>NW_012118394.1:0-340 GCF_000951035.1 Colobus angolensis palliatus
GCCGCAATTATGCTTTTTAAAAAAATGTCATCTTCTAAAGATTACAGTTAGATATTTTTGAGTCAAAGGATGAATTAGTATTAAAATAATCTACTATGGGGAGTGGTGATATAAATGAAAGCAAAATTAGTTATGAGTTGGTCAAAGCTTGGTGTTTGGCACTTGAGGGTTTATTACACTATTATTTTCATTTTGGTATATGTTTACATTTTTCTGGAATAAAAAGGTTTTTAAAAATTATCTTTCTGGCCGGACGCAGTGACTCACACCTGTAATTCCAGCCCTTTGGAGGCCGAGGCGGATAGATCACAAGGTCAAGAGATGGAGACCATCCTGGCCA
>NW_012118394.1:5815-6518 GCF_000951035.1 Colobus angolensis palliatus
TTTTTTTTTAGTAGAGACGGGGTTTCACCATGTTAACCAGGATGGTCTCCATCTCCTGATCTCGTGATCCTCCTGCCTTGGCCTCCCAAAGTGCTAGAATTACAGGTGTGAGCCACGGCGCCCGGCCAGGCACAGGACACAGATGTATTCTTGCTTAACTGTTGGCCTTGTCGGAACTACCTCAGGCAGCTACGATCTCGAGCCCATTTTCCTGTTTTGAAAATTGAGAGTAATCATCATAAAATTGTCCTTATTTCTTCCTTCCTTCCTAAGCTTCTGGAAAAGTCATGTTTAATTACTATATTATTTGTATATATAGTATACATAGTGTTTATATAGTATATATTTATTATACTATAAAATTTGAATACATTTACAATTATCATGTATTTGTGTAATTCTAAAAGGATTTTAAAATATCAGGATGGTGAAGGTATTTCTCCCTTATTAGACTGGCAAAAGTGAAAACTATCCAGTATTCTGATAGTGAAAAGTTTGAGACTGCATGTTCATCAACACAAAACTGATTATATAAATGATGGCTTACTGGCCAGGTGCAGTGGCTCACGCCTGTAATCTCAGCACTTTGGGAGGCCAAGTTGGGCAGATCGCCCAAGGTCAGGAGTTCGAGACCAGCCTGGCCAATATGGTGAAACCCCGTCTCTACCAAAAATATAAAAACATTAGCCGGGTGTGGTGGCGG
>NW_012118395.1:0-412 GCF_000951035.1 Colobus angolensis palliatus
ATGGTCTCGATCTCCTGACCTCGTGATCCACCCGTCTCGGCCTCCCAAAGTGCTGGGATTACAGGCTTGAGCCACCACGCCCGGCCCATAATTTTTTTTTTTTTAAGTGACAGGGTCTCACTCTGTTGCTCAGGCTGCTGGATGCAGTGGCACAATCACGGCTCACTGCAGCCGTGACCTCCTGAGCTCAAGCGATCCTCCTACCTTAGCCTCTGGAGTAGCTAGGACCATAGGTGTAAGCCACTACACCCAGCTAATTTTTAAATTTTTTTTGTAGAGATGGGGGATCTCATTATGTTGCCCAGGCTTGTCTTGAACTCCTGAACTCAAGTGAACCTCCTGTCTCAGCCTCCTAAATTGCTGGGATTATAGGTGTGAGCCACCATTCCAGGACAAATTAAATAAATCTTTG
>NW_012118395.1:5397-6676 GCF_000951035.1 Colobus angolensis palliatus
GACGGGGTTTCACTGTGTTAGCCAGGATGGTCTCGATCTCCTGACCTCGTGATCCACCCATCTCGGCCTCCCAAAGTGCTAGGATTACAGGCTCGAGCCACTGCGCCTGGCCTGTTTTGTAGGTTTTTTGTTTGAGACAGGGTCCTGCGCTGTCACCCAGACTGGACTGCAATGATGTGATCATGGCTTACTGCAGCCTCAACCTCCTAGGCTCAGGCAATCCTCCAGCCTCAGTCTCCTGTGTAGCTGGGAAAAAGGCGTGGGCCACCACACCTGGCTAATTTCTTTTTTGTTTTTGTAGAGGCGGGTTCTCACTGTGTTGCTCAGGCTAATCTTGAACTCCTGGGCTCAAGTCATCCTCCTGCCTCGGCCTATGAGAACAGAAACCTACATATAGTTCTATGTTCCACATAGTAACCATGGTAGTTCTCATCCCATAGAATGCAGGATAACCTGGCTGGGCGTGGCGGCTTACGCCTGTAATCCCAGGACTTTGGGAGGCCGAGGCGGGAGGATCACCTGAGGTCAGAAGTTCAAGACCCACCTGACCAACATGGAGAAACTCCGTCTCTATTAAAAATACAAAATTAGCCGGGCGTGGTGGCTCATGCCTATAATCCCAGCACTTTGGGAGGCCGAGGCGGAAGGATCATGAGGTCAGGAGATCGAGACCATCCTAGCTAACACGGTGAAACCCCGTCTCTAATAAAAATACAAAATTAGCCGGGCGTGGTGGCTCATGCCTGTAATCCCAGCACTTTGGGAGGCCGAGGCGGGAGGATCACCTGAGGTCAGAAGTTCAAGACCCACCTGACCAACATGGAGAAACTCCGTCTCTATTAAAAATACAAAATTAGCCGGGCGTGGTGGCTCATGCCTATAATCCCAGCACTTTGGGAGGCCGAGGCGGAAGGATCACGAGGTCAGGAGATCGAGACCATCCTAGCTAACACGGTGAAACCCCGTCTCTAATAAAAATACAAAAAATAAGCCGGGCGCGGTGGCAGGCGCCTGTAATCCCAGCTACTCAGGAGGCTGAGGCAGGAGAATGGCGTGAACCTGGGAGGCGGAGCTTGCAGTGAGCAGAGATTGCACCACTACACTCCAGCCTCGGCGACAGAGCTAGACTCCGTCTCAAAAAACAAACAAACAAAAAAACTTAGATTGGCGTAGTGGCAGGCACCTGTAACCCCAGCTACTTGGGAGGCTGAGGCAGGAGAATCACTTGAACCCAGGAGGCAGAGGTTGCGGTGAGCCAAAATTGTGCCATTGCACTCCA
>NW_012118396.1:0-1139 GCF_000951035.1 Colobus angolensis palliatus
GAGATCTGCCTGCCTCGGTCTCCCACAGTGCTGGAATTACAGGCATAAGCCACCACACCTGGCCGATTCTTCCTCTTTTTAACATACTGCTCACCTTCCTTCTCTCTGCTCCCTCTGTTCCTATCCTAGTTCAAGCCACCATTAGCTCTTGCCTGAACTAATACAATTGCTTTTCCTTTAGGGTACCATTCTTGCCCCTTCCAGTCAATTTTCATGTAACATCTAAGTATGGGTTTCTTTGTGGCTTTTTTTTGTGTGTGTTATTTGGGTTTTGAGACAGAATCTCATTCTGTCATCCAGGCTGCTGGAGTACAGTAGCACAATCTCGGCTCACTGCAACCTCCACCTCCCAACCAAGCGATTTTCGTGCCTCAACCTCCCAAGTATCTGGGACTACAGGCACATGCCACCATTCCCAGCTAATTTTTTTTTTTTTTTTTTTTTTTTTTAGTAGAGACAAGGTTTCATTAAGAAGGCCAGACTTGTCTCAAGCTCCTGGCCACGAGAGATCCACCGCCTTGGCTTCCCAAAGTGCTGGGATTACAGGCATGAGCCACTGCACCTGACCCAGTTTTGTTTTGTTTTGAAGTAAATAGGATCCTATCACCAGCCTGCTAAAACTTTTTCTTTTTAGACAAGGTCTTGCTGTGTTGTGCAGTCTGGTCTCAAACTCCTGGGCTCAGGTAATCCTCCTGCTTTAGCGTCCTGAGTTGCTGGCACTGCAGGTACATGCCACCGTGCCCAACTCCTTCTTAAAATCTTTTCATGGCTTCCCGTTTCTCTAGAACAAAATTCAACCTTCATACTGAGGCCTACTGAAGTCCAATATGATTCTGACTCTGTGTCCTACAACATTTTTTATTCAGGTGAAACCAAGTTAAGGTGAATACCACGGAATACAGAGAAGGAATACATGAAGTGAGAGGTAGTATAGAAGAGAGAACGGGCTGACTTTTTCCTTTGCCTTGGGCTTAGGTGGTAATGGTGTATTTGGGAACTTCATATGTTGTTGTTTTTTTTTTTTTTTTTTTTTTTTTTTTTTTTTTTTTTTTTTTTTTTTTTTTTTGAGACGGAGTCTCGCTCTGTCGCCCAGGCTGGAGTGGCTGGATCTCAGCTCACTGCAAGCTCCGTCTCCCGGG
>NW_012118396.1:6889-7636 GCF_000951035.1 Colobus angolensis palliatus
CCAGGCTGCAGTGCAGTGGCGCGATCTTGGCTCACTGCAAACTCTGCCTCCTGGGTTCAAGCAATTCTCTGCCTCAGCCTCCGGAGCAGCTGGGGATTACAGGCACCCGCCACCATGTTTGGCCGATTTTTGTATTTTTAGTAGAGACAGAGTTTCACCATCTTGGCCAGGCTGGTCTTGAACTCCTGACCTTGTGACCCACCTGCCTCGGCCTCTGAAATTGCTGGGATTACAGACGTGAGCCACCATGCTCAGCCTTCTTGGCTAATTTTTATATTTTTTGTAGAGATAAAGTTCTGCCATGTTGCCCAGGCTGGTCTCAAACTCCTGGGTTCAAGCAATCTCCCACCTCGGCCTCCCAAAGTGCTGGGATTACAGGTGTGAGCCATTGTGCTGGGCCCTTCTCTCTCTTTTTTATTTTATTTATTTATTTTTGTTGTTGTTGTTTTGTGATGGAGTCTTGCTCTGTCACCCAGTTTGGAGTGCAGTGGGCATGATCTTGGCTCACTGCAACCTGCGCCTCCTGGGTTCAAGTGATTCTCCTGCCTCAGCCTCTTAAGTTTCTGGGACAACAGGTGCCCACCACCACACCTGGCTAATTTTTGTATTTTTAGTAGAGACAGAGTTTCACCATCTTGGCCAGGCTGGTTTGAGCTCCTGGCCACGAGAGATCCACCGCCTTGGCTTCCCAAAGTGCTGGGATTACAGGCATGAGCCACTGCACCTGACCCAGTTTTGTTTTGTTTT
>NW_012118397.1:0-728 GCF_000951035.1 Colobus angolensis palliatus
CTTCTCTTTCTTCCTCCTGCTCCAGCCATGTAAGACATGCCTGCTTCTTCTTTGCCTTCTGTCGTGATCGTAAGTTTTCTGAGGCCTCCTCTGCCATACTTCCTGTACAGCCTGCAGACCTGTGAGTCTATAAATTACCCAGTCTCAGGTACTCCTTTATAGCAATGTGAGAACGGACTTATACAAACGTCTATCTCTGCTGATCACTTCCGGGAAAGACATCTAAACCAGGGAGCTATAGGGTGGCCATTTCCAAGCATGCCAAAGCAGAGAAAGTCTACAGAGAAAGAGAATGAGACAGATGGCAGGGAGAGCTGCAGGGATCAGAGCTGGACAGCAAGGCCTGCCTGTGCTCCCAGTTCACCTCTTGTGAAGCGTGGTCATCCTTGAGTTACTTGAGATGACTCAGTATCCAAGATGTCTGGGTGATAAAATGGCAGGGTGGAAGAAAAACTAAAATGGGAGTGAGTGAATGTAATAATAGTATAGACTTCCTTTGAGGGCTCTGTGAGCCACTGAAGGGTTTTAAGCAGAGTGACCCATGTTGGGATAGGCACCTTTACAATCAGCCCGACTGGCTGAAAGTAGAGAATGGGTTAGAATGGAGGAAGATTGCAATTAGGAGGCTTTTGTGGTCCTTTAACAGCCCGTGATCCCAGGGAAGTATCTGTTGCTCACATGTAATGCTGCCTACTAGCATAATTTAAACACACAGGCTATTTCTCTTC
>NW_012118397.1:6068-7000 GCF_000951035.1 Colobus angolensis palliatus
TACTTGTGCCATGTTGGTGTGCTGCACCCATCAACTCGTCAGCACCCATCAACTTGTCATTTACATCAGGTATAACTCCCAATGCCATCCCTCCCATATATTTTAAATTATCTCAAGGTCACTTATAAAACCTAATGTAAATAGTTGTTATACTGTATTGTTTAGGGAATAATGACAAGAAAAAAATCTGTATATGTATAATACATATGCAATTGTTTCAAGTATTTTCAATCCACAGTTGGTTGAATCCATGGATGTGGAACCCATGGACACAGAGGATTGGCTATATATAAATCTCATTTTTATCTCATATGTATATATGCAGATTATACACACACACACAGGCAGACATACAGTCATACATCACTTAACAACAAGGATATATCCTGAGGAATGTGGTGTTATGTGATTTCATCCTTGTATGAACATCATAGAGTGTATGTACACAAACCTAGATGGTATAGCCTGCTCCACACCTAGGCTATATGTATAGCTTACTGCTCCTTGGCTACAAACCAGTACAGCATGTTACTGAACTAAATACTATAGACAACTGTAACACAATGGCATTTGTATACCTAAACATACAAAAGGTACATTAAAATGCAGTAAAAAAGATACAAATTGGTACACTTGTATGGGGCACATGCATGAGTGCCGCTTGCAGGACTGGAAGTTTCTCTGGGTGAGTCAGTGAGTGAGTGATGAGTGAATGTGAAGGCTTAGAACATTACTGTACACTATGATGGACTTCATAAACATTGTGTATTTAGTCTACACTAAACTTTTTTTGTTTTTTTTTTTTTTGAGACGGTGTCTCACTCTGTCACCTAGGCTGGAGTGCAGTGGTGCCATCTTGGCTCACTGCAACCTCCGCCTCCAGGGTTCAAGCAATTCTCCTGCCTCAGCCTCCTGAGTAGCTGGGATTACAG
>NW_012118398.1:0-1771 GCF_000951035.1 Colobus angolensis palliatus
CGTATTCTATGTAAACTGGTTATTTGGGGCTTTCTCTTCCTACTTTGCCAATAAACAGTTTGGGAGCAGAGAACACGAAACCCTGAGCTCTACCACCTGCTAGCTGTGTGACTCCAGGCAAGACTGAAACTGCCTTTGCAGAATTATAACTGAGACAGTGAAAGAGATTTAATTTAACTGACTCCATCTTGCTTCTATCCTCTAAGCTGTCCGTGTCCATTCCTGGGCTTAAGCTGAACTAACTTTGGGAGAAACTTAGTTTATAGTTTATAGTTTAAACAAAGACAGTAACAGCCCTTTCCCAAAGACCTCCTTCTTGCCTGGGGACTACATTGCTTTTGTAGGATTAACATTAGCTACAAGATTATAAATTATGGTTTAGGAGTCATGCAGCTGGAAGCTACAAGATTCTGACCCTCCCTAAACTGCTGCTAAGATCAGTGCTGAAGCTATTTTGCAGAACTTGCACTTGATGGATCAGCTGGCACCACCCAGATCAATAAACTGATTTATGTGATCTTGTGGCCCCCACCCAGGAACTGACTCAAGGCAAAAAGACAGTTTTGACTCCCTATGATTTCATCTCTGACCAATCAGCACGCCGGGCTCACTGTCTTCCCCTACCCATCAAGTTATCCTTTTTTTTTTTTTTTTTTTTTTGAGACAGTGTCTCTTTCTGTCACCCAGGCTGGAGTGCAGTGGCACAATCTCAGCTCACTGCAACCTCTGCCTCCCGGGTTCAAGAGATACTCCTGACTCAGCATCCAGAGTAGCTAGAACTATAAGCGTGAGCCAACATACCTAGCTAATTTTGTGTTTTAGTAAAGATGGGGTTCCATGTTGGCCAGGCAGGTCTCAAACTCCTGACTTCAAGTGATACGTCCACCTCGGCCTCCCAAAGTTCTGGGATTACAGGTATGAGCCACTGCATCCAGCCAGAGGTAATTCTCTTTGTTTGTTGATTAGTGTCGCATGTCTGTCTTTTCCAGGAGAATGTGAGCTGCAGGAGGGCACAGACTTTGATCTGTTTTGTTCACTGCACTGAAAACCTGTGCCTGGAGACTGGGCGCAGTGGCTAACGCCCATAATCCCAGCATTTTGGGAGGCTGAGGTGGGTGGATCACCCGAGGTCAGGAGTTCGAGACCAGCCTGGCCAATATGGTGAAACCCTGTGTCTACTAAAAATATAAAAATTAGCCGGGCGTGGTGGCAGGCACCTGTAATCCCAGCTACTCAGGAAGCTGAGGCATGAGAATCACTTGAAACTGGGAGGCGGAGGTTGCAGTGAGCCGAGATGGCATCATTGTGCTCCAGCCTGGGAAACAAGAGCGAAACTCCATCTCAAAAAAAAAAAAAAAAAACTGTGCCTGGCATGTTGTTGCAGGAAATCAGGGACCCTGAATGGAGGGACTGGCTGAAACCATGGCAGAAGAACATAAATTGTGAAGATTTCATGGATATTTATTAGTTCCCCAAATTAATACTTTTATAATTTCTTACACCTGTCGTTACTGCAATCTCTGAACATAAATTGTGAAGATTTCACGGACACTTACCACTTCCCCAATCAATACCCTTGTGATTTCCTATGCCTGTCTTTACTTAAATCTCTTAATCCCATCATCTTCGTAAACTGAGGAGGATGTATGTTGCCTCAGGACCATGTGATGATAACATTAACTGCACAGATTGTTTGTAGAGCATGTGTGTTTGAACAATATGAAATCTGGGCACCTTGAAAAAAGAACAGGATAACAGCAATGTTCAGGGA
>NW_012118398.1:9071-9690 GCF_000951035.1 Colobus angolensis palliatus
AGAAAGGAAGAAAGGGGGTGAGGGGGAGGGAGAGGGGAAGGAAGGAAAGGAAGGAAGGAAAGGGAGAAAGAAAGAAAGAAAACATGCCATTTGTGACAACATGGATGAATCTGGAGGGCATTATGCCAAGTGAAATTAAGCCAAGCACAGAAAGACAAATACTGCATGATTTTACTTGTATGTGAAATCTAAAAAAGTCAAACTCATAGAAACAGTAAAATAGCAGTTACCAGGGGCTGGTGGGGTGGGGAAAATGTGGAGATGTTCTGTCAAAGGGTGCATACTTTTTGTTATAAGATGTACAAGATTTGGAGACCTAAGGCTGGGCACGGCGGCTCACCCCTGTAATCCCAGCAATTTGGGAGGCTGAGGCAGGTGAATCATTTGAGGCCAGAAGTTCGAGACTAGCCTAGGCAACATGGTTAAGCCCTGTCTCTACTAAATAGACACAAATTAGCCTGGTGTGGTGGTGTGTACCTGTAATCCCAGCTACTCAGGAGATTGAGGTAGGAGAATTGCTTGAACTTCAGAGGCAGAGGTTGCAGTGAGTGAGATTGCACCACTGCACTCCAGCCTGGACAGAGTGAGACTCTGTCTCAAAACAAATAAACAGGTCGGA
>NW_012118399.1:0-16018 GCF_000951035.1 Colobus angolensis palliatus
GGGGCGTTCCGCAGGTGCGACCAGGTAAATCTTGGTCTCTTTGGATTGACGTCACCTGGTGCATGCCCAGTTGGTCTGCACCTTCCCGGGTCACCGGCTGCATTTTCGCGCGCACAGGAAAAGTTGGGAGGGGGGATGAAGAACCTGGAAGTGCACCATCTTGCCTCCGTTCGTCCAAACAGTCACAATGGTAGAGGTGGATTTTTTCAAGCCCATGCTGTTATCCGCTGTTTCAGAGCAGAGGGCCCTCTGAAGGAAGCAAGTCAGCATTCCTAACACTGAGTTTTATTTTTTTTTTCGTGTGATCTTGTTTTCTTGTGGTATCCTTAAGCCTTTAGCACAGTTGATTCCCTTCTAAATAATCTAGTGGCAATGGTCTCCTGTTGACAGTGCCTTCAAGAATTAAGATTGTTAGGGATGCAAGGGGTACTCTGCACAAGCATATGGTGGGATGGCCCAAGTGTCAGCTGGAGCAGCAGTCCAGAGGATGAGGAAGATGGGAAGTGGTTCAGGTCATGCACTAGCACTCTAGTGGGGGCAGGGGGAGAGGGCATTGTCAAGCCCATTCCCAGGGGCTCGCCTTCCATAGTCACATGGGGCAAGGGCTTACATGATTTTGTTTGTATACCAAAAGGAAACGGCAAACCCGTGGCCCTCATCTGCCATCTCAACTGTGGGTGAGGCATTGGTTATATAAATTCCCTCTTTATTCTGGGCTGCAATTTTTCTGGAACAAGTGGCTCAATTTTCTTTTGAAAAGCAACACAATCCCTTTGCCTGCTTTCGATTTTGGTTCCCTCTTAACCAAGTTCTTTGTACCCTTTTCAGATGTAGAACAGGAATTCATTAACAGCAGTAACAATGAGGGTTTGAGAAGTAAATTACTGTGTGGTGCCTAAGACAGCAGGCCCTAGGCTCAGACTGTTGCCCTCAGAGTCTGGCCATATCTCTTGCTAGCTGTGTGACCTCGCCTAAGGCACTTACCTCCTGTGAACCTCAGTTTCTTCTGAGCCTAACAAAAGGCTGATATTAATACTGGCCTTGCAAGTCTGTTGTAAGCATTATATAAAATAGTAAGCATATAATGCTTAGCTTAGCCCCTTCTATTTAAAAAATAGTCAGTAATGTTAACTCTTAAATTATTATTGCCATTCTAACCCTTATATCTCATTATTCTATTTGCCCAAGCTGAAAAGTCATCCAGTTCTTTTACTTATGTTTTTTACTATAAAGTTTTCAAATGCCCCTTCCATTCTCTTAGTTTTCTTTAGCATTTATACAGGCCCAGTTTCTTCAGAGCTTTCGCCCTTATAACATTATTATAATGCTTGTCTGAAGTCACTAATATTTGGTTGTGGTGCTGTTTCCTTCTTTCTAAATATCTGCAAGTCCTTAAAACATGTACTCATTGGAGAGCTCCCTGTGCAGCTCAGGAGCCCTTCTTTGGAGTTTTCTTCTTTCAGATCTGCGTTGAGATTCCTGCAAATTGATTATCAGAATTATTTTTTGAGGGGAGCCTACACCTTAAAATTCTAACAGATTTAGCCCATGGCTCTTCTGTGACCCTTTTGAAACCTGCATTTCTAGTCTAGGTTGCAAGTCTAGCTCAGCTCTCCACGTTTGTCACAAAATCTTAGAATACCCAAAGGAAACCCTGGGAGGAGTAGAACCACCCATGGTTGGTTCCTACTTTTAACCCATCTCCATCTTGCAACAAGACTCAGTCTCTGAACACAGTCTGCAGATACAGCTTCACTCACACAATGATTTAATGAGAAATGCATGTTTGCCTACAGATTCGAGGAAAGGAAGAAATGAAGAGTTATATACTACACTAAAAAAAACACCTTAGCAACATTTCTCATTAGACAATTAGACACACTGTTCTTCTTCAATATTGTGAACTACTGGATAATGAAAATGTGGCACATATACGCCATGGAATACTATGCAGCTATAAAAAAGGATGAGTTCATGTCCTTTACATGGATGAAGCTGGAAACGATCATTCTCAGCAAACTAACACAAGAACAGAAAACCATACACCACGTGTTCTCACTCATAAGTGGGAGTTGAACAATGAGAACACATGGACACAGGGAGGGGAACATCACATACTAGAGCCTGTTGGGAATGTTGGGGACTAGGGGAGGGATAACATTAGGAGAAATACCTAATGTAGATATGGATTGATGGGTGCAGCAAACCACCATGGCACATGTATACCTATGTAACAAACCTGCACATTCTGCACATGTGTCCCAGAACTTAAAGAATAATAAAATTCCCTGAAAATGAATTTGGAGGAATAAAACTTTATTCCAGTAAACAGTTCACAACAAGAGAAATATCCTTCTGTGTGAAATGAAGGTGTTCCAGAGAACAGCAGAACGGTTTGGCTTTTATAAAAGTTTTCAATCAGGCCCTCTTATGCTAAGGAAGGATTCAAACTTGCTTTGTTCTGATTGATTGATGCAGCTGAGTTCTGATTGGTTGATACAGGTCATAGCTTATTGGTTGATTCAAGAGACATGAATGGGCACGGTCAGCTATAAAGGGCTCAAAGTTAAGCAGATGTGTGGGTTTTCTGGAACTTTGAGTATGTGTGTGACCTCTTGTCAACAAATGGCTGTTTGGCTCCTTTTAAATTTTAGGCTCAATTAGCCACTTGGCATTCATCTTCAGGGATTAACTCTTTCAAGTTCACATTATCATCCTCCAAACTCATTTTCTGATTGCCTTTTTATATCATTTTCTTCTTTAAATGCGAAAGTTTCATCTTAATTTTTTTTCTGAAAGGCAATTCATTTTTCATTTTGAAAATACTATATTTAGCAAATCAAAAGAAGAATATTAGAAAATTATTGACTCTGTATTGCCATTAAATAGGACTATAGGAAACAGAATCACAGTTAATTCCACCCAAATTGCTTTTGCCAATGTTCTTATCTTACCACTTGTTAGAGTTTGTCCTGAGATGGCAGTTCCTTTTCCTACTTTCTTCACAATTTCAGGTATCAATGTGCTGTCAGTAGAAGTTTCCAAATGTTCTGATTTTTAGTTAAATGAAATTTTGGTAAAATATTTGCACCACTGAAATCCTCATTAATACTTTATACCTCTGTGATTATTGAGGCATAATTTACAAACAGCAAAATGTTTAGATGATGTGTATATTTTGCTGGATGCCTTTCAAGACACATGTTTCTATCACCCCCAGAAAGTGTCCTTCTGCCCCTTCCCAGTTAGCTCATTCCACTTCCACTCCTAACCCCCACCAGAAGCAACAATGCATCTGTTTTCTATCACCATAGGTTAGTGTATTCTGTTCTAGGATTTTGTATAAAGGCATCATATAGTATGTACAGTCATGTACTGCATAACCATGTTTCAGTCAATGACAAATGGCCGCAAATGGGATGGTCGTTCTTTAAGATTATATTTTTTACTGTACTTTCAGCTAAACTTATGCTTAGATATGTTTAGGCACATGAATACTTACCATTGTTTTAAAATTGCTTTTCTAGTCTAGGTTGCAAGTCTAGCTCAGCTCTCTATGTCTGTCACAAAATCTTAGAATACCCAAAGGAAACCCTGGGAGGAGCAGAACCACCCATGGTTGGTCCCTACTTTTAACCCATCTCCATCTTGCAACAAGACTCAGTCTCTGAGCACAGTCTCCAAATACAGCTTCACTCACACAATGATTTAATGAGAAATGTATGTTTGCCTACAGATTCGAGGAAAGGAAGAAATGAAGAGTTATATACTACACAAAAAAAACACCTTAGCAACATTTCTCATTAGACAATTAGACACACTGTTCATCTTCAATATTGTGAACTACTGGATAATGAAAATGTGGCACATATACGCCATGGAATACTATGCAGCTATAAAAAAGGATGAGTTCATTTCCTTTGCAGGGACATGGATGAAGCTGAAAACCATCATTCTCAGCAGACTAACACAAGAACAGAAAACCACACACTGCATGTTCTCACTCATAAGTGGGAGTTGAACAATGAGAACACATGGACACAGGGAGGGAGCATCACACACTAGAGCCTGTTGGGAGTGTTGGGGGCTAGGGGGAGGGATAACATTAGGATAAATACCTACAGTGTTCAATACAGTAACATGCTGTATAGGTTTACATCCTAGAAGCAATGGGGTATGCCATATAGCCACTAACTCATCTAAGTTTGTGGAAGTAACACTTACATGATGTTTGCGCTGCAATATTGCCTGATGACACGTTTCTCAAAATGCATTCCTATGGTTAAGTGACACATAACTTTTTGTGGGTTTTTTGTGGACTTTTACTCTGGATAATATTTCTGATTTTCATCCATGTTATTCTTTCATTGCTGAGTAATATTCCATTGTAGGAATATGGCAGTTTATTTACCCATTTCCTTCTTGAAGGGCATCAGGATTTTGTTAGTTTGTTTTTTTTTTTAGGACTATTTATAATGCAATAGTGAATATTCATTTTTTGAAATAGAGTCTTACTCTGTTGCTCAGGCTGGAATGCAGTGGTGTGATCCCAGTTCACTGCAGCCTCGACCTCCCAGGCTCAAGTAATCCTCCCTCCTCAGCCTCCCAAGTAGCTGAGAACCACCATGCCTCATTAATTTTTAAAAAATTCTTCTTTTGTACAGATAGGGTCCCATTATGTTGCCCAGACTGGTCTCAAACTTCTGGCCTCAAGTGACCTTTCTGTCTCAACTTCTCAAAGTCCTAAGGCAAGAGGAGTGTTTTTTTTTTTTTTTTTGGAATATGAAGGATTTTTGTGAAAAATTCTTTCATTTATTTTGAGTAAATAATTGAGAGTGAAATCACTGGATAATAGTTTGATAGAATTTCTGGAATACATTTTGATTAAAAATATCCAAATAGATTGTAACACTTTATGCACCTGCCAGCTGTGTGTACCTATGAGGTTCTGATTGTTTTAAATTCCTAACAGCTTTTGGTGTTTTCGGTCTTTTTACTCTTGGTTATTTGGGTGGGTATATGGTGGTTTCTCCTTGTGGTTTAAATTTGCATTTCATTGGTGACTAATGATGTTGAGATCTTCTGTGTGCACATTGTATATCTTCTTCTGTAAAGTTGGAGTATTTAAATCATTATAGAGCATTGTGATGGCTTTTCCATCCAGAATAATAATGTGTTGTCCATGTCCTCCAGAAAATTGGGTGGGTTTATCATTCTCCCAAAAGATTACTTCTCTTTATCTACCTCTTGTTTTGTTTCTCTCCTGAGCTACCCACCACATATTTAGTTTCATTGATATCCAAGAAGGTGAGCATAGCTATGACATTTAATAAGAAAATGTATGGGAAAAGTCTGTATTCTGAAAGTTTTGCAAATTTAAAGTATGTTTCCTTTCCCTTTTAATATCAAATTTGTTTCTTTTGAAGATAATTGTATGTATGTTCTACTTGAACCCTCCAGCTCAGCAAGTCTTGGTGTCATTTGCAATATCTTATTTACCTCCTTCTGTTATGTTTCTAGTTTCATTCTGTAAGGTGTTATGATTATGTTATTTTCCATACTGTCCCCAAGTATTTATTCCTGTGTATTACTGAGCACATCTTCCATTAATGAATTCTTTTCTGTTCTATCGTTCAACATTCTGTTCTCCAGTTATTCCATTTTTCAATTTTATGTTGGTTTTCCTCTTTCCTTTCATTGTCAGCTTGAAGTAAATTCTATAATTATTTGATGGTGTTAATTGCTGTGTTAATATGCAGCCTTTACTGTATGGTCATGTTGCTGTTGACTGAGGGTCAGTAGAGAATGTGCCTGGAATTATTTTCAAGGAATGTTAACTAGATTGCACTTAGTCATCTCCATTCTTTTAGATGAACATCTGAGAAATTCCTCAGCTAATAAATTATATCTCTGAAAAAAAAATTAGTAGTGAAAAGATCTTCTACTCTGTATCTAAAAGAACACATTTCTGAGGCATTTTGGATGTGGTAGAGAGCCAGTGTGATACAGATGCAAATCCACTCACTGACCAGTGCTTCGGTGGAACCCCAAGGTAATATGCTGCAATGTGGCCAAGGAGGCTGCCCAAAGTAGGCACGTGGTACTAGGAAGATTACAGACAAGGAGAAAGTAGAGGATTTTTTTCTATCTGTATTTAGTCATTTGATTTCTAGCTATGAAATCTTAAACTCTCCACACCAAGCCCTTAAGTAGTTTGCCAGCCACTGGGCTAGGATTTTTGGATGGCAGGAGACTTAGAGATTCCTCCAGACTGCCTTTTGATTGATGTAGATCTTACATTTGCCTTCCTGATTCACTGTGAGATGCTCCAGGATCCCTTCATAGAAGAAATACTCTTGCTGAGATTCTGCTGTTGGCAATTTATTCCTTTGGCTTAAGAAAAAACGGTATTTAAATACAGGTGCCCCTAGTGAAAAGATAACACATTATGTCAAATACTTTATGATATTTTATATCAATGGCACGTTAATCTGAATTAGTTTAATGAGCCTGTCTTCCATTAAATTTTTAATTATTCTAATTGGTTTTTATTCATAAAACAAATGTGTTATAAAAATTCATAGAGAGAATATGTAGTGCAAAAAGTTTTAAAATTTTTCATTCAACATTCGGTTGAATGTTGGATGTTGCCTTTCCTAAGAATATCAGGGGTAGTTATTATAAATGAATTGGCATAAATACTTTTTGGTCTAATTTAGTGCATGCACACACACACACACACATACACCATATAGTGATATCTAGATGTACATCCAGAATATCTTTTCAAAACTTGCCTTTGTCACTTAATTTTTCCAAAATAGTACTTATGTATATCCTTCTTTATAACAACTTCTTAATATCCATGATATAAATTACTTCAGAAAGTTTAATTATGTCTCTTTAGAAAGACATTTAGCATTTTTTTTCTTATAACAACGTATACAACATCCAGTTATCCTCAAATAATGTTGAGGGGAACGTCTTTCTATACCTGTGTTCAAATGTCAATATTTTACCATGATTCCTTGAAATGGAATTGTTGGATTTGTACATTCCACCTTTTGACAGATACCACCAAAATTTCTTCCAAAAATTCTGTGTCATTTAAATCTCATTAACAGTGTCTAAGCCGGCCAGTTTCTTCATTTTCCTGCCAGTTCTAAATATTTTCATTATTTTTAATTTCTTGCCAACTGGATAAGAGAGAATTGAAGTCTTGCTTTTTAGAGTTTATTTTTAAGATAACTAAGGATAATTTATTCATCGAACAAATATTTATTGAGTACCCATTTTATGATAAGAACTGTTTTCATTACTTGAAATATAGCATTAAACAAAGCAGTAAGTCTGTTTAGTAGTATGTATGTTCTGATGGGAAGCGAGAAAAAATGGATTATTTAACAAGAAATGAATATCTAAGTGTGATACATGCAATATAGAAAAATTAAGCAGGCTTAGAGACTAAATAATAATAAAGGAATGAGTAAGAGAGTGTGTACTGCTTCAAATAGGGAAGTCAGTAAAAGTTCTATCTCAAGAGATGATATTTAAGTAGAGACTTAAGTAAAGTAAGGAATTGAGACTCTCTCTCTCTGGGAAAGGAGTGTTCCAGGCAGAAGAGTTAAAAAGTGCAAAGCCACAGGGCAAGAGGGTGCCTGGAATGTTCCCCAAAGAGGGTTTCTCACATGGAGGAGTGTGAGGCCGGGGAGAGTGGCAGAAAGGGAGTCTGAGAGCTGGTCTCTTACTAGGGTCAGGTGATTCTGAGATGTATTGGCCAAGGCAAGAGTTTGAGATTTAGTTGAGTGACAGGAGATGCCAGATTTCTCTGAGCATTACCACAGCTCTGTGGTAAACCAAGGGTATGTCAGTGCCAGCTACAAGCCTGAGGGCAGGGATAAGGGTACATATTCTGTAGAGAATTTGTAAACAAAACTGAGACAACAGATTAGCAGTTACCAGAGGTTAGTGATGGGAGGGAGAAGATGTTGCTATAAAGAGGTAGCAGAAATGAGTCTTGTAGTGATAGAGCAGCTCTGTAGCTTGATTGAGATGCTGGTTACATGAATCTGCACAGATGATAAAATTGCGTAGAAACACACATGCATACACACAGTCACACTCTCACACACATACACTCACACTCTCACACACACACACACACGAATGCATGCAAAACTGGTGAAATCTGGGTAAGCTCTGTAGATTGTATCAATGTCAAATTCCTGGTTTTGATATTGTACTCTGGTTGTGTAAGATGTTACCATGGGGGAAACTTAGTGAAAGGTACATGGGACCTCCATGCCCGTGTGTGTGTGTGTGTGTGTGTGTGTGTGTATGTACAAGATAAAAAGTAAAACAATCATATTAAGGTATGACCATCTGCTGGCAATTCTTAATAACAGTGATAAAACACTCCTCCCCTGGGGCAGCCTGCTCCCCGTGCCCCACTCCTGGTACTCACTGTTACAGTCTAGAAGTTATATTTAATGTTTTTTTGCTATCACCCTTGTCTCCTAAACATTCATATAGTTGATAGGATGAATTCAAGTTTTAATCGAGATCAAGCCATTGGTTTATTTTAACTATTACTAAAAACTTCCCACATATAGTTGTTTTTACATATGACACTCGATACTTTGATAAACAATATTTCAACAACATTCTTTAACCAAAGAAATAATGACCTCAAAATGTAGCAGATGACTTAAAAAAAAAAAACAAAAACGTAAAAGAAGTGCCTTAGTCTCTTTCGTGCAGCTATAACAGAATACCACATACTGTGTAATTTATAATAGACAGAAATTTGTTTTCTCACATTTCTGGAGGCTGCTCAAGTGTAAAGGAATCTAGTGAGAGCCTTCTTGCTGTGTTATAACATGGCAGAAAGTATCACATGACAGAAGGACAGAGAGAGAATGAGCCCAGGAGAGGCCAAACCTATTCACTAGCTAAGGAACCCATTCACTCCTGTGATAATGACATTAGTTCATTCATGAGGGAGGAGCCCTCCTGACCAAAACACCTCTTGGAGGTGACATTTCTCAATATCATTACAATGGCAAGCAAATTTCAACATTCGTTGTTGTTGTTGTGGTTGTTTTTTGGAGGGGTTGGGTATTCAAACCACAGCAATAAGACTTTGAGGAATTAAAGATGGTACCTAAAACCTTGATTATTATACTATCTTAAGCATTCTTATAGGTTTTATTTGATATTATCAAATTTTTTGGACAACAGTCATATATAAGTCATAATATTTATCTTTTCTCACTTAATATTTATAACTTGTATGTCTTTTTTTGTTATCACACTAGGGAGGAAATATAGCACAACATTAGGTCATAGTATGTTCACTGTTATCTTTGCCTTGCTTCTAACTTAAATATTTAGAGTTTTACAATTCTAAATATGACTTGATTGTTATTTATGTTATATGACATTTATTAAGTAAGGGCGATTGTTTTCTTATTTGTTTTGAAGATTTGGGTATTTGATTGTTAATGGCCCTGGAATATGCATACACAGGCATACACACACTTACTGAGATGAGTTCTTTTTCCTCCCTCAATCTATTCATGCAGTCAGTTACATTGACAGATATTTTAATGTTGAACTATCCTTGAATAGTTTTGGGAAAATAAAAAATCTAGCATCCTACCAAGGTATATGTAATTGTCCAAAAGGCTATAAGACTATCCTGCATACCAGGGACTTTAAAAATACATCACCAGAAAAAAAAAAAACAAAAAACAGAGAAGGCATTGCGTAATTCACAATTATGCCCTGGCTATGCCAGGCTTTTTCAGAATTTCTCAACATGTGCCTGATCTTTTTCTTTTGTGAATACCTACCTCATGTACAATTGGTACTATACACATGAATGCTGAATTACATACCTGTTTTATTATAGTCCCCAGTTTTTTGTAGTCCCCAGTTTTTTCTAATTCCTCCAGTCAAATTATAAGCCCACCAAAATGTGGAATCATACAATCTCTTCTCTGGGACCTTTTAACAGTGCCTAGAAAAAGCCTGGTTAGTAATAACTGCTTTGCCTTGAGGAAGCAGGCAGCGGGGTGGAAAGGAGAGATTTAGGAGTTCAACACTTTTATTCCAATTACAGCTCAGCTGGCGTGTCTCATTTGACAGTGATCTGTGTTAAGGAGGCACTTTCTGCTTCCAGAATATTTCCTTTTTTGAAGAATGTGTTCTTTCATTTTAACATTACACTGCTTATTGCTAAGAGGTTACAAAAGGTAAGTGGCCTAATGTGGGCACTTTCACACTGTGTCTATTTCAGTTTTTGGACTTTGGTATCATTAGCAAGTAAATTTAACATGCTGACCTTTCATGCATGCCTCTATTAACCTTGCTCTTATTTCCTCTAGTCTTTTTTCATTCTGTAGCATAGTATCTTATTTCTAAGAAACTGTACTGGTTAATCTCAGACCACAAGAATCTCTTACTTATATATAGTTCTTCCATATACTGTATTTTCATTGGTTTGGGATCTTTTTTTAAGCAATCGTCTGAATTTTTTTTTATTTGTACATATTTCTGATGTATTGCCTGGTGTTTCTTTTTTTTTCCAGTTTTTAATTAACTTTAAAACAATTCATAAGAGTTTATAGCTATAGGAGTGCCTTCTAATTTCAAGATGAAACATTTAAACCAACTTGACTCTACAGGTACTTATGTTTTAATATCGCACATGGGCAGGGTAACAGACAGCATTAACAGAGTCATCATTTGAATTAAAATGTCATTCCTCTGGGTGGAAGTAGTAGAAAATAGTGCCTTTTGAGGCATAAACTAGAGGGAACAGCTTAGAAAGAAGAGAATCGGCTGGATTTCAGCCCCTACCTGCCCCCTTGGTAAGGTGAACTTTTCTAGACTTGACCTGTACAACCCTATTGAGACCTACTATGTTAGGATTTTAAGGCCATTTCATACTCTCAAATATACATCAAATTGTTGCTACCAACTTTTTCCCTCTTTTATTTAGTATTTCAGTTAGAATTGAATTCATATAACCACACTAATTTATTTATGTATTTATTCAACATTTGTTGAGTGCTGACTGTCTGCTTGCCAGTATCAGAGAGGCTCAAGTTTAAATGGTCAGCTGGACAGATACAGGTCTGCTCTTGCAGACTCAGTATCATAGGGGAATTTAACTTAATATATGTGTTCTTATTTAAATATCTACATAGTCTACAGAGGTCTTTCATTGTAGGTAGAGCGCTTATTTCAAACTGTGTATTGACAAAAAGACCTGTATTGTTTTTCTTGGTGGGTAAAAACACACTAATCATGACTATCTGGTGGAGATAGATGATCTAGTTCTAACTACAGGGTATTTGCCACCTAATTGGGCAGGAGAAAAAATATCCATTTCACGGAGAAAAACATCATCATTGCGGAATAAAATGAGTAGATGTGAAGTATTGGAGATATTGGGATATGAATTAATCAAGGATTTTGTCTTTTATTATTATTTTTAACTAGAGGCAATACAAATGAATGAACTAAGCATCAGCACAGGGAATTTTAGGTTGATTTTTACACTAACTGTTGATCCTGGAAAAGTCATATGATCACTCTAGACCTTGATTTTCTTGTTTGTAAAAGTAGGATATTATTATAAGATATAATTAAGATTTCATTCATTCTAAGATTCAAGGAGAGAGCACAGCTCTGAGGAGAAAAGTAGGTTATTTTCTTTAGGGTCTGGCTGGCTATTGTTTGAGACATAAAGCCTCCTTAGATCATGCAAGTGATAACTCAGAAAAGGAGAAGCCTCTTTTTTCCAAAAATATAACAGTATATGTCAGCTTTTTCTTATCCTAGACATAAAATAAAATAACTACAGATGAAAGGAGTCTGATATAATTAGTTGACAATGAATGTTAAGAAGAGGCCACAGTTGGTTATGGCCTGGTGGCCTGCAAGATGGGTCTTGTCTTTGTTCCCAGGATAAGAAATATTAATATATCCGAAAGAAGGAATGCTTGTAATAGGAGTCTTGTCCTATTTGGATGCTACTGGGCCTGATTGGAGGCAGGATCGTTCTGGACAGGTAATGCTGATGGTTCTCAGATAAGGTACCTTACCATTATCTCTAGTCTCTCTTAGGGAGCCCCTAAAGGCTTTCTGACTTTTGTGCCAAATTGAATTCATTACTGTAAAGATCTTGCGCTGCCAGAGGTAGGAATATTATCTGAAAAGCCATGACTACTATCCATTGAGATCCCCCCATGCTGCCAAATATTAGCCATAATAGGTATGTCTTTCTTATCTGTGGGTTTCATTGATTTGAACAAAACAGTATTTATTAGAGCACGTCAATTAAGGCATAAATGCTAAAAAAAAAAGATTACTGTACCTGTAGTTTTTCTTATGTTATTAAAAAACTGTATTACTTTGAAAAATTCATTTTACCTGTCCTTTTAGAAATATGTAATAACACTTTCAGAATCAGTGTTTATTTGCATTTAAGAACCTCCAGATATATCCACATTGTTTTTAGTGTAAAATCATCTAATTTCATTTTTAAATGAAATAATTATTATCTCATTATCTTTGATGCCTTCTCTCTCAAAACTTCACAGAAGACAATTGTAGTATTTGAAAATGTAAATAATTGTCCGCTTCATTTTATTGCCTGTTTTCTCTGATGATATATGTATATGTGAAAAATTTAGGCATATACAAATTAAGACAACTTTTTATAACATGTCTGCTATTTAAACAAAAGAAAAAAATTCGTAAAACTCTAGAGCATATCATTTGTTTTTAAGTTTCCATATTCTCCTCATGTACTAGAATGCTACCAGCAAATAGTGTATCTTATTGACTAAAACATTATCTCTCACTCATTATAATAAAAATATCAGCATATAAATTTTAACTATAGGCAATACACAGGTGCTGAGATGCACTGTAGTCAAAAAGATAGATTTCAGTATATAGCCATGGAAATGTGCAACAAATCCAAGAGTTTCAAATCCTTAACCCGGAAGGGTCTGACATGGTGATAAAGAGGGAAAACTAGTATCACACTCTCTGAGTTCAAGTCTTGCCTCAGCCATTTAGGGATCATAAAATCATGGAGAGATTTTAAAAAACAACAACTTCAGTTGTCTCATTGAAAACTGGAGATACTAGTAGTACTCATCTCATAGAATTTTCTTATGAATTAAATTAGACTATAATTGTATGTTGTTTAGTACATCAAGTGTTCAATATGTGATCTAGTCCAGGCATTCTCAGTAGGGGTAATATCACCCCCAAGGGGATAAAAATTAGTTCTTAGGGTTAAATAAAATATTGCACTTAATATATATAAAGCACAAATACATATACAGCACATATGCAGATATACAGCGTACTTTTATTATGAAAATATAAGGGAGGAAGAGACAATTAGGAAAAAAATGTTTAAAAAATTAGGGAGGAGATCATGTAACATAGGTGAGAAACACTATATAGTCTAATATGTTTATTTTGTTGAAGCTCAGTTGCTAAGAGATTTGCCCAGTTCACAGTAGCAGTAGTAGACTCTCAGTTTAATGGTTTTTAAAAGAGAGTATTTTGTCAATTGGCTTGTCAAAATTATACTTCATAAATTATTCACGAGAATGACTTCCCAACCTGGTAATCATAAAGATTTTTATAAAGTATAAATCCTTGTTGTACTCTCTGCTACCCTGTTCCCAATTTTGATCCAGTGCCTCTGACTTGGGTCTGTGTTAGGCTCCATTTGTTTAGACAGGTTGGAAGCTACTAATTTAGAATACTGGCTGTGACATAGTGAAAAGCTATACAAATAGGACTTTTAATACATAAATACACCTGGGAAGAAGGTGCTTTTGTTCAGTTTTGCAGTAAAGGGGTTATGCGTTTCCTCATACAGAAGAATGAACTAGTCTGTATTTTAAAAATTCTGCAGACTCTTGTTCCTGTCACTACTTGGGACCTAGTGAATCCCATGAGCCTTCCCGTGAAGTTGAATTAACTTGTTTAGTCTAAAATGATTTGCAAATTTAAAGTAGCATATGCTAACAAGGACATCAGTTACAATGAGACCTTCATTATTCCTTCCTTTTTTAAAAAAGGCATATATTTATTTTAAAGACACAGGGTTCTTTAAAATCCTTAACCCGGAAGGGTCTGACATGGTGATAAAGAGGGAAAATTAGTATCACACTTTCTGAGTTCAAGTCTTGCCTCAGCCATTTAGGGATCATAAAATCGTGGAGAGATTTTAAAAAAAAACAACTTCAGTTGTCTCATTGAAAACTGGAGATACTAGTAGTCCCAACTGGACTACTCATTCAGTTGTCTCATTGAAAACTGGAGATACTTGGACCTTGTCTGCTTTTTTTTCGTCCCTTATAAAGAGGTTTAAGCTTTGGAATTTGTGACAATGTTTTTGGAGAAGAGTGTCATTTTAGAGAATGTGGATTTCTCCTTCTTGCTATCATTATTACAGATTTCCATTCAGATACTTTAGGTCAGGGTACCTACCTTCTGAAGGGACACAGGCGAAGGTTTGTCTTGCTTGATTCACCCCGTGGGCTAAAAGGGCATCTTGTGACCAGGACTGAAGTCTGTGAGACTGCAAGACCTAGCTCTGATTTTTCTCACCTCTTTCTTACCAGATCTTCCTGTTCCTTTTCTCTCCTCTCAGATGTTCTTATCTTAACCATGCTTTTGTATTTTTTTAAACATCCTTCTCCCTTCAAATTCTTGATCATTTGCCTTAGGGACATTTTACTCCCACCTCTGGCCTTTCTTAATTGATAAGAAGAAAGAATTTATGCTACTTACATTATAGTGACATTAGGTGCTTGATATGGTTTGGCTGTGTCCCCACCCAAATTTTATCTTGAATTGTAGTTCCCATAATCTCCAAGTGTCATGGGAGGGACCTGGTGGGGGGTAATTGAACCATGGGGGTGGTTACCTCCATGCTGTTCTCATGATAGTTAGTGAGTTATCGTGAGATCTCATGGTTTTATAAGGGGCTTTTCCCCCTCTTTGCTCTTCATTTCTCGTTGCTGCTGACACGTGAAGGATGTGTTTGCTTCCCCTTCCACCATGATTATAAGTTTCTTGAGGCCTCCCCAGCCCTGCAAATCTGTGAGTCAATTAAACCTCTTTCTTTTATAAATTATCCAGTCTCAGGTATTTCTTCATAGCAGTATGAGAATGGACTAATACAAAAAACTGGTACTGCAGAGAGTGAGGCACTGCTGTAAAGATACCTGAAAATGTGGAAGTGACTTTAGAAGAGGATGGAACAGGTTTGAAGGGCTCAGAATAAGATAGGAATATGTGGGAAAGCTTGGAACTTCCTAGAGGCTTGGAGGGCTCAGAAGACAGGGAAATGTAGGAAAGTCTGGAACTTTCTAGAGACTCGTTGAATGGCTTTGACCAAAATGCTAATAGTGATATGGACAATAAAGTCCAGGCTGAGGTGGCATCAGATGGAGATGAAGAGCTTGTTGGGAACTGGAGTAAAGGTCACTCATGCTATGCAAAGGGGGATATGCATGATATGCAAACTGGTGGAATTTTGCCTCTGCCCTAGAGATTTGTGGAAGTTTGAACTTGAGAGAGATGATTTAGTCTATCTAGCAGAAGAAATTTGCAGCAAAGTGCTCAAGAGAAAGCAGAGCATAACAGTTTGGAAAACTTGCAGCCTAATGATGCTATTGAAAAGAAAACCCCATTTTGGGGTAAGAAATTCAAGCTGGCTGCAGAAATTTGCATAAGTAAAAATGAGCCAAATGTTAGTCACTAAGACAATAGGGAAAATGTCTTCAGGGCATGTCAGACACATTTGTGGCAGCCCCTCCCATCACAGGCCTGGAGACCTGGGAAGGAAAAATGATTTTATAGGCTGGGTCCAGGGCACCCCTGCTCTATGCAGCCTCGAATGTGGTGCCCTGTATCCCAGCTGCTTCAGCTCCAGCCATGGCTAAAAGGGGCCAATGTACAGCTCAGGCTGTTG
>NW_012118399.1:16579-17658 GCF_000951035.1 Colobus angolensis palliatus
AGCCAAATGTTAGTCACTAAGACAATAGGGAAAATGTCTTCAGGGCATGTCAGAGACATTTGTGGCAGCCCCTCCCATCACAGGCCTAGAGACCTGGGAAGGAAAAATGATTTTATAGGCTGGGTCCAGGGCACCCCTGCTCTATGCAGCCTCAAATGTGGTGCCCTGTATCCCAGCTGCTTCAGCTCCAGCCATGGCTAAAAGGGGCCAATGTACAGCTCAGGCTGTTGCTTCAGAGGGTGGAAACTCCAAGCCTCGGTGGCTTATATGTGATGTTGGGCCTTTTGGTGCACAGAAGTCAAGAATAAAGGTTTGGGAACCTCAAGCTAGATTTTAGAGGATATATGAAAATACCTGGATGTCCAGGCAGAAGTTTTCTGCAGGGGTAAAACCCTCATGGAGAACTTCTGCTAAGGCAGTGTGGAAGGGAAATATGGGGTTAGAGCTCCCATACAGAGTCCCCACCAGGGCACTGCCTAGTAGAGCTGTGAGAATAGGGCCACCATTCTCCAGATCCCAGAATGATAGATCCACCAACAGCTTGCACTACTTGGGACCTAGTGAATCCCATGAGCTTTCCTGTTCTCTGTACCTGGAAAAGCTGAGGACAGTCAATGTCACCCTGTGAAGGCAGCCAGGAGGCAGGCTATACTCTGCAAAGTCACAGGGGTGGAGTTGCCCAAGGCCATGGGAGCCCACCTCTTGCATGACCTGAACATGAGACGTGGAGTCAAAGGAGATCATTCTGGGGCTTTAAGATTTGACTGTCTCTGTGGATTTCAGACTTGCATAGGGCCTGTAGCCCCTTCATTTTGGCCAATTTTTCCTATTTGGAATGGGTGTATTTACCCAATGCCTATATCCCCATGGTATCTAGGAAGTAATTAACTTGCTTTTGGTTTTACAGGCTTATAGGTGGAAGGGACATGACTTGTCTCAAATGAGACTTTGGATTTTGACTTTTGGGTTAATGCTGGAATGAGTTAAGTCTTTGAGGAACTTTTGGGAAGGCATGATTGCATTTTGAAATGTGAAGACGTGGCTGGGTGCAGTGGCTCACACCTGTAATCCCAGCACTT
>NW_012118399.1:22038-32135 GCF_000951035.1 Colobus angolensis palliatus
AAACTTTTAACTATTTTGCTATTACACTTAGCTTAAACAAAAAACACAATTGTTCAACTGCACAACAATATTTTCTTTCATCTTATCCTTTCTGTAAGCTTTTTTCCATTTTTAACTTTTTTATTTTTTATTTTATCCTTTTAAACTTTTTTGTTAAAAACTAGGACACAAACACCCACAATTAGCCTAGGCCTACATAGGGTAAGGATCATCAGTATCACTGTCTTCCACCTCTGCATCTTGTCCAACTGGAAGATCTTTAGGGGCAGTAACACACATGGATCTGCTATCTCCTTTGTTAACAATGCACACGTACCCTAGAACTTAAAGTATAAAAAACAACAACAAAAACAAACAAAAAAATGCCTTCTTCTGGAATACCTCCTGAAGGACCTGCCTGAGGCTGTTTTTCAGTTAATTATTTTGATAAGTAGAAGGAGTACACTCTAACAATATGAAGTATAGTATAATAAATGTACAAACCAGTAATACTATTATTTATTATCAAGTATTATATATTGTATATAATTGTATGTGCTGTACTTTTATATGACGAGCTGCACCACAGGTTTGTTTATACAGCATCACCACAAATGTAAATAATGCATTGCACTATGACATTACGATGACTATGATGTCCTTAGGCAACAGGTATTTTTCAGGTCCATTATAATCTTATGGGACCACAGTTGTCTGTGCAGTCTGTCCTTGAGGTGAAGTGTCAATATGTGGCACATGACCATATTTGTAGCTAGTGGAGGGTGACCTTTGCACCCAGTTGCCACCCCTTCCCCAGTTTCAAAGCTACCTTAATGGTTTTTTTTTTTTTTTGGTCATTCTTTGCCTTTCAAGCAAAACTTGAAGAGGAGGGGTGCTTATAGTGAACTCTTTAAATGTTTTTAGGAATGGTCCTACAACTAAATGTTAAAATGGAAATAGTCAATATAAATACATTTCATCTCCTCTCTCAAGCCTTTGGAAATAATCTTAAGTACCTTTTAGAATTACCACGAAAATACTCACCTAGCTTCTTTTACTTTAACAACACTTACCTTTCCTAAGGTTTAGCTTGTACTGGTGACATTTTTAAACCTATTTTTTTCTATTTTGTCTCACTTCAAATATTTTTTGGAAGCAGACAAAATGGTCAGTTATTTTTTTCCTAGTTAATTATTACTACAACAGCCTGCTTTTCTATTATAATTTTTCTTGCAAATACAAAATCATTGTATAGTGTAGTATTAAAGGATATGGACATTTAAGAAGCCTGGAGTTTGTCACTTGTTAGCCTTGTAATTTGAGGCAAATAACTTATCTTCAGTTATCTCATCTGTAAAATGGAAATGAGAATTGTATGCACCTGAGTGGTTGTGGTGAGTAAATGAGAAATCACATTAAAGCCATTAGCATAACACCAAGAGCCAAGTGGGTTGTCAATGCCTATTAGCTATTAATACCAACATTAGTCAGTTAAATAGGCATTTGTGATCATTCCTGGGAAGACTGGCTTTCATTTAACTGTTGTCATAGTTTCTTTGGAAAAGAAAATGAATTATAAGTTACAAAGCACTGGGTGGGTCTAAAGAGGACTCTTGGACCTTTTGAAAGCTGCCCTTCCCTCACACTGCATATTTCTGCCCTTGAAATCTCTGGAGATACTCTTTCATTTTACCTGCCTCTCGGCCTTTTTACTTTTTCTCTTGTTCTGATCACTCCCCCATCTCTCACTTACTTCCTTTCTCTTCTGTGTCATCAATAATGGTATTCTCACTTCATGAACTGTATAAGATGTCCTTTAGATCAGCTCTTGTTCTATCTTCTCCATGCCCTTCTTTTATCTATGAGCCAAAGGTCTGAGAAATAATCAGAAAATAAGTTTCAAAAGGGTGACAGAGGAGAGAACATATGATAATAGAAACAGATGAATATATGGCTGAAGGCTACTTTATTTTTTCCTTAATTATGTAATTGGTGGCTATTGACTTTGATTTCTTTCTAAAATTATATGTGTACCTCACTTGTTTTGCCTTTATTTTTCTCCTGAAGAGTGTTTTTCTATCTTTGCCTATGGTGTTGTTACTCTTTATCATTAGGAAAATCACTAGTTGATATTCATTTTCTAATTGGCTATATGAAATGAATGAAATTCAGAAAACTTTTTGACATGTGGCCAAATTTTACATAATTATTTCTAATTGCAGGAATTATTTTTAGATATTAAATCTGCTGTACATATACACACATCTTCCTGCCAAATTGTATTGCATGGTACTTTGCCAAGAAAGTCACAATATGGCTAAAATTAAGCTTTATTAGGTATAATAGGATAAGATGTGATTTAATTCTTTAAGCTGCCTGTAAGTGCTAGGAGACAATTTTATTCTGTTTACTAAGTTAAAAGACTGGTTCATTATTTTGCAAATCCCTGTGGCAACAGTCAACTGAAACAATGCATGATGCTTCTTGAAGGAAAATAGCTTTATGGTTAAAATTGTAAAATTATTTATCTTTCACCTTCCACCATTTGACTCCTTCAGTCTGTAGAAGAGTCCTATTTATTTTAGCAGTAGGTGAATTGAGTTTCTGCCAAAGTCAGCGTACTCCCTAAATGAATATATCAGGGGCAATATTGTTTCTCAAAAATCATTTAGAAAGTAGCATTTTTACATAAGTAGGCTCTTTCATTAGTTTCAAATTAAATTTGAGCAATTGCTGATGCTTTTCTGGTTGTTTCTGGAAAAGCCCATGGACTTAGGGAGTTCTGAGTCTTTGAGAATTTCCTTTGAGGTTTATGGTGCCTTCGTTTGATTTGGAAAACGGAAATTACTATAACTTCTTTGACTTATCTGAAGAGGTTGATGTTATATTCTGGAAATCAAGATCATATTTAAAATTAACTGAAGATAGAATGTTTTATTTGTAAGGTTACTTAGGTACCCCTAAGGTAGAAAGCAAGCAAAATAATTTAGGTTTTGGGGGTTCTTAGAAAATAACAGTACCTTTATTTTCTTTTCACCTCTACTTTTTTAAAAATGCTGGGGAAAAAATTAGTACCTTGTGACAAATTCCTCTACCATCTGTAAGATACTTCTTTTTATCCTAAAGGGAAGATGAACTCCGGTATGCCTTGGCAGAATTACCTCCAACATTTTCTGAATTTTGAAAGACTGACTTGATTTTTCATTCAGTAATAGATATATTTAAAAACAAGAAAGCGCCAATGACTCTTTATAGTACTTCTTTTTACTTTAAGCAAATATAACTTCTTGTATTTAAATTAAAGGGGGATACATGCTTATTAATTATAATTAATTAAATACTATTATGCAATTCTATTTTAATTTCTTTTTGAGGAGTTTAAATGCACTGAAATTTAAATCTTACAAAATGGCTATCAATAGGTGTGGGAAAATGTATACTCATTGATTCTTTAGCATCTTATTTCTGGGTTAATTCAAATTAGTTTGGAGTAGAGTTTGATTTAATTTCAAAGAATGATACCCATTTATCTTTACAATGGCAGTTACATACTAATGATCACAACAGGCATTTTCCTCTTAATTACAATTCATTTTGAATGAATTTGTATGCTCATCTGAATTCACCATGTCATTAACGAAAATCGTGAACTTTGTTCATTTCTAGAATTAAGAACAGTTTTTTTTCTTAACATTAAACGTATCCCCTACCCAGCATATTTTTCCTCCTGTTAATTAACATTCTGTTCATGGAGGAATTCATTATTTAAGGTGACTTTGCAATCATTAGTAGCAGACTTTAACATTTCTTGTGAGGCAGGTCAATTTAATAATTTCATATTGCAAATGAAAAATTCCAGGTTAGACACCAAAATATTCAAAATATTAATGACTACTGCATATGTGCAATCACTTACAATACTATAATATTTTCCTTAGCATTTAGAAAGATGCTGCTAGGCAGTGATCCAGATTTGTCTGAGTTACATGTTATTTTGACTCTCTAACATTTTGTGACCATGAAGAGTCTCTGTGGGGATTAACATTGCTGCCTACCAAGCCTAAATAGCCTACAAGACCTTGGATAATTGCTTATCTAGTCTGGCAGTTGGTCAACGCAGGAATGGCAGAAGGCTCCAAGGTGACATGGTCTAAGAGGCAGCTGGAGGAAGTGGGAGAGCACAGACCTGCTCCTACGGGCTTATTGCATTAAGAGAAGACAGAGCTAATTAATAGAAATGCATTTGTTTCAGGTAGTAGTTTCAGAGAAAGGAGTGCAGGTGAATAGAAAAGCAGCAGTTCTTACTAAAAATGTCATGGCTGGAGTTTGGCCAAAGAGAACCGAAGACTCAGAGAGTAAATTGCATAGATTGCCCAACTTTAGGTGACCCAGGAAATGCCTTCACCCCACTCACTTCCTGAAATAAATTCATGAACAGCCACAAATTTTTAAAAAGTATGATAGTCATTTGAACTGGAGCAAATTTTGTTCTCACTGCCTCCTTGATAGGGACCATTTGGGAAAAGACTGGAGTTTTGCAGTAGCAATGAAGGAAGGGAAGGATTTGGATTTTATTTAACGGTATAAAGGGTTTAAAGTGTTAAATTTATTTAAAGAGTCTTGGATCTGTCGTGTCACTTGTTGCCTCCAGTTCTGGTCACTGTGATTCATAAACGAAATATCCTTGGTAGAAATGACCACATCTGCACTGTCTGAGTTTTTCATTCTATGGAAGGAAAACCAAGAAGGATAGACAGAGATGAGCCGGACACTTGGGTAGAGGCTTAGCTCTTGCTTTGCCCTGTGCTTGCTGAATGAACTTGGAGAAATCACCCAGTCTTCGGAGCTTAGTTTTCAGTAAAATTGATAAATTGAATTAAATCAGCTCTAAAGCTCCCTCTAGCTCCAAAAGTCCTATTGACTGTTGGAGCATAGAAATATCCTGTTTACTCTTCTCTGGAAGATGCGACTTGCTAAGTGGTCTGAAGCTGGTGAGTTCTTTGTGACTTACTCATGATTTATTTCTAGAACAAATTTAGCCTGAGGTGGGCACAGTGGGTCTGTGATAGAGACAGGCTGACCCAAGCACATTGATTCAGTGTCTAAATGAAGCATCTTAGACTTGTCACCAGACACTGGAATAATTTATTGATATGGATTAAGATTCACTGTCCATCAAAACAGCAGGTGCTGAAGAGACGTGACTACTTTGACAAATGGTCTCTCTCCTACCCCGGTCCTCCAATATGTCACTTAGTAGTCCCCAGAGGAATCCCTCGCTGTTCTTTTGTAGCAAACCATGTCCTTCTCTAATTTCAAATCTGAGAGTACCATTAGTTCTAATGTTCAATAGTCAACTAATTGACAGTTAAATATTTATCAAAGGGGATTCTGGGGACTTAACCTCACAACCCCCATAATCCTCAACAGGCCTCCAAAAATAAGCCACATAAGCATAATATCTGTGTAGACACTGTGTCCTTGACAAACGCAGCTTCAGAACGTATTTCCCAGGCTTTTTTCAGCTGCACTGCCAACCATAAGCCCTTCCTGCACAGACATGCTAGGAGCTTCAGATACACTGTAGTGCTTGCCTACTGTGTGCCTGAGAGTTGCTCCGGTTGATTGAGTACTTTCAACTGCAGGGCCCTACATCAAGTATAGAGATTGTGGCAGCAGCTGTCAGTTAGATCTTGGGGCTGAGGGGCTTAGAGTATCTTCTTAATAATGAGAGAGACAGCCATGGCAAGGAAAAGAGGGCAGTAATACAGCTTTCCAGTCTTACTAGGATTCGTGGACCCATACACAATTACTATCAGTTCTTGCTGTAATATGGACTCCATGAAGACAGAAACCTGGTATGTTTTACTCACCATTGTGGCTTCAGCACCTAACACAGTGTTAACAAATGGTGTGATGCAGGTCCACTGTGCACTGGTTACCAACTTGTCTGAGTCCAGTGGGAGAGAATACACTCATATGCAACAAGTTATATGAAGCAGATTTATTACTCACAGATAGGCAGCAAGGGACAACAGATGCCTACGATTCATTGTGAGCTGGTGCCCCACGGTACAGAAAGCTGCCCAGGGTGGATGGGGTCTCCACTCTGCATACCCCACTTGTACTGCAGATGAGGGACCCTGAAAAGTGGCCCATCTTGAGTTTTATCTTGGGGGGAAGCCTGACATGCTGGGCTAAAAATGTTGAAGGACATCTTGTTCTTACGGGGGACTGGAGCATAGCCGGGGCTGTTTTGGCTAGCTTCCCCCTTATCTCTGGATGTTGCGTTTTCAGCTCATTCTACAGTTATATTTGGAAGCTACACACAACAAAGAGGGAAAACTGTATCAGTCCAAGGCCACTCGAGAAGTGTCCTATACATGGCAAGTGCTTAATATAGGTTGAATGACAAATGCCAAGGTCATATAGGGCTGTGATTAAGAAGATAAACTCAGACCCAGATGCCTAGATCCCAATCCCAGATCCACTGCTCACTAGCTGGGAATGTGAATAAGTGAACATTTCTGTGCCTCAGTTTCCTTATTTTAAAACTAGAGATAATAACATATATCTCAAAGGGAAGTTATGCAGACTAAATGAATTAATGTTGATAAGCAGGTTATAACTAGTGCCTGGCATGCATTGTAAATGCTTATTAAACATCAGCTTACACGGCCCACTTTCTTTTCCATCATTACCAAGGTTTTGTTTTAGGAACTAAAGTTTGAGTTTGTGAGAACACATGCTAACATGTATGAGACCAGATTTAAATACACTTTTGCCTTAAGCCATCCAGCTATGCAGCTTTCTACTGATACAACGCTCTGGCACATCTCTTTCATCAACTCTGTTAATATACTGTTTGATTTACCCTTTTAGACTGAGAGCTCCTTGTAACCAGACACCACTCAAGAGTGCCTGATTTAGATGGATGCTCAGTGTTTTGAAATGAATGCGTGATTTACTCAATGAATGACTGTCTTGTGTGTGTCTTGATTTCCTCAACCCTGGGGCGGAACCCCAAACCCCTTCCCCATCTCTTGGGTTCCCCTTTACCCATGGTTCATCAGTCTCATCTGTGCATCCCCAGTTCCGATCACTCCAGCTTCTCATCCTATTGTTCCCATTTTAAGCACAACCTTTGTTTGATTGCCACCTCTCCTCAGTCTCCCTGGGCAATCCCTTTACATTCCCCTAATACCTGTTCTCTCTTCCTTTCTCTGTCCCCTCTACATGGCTTGCAAACTGTAACATTTACATTGGCAATCTTGCTTTGCACTTGCCCTTTATTTTAAGTCATATCAAATCCTTTTGGTAAACTGGAAAAGAATTAATTGCAAATAAAACATTATTTTCTTTCACAGCTTCTCTTTTCCTTTCACCCTCATAAGCAGCTCAGGCTGCCTCATTGTTCATTAGAAATACTTTTTCCCCATGGGTTGCAACTATATCATGACAGTATTTTTTTATTTTGCTGCTATTTTGGTGTTCGAAGTTCTGCTGGTCAGTGCTGCAACTTATTTTCACTCTGACCAGATTTGACTCTTATACATGTGTTAAGGGTAAGACAGAAAATAGATGGTGTGATTTACAACCCACTCCTCTCACCTCAGTGTCCACCTTGGAGGCATTTCTAGTCTTCTCAACTGAATGGAAATGACATATCAGAAATATTTAGACAATAGTACAAGCTAGTATAAAGTAACATTTTTGGAACTTTAACCATTTTCTAAAAGAAACTCTAGATTGCTTCAAAGCCTTCCTAGATTAGGGTCTCTCTGTGCAAGAATAATTACTTAATGCATCTGTCTGTTCCTTTAGAGTGTCATCTCCAAGTATTACTCTCTTAGCTCCTATAAAATTACAGTCTTCACAAGGATTAGGATCTTGTCTTCTCCTTCTTCTGTGTATTCTCATGGTGCCTAGAAAGAGTCTCCTGGCCAGGCATGGTGGCTCACATGTGTAATCTCAGCACTTTGGGAAGCTGATGGAGGCAGATTGCTTGAGCCCAGGAGTTTCAGAACAGCCTAGGGAACATAGGGAGACCTTCTCTCCACAAAAAGCAATAGAAAAAATCAGCCGAGCATGGTGGCATGCACCAGTGGTCCCAGCTACTCAGGAGGCTGAGGTGGGAAGATCGATTAAGTTGATGCTACAGTGAGCTATATGATGGTACCACTGCACTCCAGCCTGGGTGACGGGGTGAGACCCTGTCTCAAAAAAAAATTAAGTAATTAAATTAAAAAGAGCAAAAATATAAAAGAAAAAAAATAAAGTATCTGCATACAGAGGACACATAATGAACACTTGATGGAGAGATGGTTGCTGCAACCTGAAGTGACCTCCATGTAGCCCCACTCTGGGTGCAGGTGCACACCAGGAAGAGTTGGAAGCTACTGGTCATTTTCCAAGGGGACACTTGGGCCTCTGTGTAGCCTCACAAATGAAACTGATTTCCAAGGGCCAGTTCTGCAGTCACAGATTCTGAATTTTCTTCTCATCCTAAGAGCCATTTTTCTTGTGTGTCTTTGCCAGCTCCCCCACTCAGGGGAGTCACAGCAGTAGATTGGTTATGCTAAACACTCTACCTCAGGGCTTCGATCTGGATTTTTTTCACAGTGACCCAGTCATTTATATAGTTGAGATAGACTCGTCTTGAAACTTCACAAAGCCATTTAATTGTTTAAAAAGTCATAACTCTAGATAATTTGTATCTATGATATTTCCAGTTCTCTCTTTGATTCCCAGGGAATACCCTGCAAAGCAGGAATTTCAAGTGCATGCACTTTGCCTCTGTCTTCTTTGCCTTTTCTCAACCAAAATACTAATCATGTGAGCTGAACAACACACATTAGAAAGTGTTGATGTTTTCTTTGCATATGTTCTTTTTAGCTATAAAGTTTTATTTGCAAGGCAGGCATGCAAATAAAGGCAGAAACAATGCTAAGGATGTCCAGAAAATGTGACATGGTCCGTTATCTTTTTGTCCCTCAGTCTCTAGACCTGTGGAAAAGACATTATGTGTGGGACCCGCCCCGTTGCCCTCTCAGCTCTGCAATAACCCTTGCTCTACGGACTGCATAGTATCTTCCTGGTCAGCCTGGGGCTTGTGCATCCATGAAAACTGCCGTGATCCTCAGGGGAAAAAAGGTGAGTGCCTTGTTTGCATGCGCTTCATTTACTGCCAGTGTGCAAACATTTATTCTGGTAGCTAAGTCACTGATTAAGCCTGCTTAAGACAATATTTGTTTGCAAAATTTAGATAACCAGCTCAAGCCTGATGGTATTCAGTTTTAGGGAGGCAACTGAGACATTTCTGTGGAGTGCAAAATCTGACCTTGATTGACCTTCAGTTAGACTCACAGTTGACTACTACTCTATTTGGTATAACCTCATCTTTTGTTTTGTTTTGTTTTGTTTTCCAAGATGAAACATGCAATGGCATGATCTTGGCTCACTGCAACCTCTGTTTCCTGGGTTCAAACAATCCTCCTGCCTCAGCCTATTGAGTAGTTGGGATATTACAGGTGCCTGTCACCACACCCTGCTAATTTTTGTATTTTTAGTAGAGATGGGATTTCACCATGTTTGCCAGGCTGGTCTCGAACTCCTGACCTCGTGATCCACCCACCTCAGTCTCCCAAAGTGCTGGGATTACAGGCATAAGACACCATGCCTGGCCACTTTATGTTTTGTTTATATATAATGGTTATATGGGGGAAATTGGACATGATTTCCACACTCACATCTGAGAAGAACTGTTTTGCAAATCTATGCGTTTCTTTTTAGATTTCCACATTTAACATTCGATGTTATATTTTGGATTTTTGCAGGGGTCATTATGTATATTGTTTAGTTTCTTTTTCTTTTTTTTTTGAGACAGAGTCTCACTCTGTCGCCCAGGCTGGAGTGCGGTGGCTGAATCTCAGCTCACTGCAAGCTCCGCCTCCCGGGTTTACGCCATTCTCCTGCCTCAGCCTCCTGAGTAGCTGGGACTACGGGCACCCGCCACCATGCCCGGCTAGGTTTTTGTATTTTTTAGTAGAGACGGGGTTTCACTGTGTTAGCCAGGATGGTCTCCATCTCCTGACCTTGTGATCCGCCCGTCTCGGCCT
>NW_012118399.1:32185-73379 GCF_000951035.1 Colobus angolensis palliatus
TGACCCAAGCACATTGATTCAGTGTCTAAATGAAGCATCTTAGACTTGTCACCAGACACTGGAATAATTTATTGATATGGATTAAGATTCACTGTCCATCAAAACAGCAGGTGCTGAAGAGACGTGACTACTTTGACAAATGGTCTCTCTCCTACCCCGGTCCTCCAATATGTCACTTAGTAGTCCCCAGAGGAATCCCTCGCTGTTCTTTTGTAGCAAACCATGTCCTTCTCTAATTTCAAATCTGAGAGTACCATTAGTTCTAATGTTCAATAGTCAACTAATTGACAGTTAAATATTTATCAAAGGGGATTCTGGGGACTTAACCTCACAACCCCCATAATCCTCAACAGGCCTCCAAAAATAAGCCACATAAGCATAATATCTGTGTAGACACTGTGTCCTTGACAAACGCAGCTTCAGAACGTATTTCCCAGGCTTTTTTCAGCTGCACTGCCAACCATAAGCCCTTCCTGCACAGACATGCTAGGAGCTTCAGATACACTGTAGTGCTTGCCTACTGTGTGCCTGAGAGTTGCTCCGGTTGATTGAGTACTTTCAACTGCAGGGCCCTACATCAAGTATAGAGATTGTGGCAGCAGCTGTCAGTTAGATCTTGGGGCTGAGGGGCTTAGAGTATCTTCTTAATAATGAGAGAGACAGCCATGGCAAGGAAAAGAGGGCAGTAATACAGCTTTCCAGTCTTACTAGGATTCGTGGACCCATACACAATTACTATCAGTTCTTGCTGTAATATGGACTCCATGAAGACAGAAACCTGGTATGTTTTACTCACCATTGTGGCTTCAGCACCTAACACAGTGTTAACAAATGGTGTGATGCAGGTCCACTGTGCACTGGTTACCAACTTGTCTGAGTCCAGTGGGAGAGAATACACTCATATGCAACAAGTTATATGAAGCAGATTTATTACTCACAGATAGGCAGCAAGGGACAACAGATGCCTACGATTCATTGTGAGCTGGTGCCCCACGGTACAGAAAGCTGCCCAGGGTGGATGGGGTCTCCACTCTGCATACCCCACTTGTACTGCAGATGAGGGACCCTGAAAAGTGGCCCATCTTGAGTTTTATCTTGGGGGGAAGCCTGACATGCTGGGCTAAAAATGTTGAAGGACATCTTGTTCTTACGGGGGACTGGAGCATAGCCGGGGCTGTTTTGGCTAGCTTCCCCCTTATCTCTGGATGTTGCGTTTTCAGCTCATTCTACAGTTATATTTGGAAGCTACACACAACAAAGAGGGAAAACTGTATCAGTCCAAGGCCACTCGAGAAGTGTCCTATACATGGCAAGTGCTTAATATAGGTTGAATGACAAATGCCAAGGTCATATAGGGCTGTGATTAAGAAGATAAACTCAGACCCAGATGCCTAGATCCCAATCCCAGATCCACTGCTCACTAGCTGGGAATGTGAATAAGTGAACATTTCTGTGCCTCAGTTTCCTTATTTTAAAACTAGAGATAATAACATATATCTCAAAGGGAAGTTATGCAGACTAAATGAATTAATGTTGATAAGCAGGTTATAACTAGTGCCTGGCATGCATTGTAAATGCTTATTAAACATCAGCTTACACGGCCCACTTTCTTTTCCATCATTACCAAGGTTTTGTTTTAGGAACTAAAGTTTGAGTTTGTGAGAACACATGCTAACATGTATGAGACCAGATTTAAATACACTTTTGCCTTAAGCCATCCAGCTATGCAGCTTTCTACTGATACAACGCTCTGGCACATCTCTTTCATCAACTCTGTTAATATACTGTTTGATTTACCCTTTTAGACTGAGAGCTCCTTGTAACCAGACACCACTCAAGAGTGCCTGATTTAGATGGATGCTCAGTGTTTTGAAATGAATGCGTGATTTACTCAATGAATGACTGTCTTGTGTGTGTCTTGATTTCCTCAACCCTGGGGCGGAACCCCAAACCCCTTCCCCATCTCTTGGGTTCCCCTTTACCCATGGTTCATCAGTCTCATCTGTGCATCCCCAGTTCCGATCACTCCAGCTTCTCATCCTATTGTTCCCATTTTAAGCACAACCTTTGTTTGATTGCCACCTCTCCTCAGTCTCCCTGGGCAATCCCTTTACATTCCCCTAATACCTGTTCTCTCTTCCTTTCTCTGTCCCCTCTACATGGCTTGCAAACTGTAACATTTACATTGGCAATCTTGCTTTGCACTTGCCCTTTATTTTAAGTCATATCAAATCCTTTTGGTAAACTGGAAAAGAATTAATTGCAAATAAAACATTATTTTCTTTCACAGCTTCTCTTTTCCTTTCACCCTCATAAGCAGCTCAGGCTGCCTCATTGTTCATTAGAAATACTTTTTCCCCATGGGTTGCAACTATATCATGACAGTATTTTTTTATTTTGCTGCTATTTTGGTGTTCGAAGTTCTGCTGGTCAGTGCTGCAACTTATTTTCACTCTGACCAGATTTGACTCTTATACATGTGTTAAGGGTAAGACAGAAAATAGATGGTGTGATTTACAACCCACTCCTCTCACCTCAGTGTCCACCTTGGAGGCATTTCTAGTCTTCTCAACTGAATGGAAATGACATATCAGAAATATTTAGACAATAGTACAAGCTAGTATAAAGTAACATTTTTGGAACTTTAACCATTTTCTAAAAGAAACTCTAGATTGCTTCAAAGCCTTCCTAGATTAGGGTCTCTCTGTGCAAGAATAATTACTTAATGCATCTGTCTGTTCCTTTAGAGTGTCATCTCCAAGTATTACTCTCTTAGCTCCTATAAAATTACAGTCTTCACAAGGATTAGGATCTTGTCTTCTCCTTCTTCTGTGTATTCTCATGGTGCCTAGAAAGAGTCTCCTGGCCAGGCATGGTGGCTCACATGTGTAATCTCAGCACTTTGGGAAGCTGATGGAGGCAGATTGCTTGAGCCCAGGAGTTTCAGAACAGCCTAGGGAACATAGGGAGACCTTCTCTCCACAAAAAGCAATAGAAAAAATCAGCCGAGCATGGTGGCATGCACCAGTGGTCCCAGCTACTCAGGAGGCTGAGGTGGGAAGATCGATTAAGTTGATGCTACAGTGAGCTATATGATGGTACCACTGCACTCCAGCCTGGGTGACGGGGTGAGACCCTGTCTCAAAAAAAAATTAAGTAATTAAATTAAAAAGAGCAAAAATATAAAAGAAAAAAAATAAAGTATCTGCATACAGAGGACACATAATGAACACTTGATGGAGAGATGGTTGCTGCAACCTGAAGTGACCTCCATGTAGCCCCACTCTGGGTGCAGGTGCACACCAGGAAGAGTTGGAAGCTACTGGTCATTTTCCAAGGGGACACTTGGGCCTCTGTGTAGCCTCACAAATGAAACTGATTTCCAAGGGCCAGTTCTGCAGTCACAGATTCTGAATTTTCTTCTCATCCTAAGAGCCATTTTTCTTGTGTGTCTTTGCCAGCTCCCCCACTCAGGGGAGTCACAGCAGTAGATTGGTTATGCTAAACACTCTACCTCAGGGCTTCGATCTGGATTTTTTTCACAGTGACCCAGTCATTTATATAGTTGAGATAGACTCGTCTTGAAACTTCACAAAGCCATTTAATTGTTTAAAAAGTCATAACTCTAGATAATTTGTATCTATGATATTTCCAGTTCTCTCTTTGATTCCCAGGGAATACCCTGCAAAGCAGGAATTTCAAGTGCATGCACTTTGCCTCTGTCTTCTTTGCCTTTTCTCAACCAAAATACTAATCATGTGAGCTGAACAACACACATTAGAAAGTGTTGATGTTTTCTTTGCATATGTTCTTTTTAGCTATAAAGTTTTATTTGCAAGGCAGGCATGCAAATAAAGGCAGAAACAATGCTAAGGATGTCCAGAAAATGTGACATGGTCCGTTATCTTTTTGTCCCTCAGTCTCTAGACCTGTGGAAAAGACATTATGTGTGGGACCCGCCCCGTTGCCCTCTCAGCTCTGCAATAACCCTTGCTCTACGGACTGCATAGTATCTTCCTGGTCAGCCTGGGGCTTGTGCATCCATGAAAACTGCCGTGATCCTCAGGGGAAAAAAGGTGAGTGCCTTGTTTGCATGTGCTTCATTTACTGCCAGTGTGCAAACATTTATTCTGGTAGCTAAGTCACTGATTAAGCCTGCTTAAGACAATATTTGTTTGCAAAATTTAGATAACCAGCTCAAGCCTGATGGTATTCAGTTTTAGGGAGGCAACTGAGACATTTCTGTGGAGTGCAAAATCTGACCTTGATTGACCTTCAGTTAGACTCACAGTTGACTACTACTCTATTTGGTATAACCTCATCTTTTGTTTTGTTTTGTTTTGTTTTCCAAGATGAAACATGCAATGGCATGATCTTGGCTCACTGCAACCTCTGTTTCCTGGGTTCAAACAATCCTCCTGCCTCAGCCTATTGAGTAGTTGGGATATTACAGGTGCCTGTCACCACACCCTGCTAATTTTTGTATTTTTAGTAGAGATGGGATTTCACCATGTTTGCCAGGCTGGTCTCGAACTCCTGACCTCGTGATCCACCCACCCCTCGGCCTCCCAAAGTGCTGGGATTACAGGGTTGAGCCACTGTGCCCGGCCCCATATTGTTTAATTTCTGATATTGATCTTGAGCTTGAGGAAAAATCTTCAACTTTTATATTCCTGTTTAATTTTGTAGGCCTCTGTAGTCTAGTTTTCTTCAGTTTGTAATCAAAATACACATCTTCATCTTCAAAAGTTCATTCCTAGTAATATCTTGTCTTCTCTTTCATTGACCCTTTAGTTTCTCTTGATACTGTATTCCCTTAAATGACAGTACTAAAAAACATTTCCTTTATCAAGAGAAATGAGATCCAAGGACATTCTAGAAATTAGGTTCTAGTTATTACATGCAAAGCAAGAATCCGTGGCCAAACACTTGATGGTAGCATGCTTGTGTTCCTAGAACCCTGCTCACTGCTTACTGCTCCATTCACATGAAAACCCACATTTCAGTAATTCCTAGAGTGCTCATATACACACATGTGCATGCCCAGACTCACTTACCCCTGCTCCTGGGCTTTTCCTTTCATTCTGACTCTTATTCTAAGGTAACACGGAAGATGTGCATTGGCTTTCAGGCAGGAAGAAGCTAACTTTCATTCTTTTGTCAAACCATAGAAATCTGGATCTCAATGAAGCCTGGAGAGGGCCTTGGGCAATTCTCTTATTTGACATGTAACCAGAATGTCCCCCATGCCTCTGCAGCTTGTGTACACAAATAAATTTCCTTTTATACTAATACCTATAGCTTGCAGTCTTATGATCTACATATATATAGTCAGCTGCATGTAGTCATATGAGATTCTTCAGGGTGATTTACATATTTTTAGAACAGCCATCTTATGTTTAGCCTGTGCTGCTCCTGTTTAGGTCACTGTCCAGAAGATCATGTGAGGTTGGACTAAGGCTCCCCCAGTCACTGTGGCTGTGGCATCACTTTGCTACATGAAGTGCTGCCTTCATCTGCTTTCAAAGCTGTAGAACCACCTCAGACCAAGTAGATCTGGGAGACTCTTGGTTATATTACTTGGGAGACTAATGGTTATAGGTGACAGAAACTCAACTGATACCAACTTAAGTCAAAAGAAGAGACTGTTTGAGCTCATGTAGCTGAAATGAGAAGAAAGGATAGGGCTGCATCCAAGAGTATAAACAGGCCAATGGGTCTCCATCTTGTTTTCTGATTCTTTCTTTACCTTTACAGTTCTCTCTCTCTCCATCTCTTGTGTCTGCTTTTCTCTATACCAGGTTCAATTTAAGGTAGTACATACAGCAGAAATAAATGTCTTCTCCATTGGTCCCAGGAATTGAATCTCTGTAGTTGTTTTATGTCATGTCCTCAGTCCTGAACTAACTACTCTGACTGGAGGATGTGGGGTTTACATGTTCAAATCCTGGACATGTGGCCACTACTGGGATCAGGAGAGGAACAGTTTCCTTCAGACTTCACAGACGGAGAATGGAGAGATGTGACTCCCTCAGAAAAAAGTGAGGTACCGGTACTGCAGGCAGGTAGAAGCAGTTCTGAGGGCCAGGTTTTATAGGTGTTTATTAAATAGATGTTTACTAAATGCTTTCTCCCCTTCGTTCTGGGCCATGGATTCTCTATGGCAGTTCAGAGAATGGCCCTCCCTCCCTCCCTCCCTCCTTTTCTTTTCTTTTCTCTTTTCTTTTCTTTTCTTTTCTTTCTTTTCTTTCCTTTTCTTTCCCTTTTCTTCCTTTCCTTTCCTTTCTTTCTCACTCTTGTTGCCCAGGCTGGAGTGCAGTGGCACGATCTTGGCTCACTGCAACCTCTGCCTCCTGGGTTCAAGCAGTTCTCCTGCCTCAGCCTCCCGAGTAGCTGGGATTGCAGGCATGCACCACCATGTCTGGCTAATTTTTGTGTTTTTAGTAGAGATGGGGTTTCTCCATGTTGATCAGGCTGGTTGCCCTAATTGTGTGTTGCATTTTTTTGTCACTTGAGCTCAAATTTTCACAAAACTCCTGTTAAAAACTGGCTCCTTGAACTTTCAGTTTTATTTTTCCGGATAATTCAGAACTGGCCCATGGAACTTCAGACCCCCTCCCTTGGCCCCATTCCACAAAGTAACTTTTTTGCCACATTTTTATCCCCATTGGCCCCTATTCCTTTGTAGTAAAAGCCAACCTGTGCAGATATACCCTGGTCCATCTTTCATAAGACACCACTTGCTATAGGTTGAATTGTGTTCTCCCAAAAAGACATGTTCAAATCCCACCCCCTGGTACATATGAATAGGATGTTATTTGGAAATAGGGTTATTTCAGAAGTAATGAAGTTAAGATTAGCTCATACTAGATTAAGGTAGGCTCTATTCCAGTGACTGGTGTTCTTGCAAGAAGAGGAATATTTTGGGCACAATGACATACCCAGAGAGGAGAGTGACATGTGAGGACATTGAGACATAGAAGACAAAAGGAGAGACCACATGAAAATGGAGGCAGACATTGGGAGTAATGTGTTCCAAGCCAAGGAGCACCACGGAGAGCCACAACCCCCAGAAGCTAGGAGATAGGCATGGCACAGATCCTTCTGTAAAGCCTCTAGAGGGAGCATGTGACGCATGGCCCCGCTGACACCTTGATTTCAGGCTTCCAGCCTGCAGGACTGTGAGATGATACATTTCTGTTGATTTAAGTTGCCCAATTTCCAGTACTTAGTTATGGCAGCTCTAGAAACTAATACACTGCCCAGCTTTGGGTCAGCATTTAGGCTCAACAAGGATACAGCACTGCACAAAATGACAACACCAAAGTGTCAAGAAGTAAGGTAATTTGTCTAAAGTCCTGTGGTGATTTAATTATGGTCATGCTGGCTCTGAAGCTCTGGTTTCCTGTCTCTTGAGTCCAGTGTCCCTCCAAACCCTAGGCTTCCTTAGTTGTTTTTCTCCATCAGCCTAAAGAAGTTTGGATCAAAGTACAAGCTCAGTTCTGAAAAGAGAAGCCATCTACCCATCATGCACCACGTTAGTCAGTGTGAGCCATTACTCCTGAGAGCAAATCATTGAGCGGATGCAGGAGACAAGGTGTGGGGCGTGGGATGTATCTAGTGCCAGTACGTCATCATTGGAAGAAGTGGGAAAAGAGACTGCAGTTGTGGGAGGGAGGGAGGTTGTGCTGAGAGTAGCCTAAGAGCACCAGATAACTAGAGGTGGGGAGTGTTTTACCCCAATCAATACTTTTTTTCAAAGGGAGACTCAGCCTTTGCAAAGGGCTGAAGGAGAGGATGGAGGCAGTAGAACCTCTCACCTGAAGGTGGTACTGTCCCCACAGCCTCCTGCAGAGTTTAGGGACATGTTGGGATTGGTGAGAATTAGCCATTTGTTAATAGAATCCATACTGTGGCTGAATGGCTGTCCCCTGAACTGTAGTCACTGACAGGAGGGACGGTAAGCCCTGATGATTGTTATTCAGGTCTAGGAGTTTGCTATTTTATAAATGCTTCCCTAGAGCAGAGAGAATTTTGGTTTGTAAGGTCTTGCTGAAACCTGCCAGGACCACCTGCCTATATTCCCTCTTGGGAAGAATAAAGAATAAAGTTTTCCCTCTAGGGAAATGATTCTGTTCTTTCAAGGTATCCAAGCATGTTATGATGACAGCAAGTAGTCTTGTTATTTCTACTGACTTGTATGTATTAGGTCTGAGATCCCCCTCAGTCTTGGTTTCTGTCCCATGATTCTACTGTGAGTTCTGCCAGGATCACTGACTGGTACAAACTAAAGATACTTTAGAATTCTACAGAAGCTGGGGTACACAGGCTAATGCATTAAATATTGCAAAACTCTGGGATATAAGCGGGAGTGTTTACCTTCACATTTGAATTTCCTACTCTAAAATGCAGTGATTCCACTAGCAGAAATCTAGGACATTTATACTTTCCTAGATATTTCATACTCTTAAAAAATACACACACACACCCAGAAAGATGGAGTATTTCAGAGAAAAGCAAGCAAATGACAGCCAAAAAAAATAAAAAAAAGAAAAAGAAAGAAAGAAAGAAAGAATGTGGAAAGTAGGCTAGAATACCATTTTTCTCCTCTCTGGGCTTTCCCAGTCATTGTGTTATTGCTCTGGTACATTTCCTTCATTCACATTAAGAAAAAAAGAAGAAAGGAATGGGAAAGTAGGAAATGTTTTATTACCAAATGGAAGAAATTAGTTACTATAGAAATTATCTTTACATGACTTTTATTCTTAATCAGAAATCCTTCCATTAGGAATCGAAGACTTGTGGCTGTCGGCTATTCAGAGTACATTAGAAAATCAGCCGATGTTCACAGCCTTCACACCCTTCCGTGGTGCCATGACAGGCAGACAAGGGAACCTTGATCGGCAGGTTGGTGCTTGTCAAGTGAAGCTACGATGCCTTTCAGAGGAATTTAAATTGGGTCAGGTTTTATCATTTATTGCTTTCTCTTTGATACACTCCCAGAGCTTTATAATTAGAGATACAGGGAAGAGAATTAGCCTGAAAAAATAAACACTCATAGACAAACTCTACACATAGATATGAAGCATTTTTTAAATTTTTTCTTGACATATAGACACACATTTATATGACATCCTTGTTCCTTTCAGACATATACTAGAAAGGCAGAATTGCCCACTGAAGTTGTTCTAAAGAGGAATTTGCTGGAGGCTCCCTATAGGGTGTCACAACAGCCAGCTGCTTACGTGGAAGGACTTCAGGGATTCCTTCCCTCAATGAGAGCATCCAAGTCCTTAAAAATTCCCGAAGGACAAGATATTTTGAAACTGAGAAGCCATGACTATTTTTTGAAGACAGTCTTTTATGCTCTAAACAAATTCGATAACATGTTAAAGTTGGAAAATGCTGACATGTTTTAGAGCTTACATAACAAAAATGGGGGACATTTCCATTTTCCATCTTTGCCTGCTAGATAGGCTTTCCATTGAATTCGAAGCCTATGAAATCACTTTGCTTTCTCATAGATAGTATATGCTAAGAGACAGGTTTGTTTTTTTTTTTCTGTGTCTATGTGTTTGGAGTAGTTCGGGGGGTTCTGTTAACTTCTCATTCTAAGCTTTGGGAGTTCTCATGCTGACATCACCCTATCAAGATGTCTTCTTAGTTTCTGTATTTACACCAGGCTGTAGACTAATAATGATGCTATAAAATACTACCCCTGCAGGAGAGTGGTTGATTTCTAAAGGGTTAGGATCGAAGCTTCAATCTGCTCAGATTCTTTCACTCAGAGTTGTTACCCAAAGTTCAGGGCTACCAAAGAGGAAGAGCAAATGGAGTACTTAAGACAGAATAAGCTTTTGTCCTGTTTGTTTAATCTGCTGGGCTTTCTTTTTTATTGTTTTTATTTTATTTTATTTATTTTATTTTATTTTATTATTTACTTATTTATTTTCTGAGACAGAGTCTCACTCAGTCACCCAGACTGGAGTGCAGTGGCGTGATCTCAGCTGACTGCAACCTCCACCTCCCGGGATCAAGCAATTCTGCCTCAGCCTCCCGAATAGCTGGGATTACAGGCATGTGCCACCCTGCCTAGCTAATTTTTTTGTATTTTTAGTAGAGATGAAGTTTCACCATATTGGCCAGGCTGGAACCTGCTGGACTTTCTTCACGCCTGTCTCAGTGGAGTCAGTGTTGAGACATAGCATTGCCCGTGGATAGCTCATGTGTACACTTCTGGTCTACTAACTCATGCAGAAATACAGCCCTCAGACCTGGATATACCCTCCTGAGCCTCCTTTAATTCTTCCGTGGCTTCAATTAAAAAACACTGACCCCTTTTCTGCCATCTGCTCATCTTCCCTTTTCTTTCCCCAACCCACTATCCATTCTTTTCTAATTGTCTCTTGTAGAATTATATACTAAATCATAATTCTTGGGGTCACAGAAAAAAATAAACCCTGCAGATACTAGTTTCACTAAAGGTGAATTGAATCTATGGTCAGGAAGTGATAATTATGACTCTCCCCTGCTACCCAGTATCTAAAATTCCACCGTCCAATCTACTCACCTTTAGTACCTTCAAATAAACCATAGTGCCTTTCAGGTTCACTTTATAAAATGTACTGAAAACGCTATATCTGCAGGAGCTGACTTTAATCCTTTCTTGTGAGGAGGCAATGACTCTGAAAGACTTCTGCTGATTTTCACGCCCATCCATTTAATCAGTAATAATGCACCTTTGGAGAAGTAATAAAGTGGCATCTTAGTTTTCACACATGCAAAATGGGAATAGTAACATAACATAGGTTTGAGGCTTTATTCATTTAGAGTAATAAAGTAAAGTTACTGTCCCAGTCTTGGTAAAGGGTGAATATTGGTTTATGCATTTGCTTTTTTTCCTTGTTGGGTTTTATGCTTTGAGAAGAATACACGTTTCCAGTTCCTCCTGTGGCTTCCCATAGTACAGGAAAGTGGTGTGCAAATGGCAGTTAATATTTATGGAATAATATCATCTAATTAATATGAAACTCAGTAAATGAAGATGACTGGTGGGCTGGCCCCAGCCACTGTGGACTTGGCAATTGTATATCTTTCAGAACAGAAGCACCTGGGGGAAGCCTGATGACTATTGCAGGCATGAACAGCGATGTGTGATTAAAGTTAAGTGCTAGCAAGAGAATCCAAGGTTTTTGTTTTATGCTGAGCTTGTGCTGTGATTTGATCCTAGTTAGAGTCAGGACAAGGGCAGCACAAATGAAAGACTGAAGGAATTTATTGACTGAGGAGATGTAATCTATAGTTTATGGCAAGATGGATGCAACTTGATTAATGGAGGAAAACTGAACATGCCCCTCAATGGCATTAGGTTCCAAATAATAGGACACCCAGAATCCTTCGTAAAGACTGCTAAGTTTCTCTGCTCAAGTCTGGGCTGGCTGTCAAACCGTGTAAATCATGGTGACTCGTGCCATGTCTTGCTCAAAAATAAAATCAAAACAAGCAAACATATAAGACAATAAGTAAGCAGCATGTAGATGTTACATATAACAATAGAGGTAATTCGAGTTTTGTGGAAGCGAGAGCTTGTAGGTCATTGTAGTTTGATGCTCATCAAATGAAGTTTAGAGCCCTGTATGCATCTCTTTTCAAGGAGGCCCAGGAAGGAAACTGAGCCCTTCTGTCAATTTTATTTGGCTAGTTAATGATATAGACATGGAGGTATGGAGGTATAAAGCATGGGAGAAGCCTTTTTTTTTTTTTTTAAACTGCCCTGATCTTAACAGTGTTAATGCCATGAGAATATAGCCTCTGACTGGCTGAATTATTTCTTCCTAAGGTCTAATCCTTAAAGAGTCTAGGAGTACCTTTTAAAGGGAGGTTCTGGGTTATCTTAGACAAAATAAACAAAACAAACAAAAAAAAAACAAAAAAAAACCAAACAAACAAACAAAAAAACCAACCAAACAAATCAAACTCAAATAAAGCACTTAAAAATCCTTACCTAGGCCGGGCGCGGTGGCTCAAGCCTGTAATCCCAGCACTTTGGGAGGCCGAGACGGGTGGATCACGAGGTCAGGAGATCGAGACCATCCTGGCTAACACGGTGAAACCCCATCTCTACTAAAAAAATACAAAAATCTAGCTGGGCAAGGTGGCGGGCGCCTGTAGTCCCAGCTACTCCGAAGGCTGAGGCAGGAGAATGGCGGGAACCCGGGAGGTGGAGCTTGCAGTGAGCTGAGATCCAGCCACTGCACTCCAGCCTGGGCAACAGAGCGAGACTACGTCTCAAAAAAAAAAAAAAAAAAAAAAATCCTTACCTAAAATTCTTGCCCAGCCCTGTACTTTGCTAAAATACTTAGTATTTTTAAGGATTTTTAAGTGCTTTATTTGACGGGGTTTTGTTTTTTGTTTTTTGTTTTTTGGTCTAAGATAACCCAGAACCTCCCTGCCACTTTTTCTTATGTCTCAAAACCACATGTTCATTGTGTTCTAGGCTCCTTGGCTGTGCTATTTAAGACAAGTGGTCTTTCTCCAACTATACCTTGAGGTGTGTAACTTTTTCATGAGAGGGATGTTACCTCTCATGCTCCCTAACTTATCCTTCTCCCCTCCCCTTGTGGAAAGGGTAGTGGGTATGCAACTCTCACACTGGGAATTGAATGTTCTCTGCGCTATCAAACTCTCTCATTTTCTTTACTTACTCCGAGGAATAAATGAATAACAATTTCTTAAAATGTTATTCATGCAAAACTGTTGGTTATGTTAAAAGAAAAAGGAATTAAAAGAATTAAATCTGTTGATTGAATTTGGAATAGAAATAGTGGAAGATGAGATCCACAGAAGGTAGACGTAGCCTTTAGAAGTGATATTGTATCATGGGGTCCAGAGATTGAAAATTTGGACTAAAGGGTTTAATCTGGTTCTCAGTCCTTCTTTATTAGGTCACTTTGCTTTTGAAAAATTGTGCATTCATTTTTATCATTTAAAAATAGAGGGATTTCTGGTTTCTTAGACAAAATGGAAGGATCTGCTAACAGACGGTACATGATCTCTAATGCCGAGAATCAATAGAAGCTGAATAGTAGTCAGGCACTTTAGAGCAGGCCCATGGATCCAAACACTCGCTGCAGTCTCATGGTTGACCCATTTGCCTCGATGTGTGTACCTACTTGACTCCTGTTGATTTACATTTGTGACTCTGGGCCCATAGCATGTAAAACACATCTATGTTCTTAGTACAGTCTCTGTCTGGGACTTTGGGGCCCTAGTCCCACAGTACACTTTTTTTAAACAGAATAACAATCATGGACCCATGTCTAGCCTGGGTGGAAAGTTAACTCCAAAGATATATTGTCTTTACAAGGCAGACTGATGTGTAAATCTCAGTGACATGATGCAGATAAATCTTGGAGCAGGAAGTTGTGAATGGTCGGGCACCAAGGAGATGCCAAAGAGGTGATGTATTTCAACTGAATGCAGCGTAACAAGAATGTCAAAAACAACAGCAAAAAGAAAATGTGGATTAATCTATATTTAGATCATTTCTGAGTTTCCATTTATTTTTACTGGTTTATTGATACCATAGGACTTATGCTACTTATTATTCCATTGAATTATGTCTGACTTCTCCAACTCCTAAGTTGTAAACTCTTGGAAAACAGATTTCCTGCTTTTATTCTTTCCCATTCTCTCTCTTTGTTTTTTCTCCACATCTCATCCTCTCACTTCACACAGAATAAAACACATCAAGATAATACATGCTTAGAGCAATGAGTACTTGAATAAGTTTTCATCTCTCACCCAGCTGCTTCTTTTCCTTTACTAGAAAAGAGTGGAATTCTGTGAAACGTTTTCTCTCTCGTTTTAGGATTTAGAACGAGGCAGCGCCATGTCCTCATGGAATCTACAGGACCTGCAGGGCATTGCCCTCATTTGGTGGAATCTGTTCCTTGTGAGGATCCAACATGCTACCGATGGCTGGCATCAGAAGGGATCTGTTTCCCTGATCATGGAAAATGTGGCCTGGGACATCGCATTCTGAAGGCCATCTGCCAGAATGACCACGGTATGACCCAGTGACCCATTAGAGGTGTTAGGATGTTAAGTATCAGACAAATAACACATGGCCACCCTTCAATAGATCATCCTTATGAGGAAGAGAAGCACAGCCTTTTTTGTCCTTGAATATTTAATGTTTACATCAAGTGACACATTGCTGCAAAGTAGGATGCCATGACTTAATATGGGGCCACATACTCCACGACAGAGCACTATTTGATTGTACCTAAATGCAGTACAGCAAACCTAGAGATTTCTCAAGAGTTTTTAATTTGTCAAAAAAAAGTAGAAAACAAATCTCTTGAATAATGTTCAACTTATCAATACAAAACAAGTAAAGGCCAATGTATAACATGCCTTTATATATTATAAACAAACACCACCTTGTTAAGAATCCAGGACTGAAATATCCTTCAAGTTTAAAAAACAACCAAACAAGACTAACTAAGTGGTTTTTATTTATATAACATTAGAGTTGAGTCAGCTATAGAATAGACACAATACTAACATTTCCGAAGAACTGTTTTTAAATACAAGTTGTCATGATTTACAAAACTATTAACAATGATGTTTTTCCTCCATCAGCCAGCACCTGGTAGGTTGTTTGAAATGAAAGGTGATTCAGAAAACATGTAAGTCATGTGGAAATAAGAAAAGTGACATGTTAAACCTTGATCCAAAACTTTAAAAAACTTCAGTGCCTTGGAAGAATATCATGTATATTTATTAATCAGTTCTACCATGAGAACTCCCTTTTATAATGCTCATGATATGTGGGATGAAGTGTTTTGAACTTATGCAGCTAAGTAATCCATAGAACAGAAGGAAATCACAAAATAGATTCAGAATGGATAATAGCATCCACACAGGGTTGATATATATTACAAAGCTTTTCCTTCCTTTTTTCTTTCTCTCTCTCCCTGCCTCTCTTCATCCTTTCTTCATTCCTTCCTTCCTTCTTTCTTTTCAATCATTAGCATAATTACACAGGTATAGATTTTGTCAGGTGATATAATTGGTTACCTGTGGAAACCAGGTGATTGTTTAATTAGAGGGCAACAACAGATTGTATTAGCTACAGCAGAGTGTTAAAACTAATAGCAACTCCTGTGGATATTAACATATAATTTTTGAATTGTAACATATGTGCAGTTTAGTAACAGATCACTTTTGTATTCCTTTTGTTTGTGTGATATTGTGTTTTATAATAAGACGTATTTTTTTGCTCTTTGTCCCTGGCTTCTTATCACAGAGCTCCTAAAACCCTGGTAATTTCCTGAGATACAGGGGTCCTAGGAGAATCTTTTGTTTTAATAGTCGGTCTTTGATCCTGGTTCCTGACACAGCTCTTAAATCTCTTGAAATTTCCTGAGTGCGAGGCCTGCCTTACTCTAATGAAGTGATGCTTGGTGAGCTTCTGAATGGGGGATGATCACCAGAAAGACCAAACCATGATTAGAAGCTTAGGGATTTCAGTTCACCCACTGGAAAGAAGAGAGGGTCTGGAGATTGGGTTAATAATTGGTCCTACTTACATAAACACCTCTGAACTATGAGGTACAGAGAGCTTCTGGGCTGCTGGAAACATGGCAGTGCTGAGAGGGTAGCAGATCCCAGCAAGGGTATGGAAGCCCCACACTCTGTCCTCCATACCTTGTCCTGTGCATCTTTTCCTCATGAATCTCTTATGGCTTTTCATGTATATTCTTTGTAATATCTTTTATGATAAACCAATAAATATAAAATGTTTCCATGAGTTCTGTAATATATCCTAGGAAATTATAGGACCTGAGGAAGGAGTTGTGGGAACCCCGATGTATAACCATGGGTCAGAAGCACTGGCGACAGTCTGGGACTTGTGATGGGCATCTGAAGTGAGGGGCCGTCTTGCGCGACTTAGCCCATAACCTGTGGGATCCAATGCTAACTCCAAATAGATAGTGTTAGAGTTGAGGGAAATTGTAGGATGTCCAAGTGGTGTTGGAGAATTGTGTGGTTGCAGAAGTGTTCTGTGTTGAGTTTGGAGTAAGAAGTGAAGTATGGAAGTTTAAAACATGAGTTGGGAGTAAGAAGTGAAGTATGGAAGTTTAAACATGGAAGTTTAAAACTAGCTCTAGTTCTAGAGCTAGACAGGTTGCAGTTTCAACTCTGCTACTCACCTGCTAGGTGATCTCAGGAAATTTATTTAACTTGGAAGCATCCTTTCTTTCAGCTGACTAGTGGGGTAATAAAACCCCCCTCTCACTCTTAAGACTGTGAGAGTTAAATTAGTTATATAACAATGATTAATGAAGTGGCAATGATTTTTTGAATGGCATATGACCATTCAAAAAAGCCATAAATGTATTTTATGTATATTTTAAAGTACAATTTTTATTCTACCCTGTCCTGAAGAATTGGTCAAAGAGCATTCTTTTAAAAAATGAAAATAATAAGGAGGATTAGAATAACCAAAACTACTTCTTCCTCCCCAATTCCAGCTAAGGAAACAGGAAGATCATTGGTTTGGTTGGAACCCAGTGATAAATGACTCTCTTGCCTTGTTATCTCACAACAGATATTAGAGGGTTGTCATGATATCTCTGTCCACTTGGCTAGGAACTTCTTTCATAACTTATACTGAACCATCTACAATCATCACCTTTACTATTTTACAGCAGTTTTAGAGCTTTCTTGCTTATTCCTGTGAAATGACTAATTTTCAGCTTTTGACCTACACTCTGAACTTAACATGTGCAGAAGAGGGAATTAATATTTGTTCATATCAGCTCTGTGAAATCTTTGTGGTTTTTAAATACTTGAATGATTCTCTCATCGTTTGTGGGGCAATTACCATGGTCATGGTTATGGGAACATACTTGGCCTCCCAGTGGCTGAAGCTGTCTTTTGTTCTGTGTGAAACTGAAAATGTGGTCTGGTTACACGTTTTGTGATTCAGCTTCATTGTGAATCTGGGTGATTGATGATAGAAGTTTGGTAGAGAAGTGCTCCTGTTTGACTCCTACATATTATCAGGGTCTTTCCATAACTACAGGAGTTGACAGAACAGTTGACATTAATTTAAATGAATGGAGAAAGACAGGTTTGAGATATACAGTGTCCTTTGATCTCCTTTTTTTTTGTTTTGTAACATTTGATATTTTTCCCCCATCACTCTTGGTTTATTAATTGCTTCATAGACACTTTCTTTCAGAATTTATTTTGAATTTAACAGATGAGACCAAAATAAATTATTTTTGATTTTTTAAAAAACACTTACATTAGATCTACTCGGACTTGAGGCCTACTGTAATTTCTAAGGGTAACTTGGCTTATTTACCATTTTTAGGCCTTTACATATGATCTCTTTCCAGATATCCTGCATATAGGTATTTAGAAAGGAGTATTCAGCATCCCTATGTCCCACTCAAATTGTGGAACCATGAGATTTCTACATAAGCGTGACCAAGATTCTGTAGGACTCTTGATAGTGTCTTGTTGGGTGTCTTGTTAGCTGCTAGGAAGACGTACTGCTCTTCCCCGGAAGTTTGTTTAGACCATTAGCTTACAAACTTCAAAAATATATAATCTGTGTCACATTGAAACCAGGGAGTATTTGGAAATAGCAATTTTTGATGTGCCTAAACTTTGTGGATTAATTTAAGAGTGTGGTCTACTTTGGGTTATCTTAGATTCGAGTAGTCATCTTTAAATTCTACAGCTATCTCTGCTTTGTTCCGTTCTCTACTTTGATTTATTGGCAATACTATCAGTGCCAGTGAAGCTCCTATTTCTCCCTCAAGCCTGTAATTATAGCAAACAATATGTTAGTCAGTAATATTTATTTTCAGGAGGAAAATTGCATAATAGATTGTATAAATGAGTGTTGTTCTTTGGAATCTGATTTCTGAGTCTCTGATTGGTGGAATAGCTTTGATTTCTGTCCTCTGCACAACATCTTATCATTGTATGGGTTAATAGACATTTACGGAGAGTAGAATATGCATAGGTTATTCTTGTCTCATTGACAAGGATGTTTTCTCACTTCAAAGTAGGCACTTGAAATGTAAATGGAGTGAGATTCAAAAATGCAAGCCCAACATATTTCTCCCTTAGAATATCAGATTTACTCACTGCATTTTAAATATCGATTCTCAAACATATAACTGGTTCGTTATTGCCAGGTTTCACTGGCGATTGATGAAAGTTTACCACCAAGTGACGTCTTCAAAAGCAAGTTAGAAAAACCCCCATCATGCCAGGGGAGTGGACAGCGTTCCCAGTGGCTGGCAAGTGACTACTATGTTTCATCTTTCATGTGTCCACAACGCAAAGTGGGCAGAAGACTCCACGGGGTCGTTGGATAAACACCTGTCTGCCTGCTGGAGCAGTCAGACCTGGAACACTCACCACCTGCTTTGCCCCATAATTTGCCAAATAGGCTATCTTGAAAAAAAAAAAAAAAGTGTGTATATGTTTCTGAAAACACCTTCATTTAGGGATAATGCAACATGCAATCTGCACTTCTGGAAGGTAAATGCCCACACTAGTGAAGAGTGTAATAGATCACAAAAACTAAGTTTACATGTTGATAGGTGCATGGAGTTAGAGTTCTGCAGTGTTGCCAAAAACACTCCCTTGCATACAAGGTTTTTTTATTTTCACAGTTGCACTATACTTTTTCCATGCAAATATTTTTCTTAAGCAGTGTATGTATTTGCACAGCACGATGAATGATTTTGCATCATTAAAGTGGCTTTGCTTTTTATTTCAAGGGTATTTTTCTAGGAGTCCTTGCCTTAAATCATTGGCCTTGAACACTCCAGGCATGTTACCTTTAATCTTGGCTAAAATGGCATGTACTTGTAAGCTCTAACACTGTAAGTACCTTTTCAAGGAGGACTTCAACTAGTGGAAAGTGTTAGAATAATCATTTACCTAAGTTGGAGCAAACATTTTAAAAATGGTTTTAAATCTATGATTGGAGTTGAAAGTTTTGTTTTGTTTGTTTGTGTCATTTTTAGATCTCAAAAATGTTCTTTGGCTTACCTGTGAGAATAATGTCAGACTCCATTCAAATAAAAATCATTTTTTGGAATATTTTGCGATTCACCAGAATTCTAAAGAGAACTCCTTTTGTGTTGACTTTATTTTTAAACCCTTCGATTATGCTGTATCTCGTGCTGTTAACAAATGCTGCTTTACTTCTGCTCTGCGTGTTTTTGCTTTTGCTTATAAAATGTTCTAAATCCTGTTTCAGAACAATATTTATTTTCTTGTATTTTAGGATGAAAGAAGAATAGATTATTCATCAGATATTTCTTTTTCACATAAGTATATTCCTGCAGTGAATCAACCTATTCAAGAGATGCTACAAAATTAGACGCACCCCTGAGGATATGTAGGCTCTAAAATAAAGTTAAAATGTGGATTTTCTAAAAGTTTTGAGAAATGGCAACTTGGTTAAAATAAGTATGCAGTTTATTAAGATGTGCATTTTGGAAGGGATAATAGTAATTGGATATCTCTTTTCTTTTTTAAGAAAGTAACTATCATTTTCTCTTATACTATCAATTTTTTATTTGTGTAGGAAAAACTCCCACTTACCTTTATATAAGGATGGGAATCTTATCTTGCCAACTTCTTGCCACCTGTTTGGAAGAATTGAAGAATGGGAGAATAAACATGGGCATGCATTTGTATTAGCAATGCAAATTCAGAGAAATGGCCTTTTGGAATAGTCAGAAGTAGTGGGTTGTAGCACACACTGTTGTTTCCTGCTCAGATCCCCTTTGCCATTTCCCATTTCTGTGGATGTCAGCCTGAAATTCCAGCTGATATCACCTACATCTCTTTGTCTAAGAAATGTCTCTGTCCACTGCGGCCTCCCTAGGGAATTGGCAACCCCAGGGAACAGTCTTCAACTATTGATTGAGAGTTGTTGATACACACCCAGTTTCTTTCTTCTTGGTTGGAATAGCCCGGAGGTGTATGTTTGAAGCTGTTTCCTTATTGATTACCTACTCTTTACCAGGCTCCTCCCTTTCCTGCCTCACTTCCCTACTCTTTGGCTCCCTGGCGTGGCTTCCCAATAAGTACTTGTCTGGTAATCTTTGTTACAGAGTTTCATTATGACACAGCTGAAGCTAAGACAAAGATGCTTGGAAAGATATTTAGTCAGTCCATTCCTATAGGAGATACAAAATCCAATTCAAATCATACCATGTTGATGATAGTTTTTTAAAGAATTACCTTTCAAAGCAGAAATGATACAGTATCTCACGAGAGATCATTCAATATTTTGAACAACCCTCAGTCTTTATTCATTATTTGCTGTTATTCAAAGGGCTTCAATATACTGTTTCTGTTCTCCCTATGAAAACATAAAAAATATTGAATTCCATTTATTTTCTAGTTAGGCAATCTGGGTAACATACATCATCATCTTGAATATTTTGCAATTCACCAGGATTCTAAAGAGAACTCCTTGTTTTTCAACTATTGAGTCATGTATGACTCTGGAGGGGGACTAGGTTATTCTTATTTTCATTATGTAGTTGATTCCAGATTGTATTGGAATAGTTCTGAAAAAGAAAAAGATAAACAGACCTCTACTGGGTATTAAAGTAATTACTTGTATAGGAAAATTGGGTCTGAAATGTTGGGGAAACATGGTGCTCTATCTTGTTTCTTCTAGATGAGTGGTTCTAAAACTAGTGGGCATCAGAATCACCTGGTGGGCTTGTAAAACCACATGTTTCCAGCCCCTACCCCAGAGTTTCTGATTCAGTAGGGCTGGAATAGGGCTCAGGAACTTGTATTTCTCGCAGGTTCCCAGGTGATGCTGGTGTTGATCCAGGGACCAGACTTTGAAAAACACAGTTGGAAGCCAACAAAGGACAATGGGCAGCTTCATAATGTTAGCATATAACAGAGAAGTAGGCTAGAGCACATCTTACAAGGCATGTATTACACTTAGAATCAAGAGTAGTATTGGGTGGGGTGCAGTGGCTCACACCTGTAATTCCATCACTTTGGGAGGCCGAGGTGGGCAGATCACTTGAGGTCAGGAGATCGATACCATCCTGGACAATATGGTGAAACCCCATCTCTACCAAAGATATAAAAATTAGCTGAGCATGGCGGGACGTGCCTATAATCCCAGCTACTCAGGAGACTGAGGCCGGAGAATCAGTTGAACCTGGGAGGCGGAGGTTGCAGTGAGCCGAGATCGCACTGCTGCACTCCAGCCTGGCGACAAAGCTAGACTCCTCCAGCCTGGCAACAAAGCAAGACTCCGTCTCAGATAAAAAAAAAAAAAAAAAAAAAAAAAAAAGTAGTAGTATTGGTCCTAATCTTTTTTCTTGTTTCCTGCCGAAGAAGTTATTCTTGAAATTCTTGAAATATTCCAGAAGCAAGCAGTGAGTTTTTTTTTGTTTTGTTTTGTTTTTTTTACTTCTTTATTGTTACCTGTGAATTACTAAATGATCAAATAGTGGAAAGCAATAGTGTTCTCTTGCAGGAACAGAAGACACGTGATATGTGAGATGAGTTATTTAGGTTTAGAGGAGAGAATTTTCATTTCAGCAAGTTGTCTTTTGCAGACCACCACCTGGTAGCAGTTTGGTGTCAATGTCTTTACCTAAGGAAATGTGGTGATGACAAATACGTTGTATTAAATTTTGAAATGAACGTGACATTGCAGTTGAAAGTGTCAATAAGATCAGGCTGTGCTGTTCAAGCTACAGGAATCAGACTGCAAGGGAGATTAAATTAGAAAGTTTCTGTAGCCAAATTCCTCGTTCCCTTTCATTTAGTTGTCTTGCAGTGAAATTAAAGATGAAACTAATAATGTTTTGCAATGAGGAAATCCAAAAGAGCAAAATAGAGATTCATTCTAATCAGAGATTCCCCATCCATGTTTGACGTGAAGGTGGGAGTAGATGTAAACTGCTGAATCAATTTAAATGCTAAAGAGAGAGAAACTGCAATGCGGGTTTAAATATATTTACTGTATGTTGTCTTGATAAACAGGCATTGTATTTTGAATTACTTCCACTTTCTACCCTGCTGCATACATAGACATTGCAAGATAGCTTTTGTCTTTTTTCTCCTTTAAAAAGGGGCCTAAATAAATGACTGTTCCCGTCACTACTCCACCAATAGTTCACAATCAGACTAAATGTAATCTGTTTTTTCCAGACTTTAATATTTAGAAATAGCTTAGAGTAAATTGCTTCCTGAGTTGTACCTCTGTCTCTCATAGGAGTGCTGTCTCCTTTTTCTGTCTCTTCAGAAATTCTTATTAGGCAATCGACTTTCTGTTCCCATTCTGTATGATTCAAGAAGCAAAATGAGTCCTAGATTGTACTGATATTTCAAAATGTAGCTCATGTGATTAAATGGTCAACCGAACCTTTCAGTGAGAATTAATATGAGATTGTCACCTTTGCTATCCTTTTCATCTTCTCTCCAGACATGTCCTAAGTTTTTCTATTCCCTATTCCGCTGTAATGCCAATAACAGGGATTAGTTGTAGCATTAGTCACAGGAACACAGTTTTGTTTTCACTTTCTGAAATGTATTTTAAAGTGGTATTTTGCTGTTTCATAGGACCCTTGGCTCATTACTCTTGACACATTTACCGGTTTTCCCTCTATGTAGACACAAAAAACGTAACGAACATGGATAAAACACTTCTCCATTATGATTGAGAAATTTACACTGGTGGTATGACCAATATGGCTAGATAAGGAAAAGTAATCAGAGGTTTACACATTCTGTACCTATTCAAATGCTTTCAGGAAATATAGTAATCAAAAAGCCCTCATAGAAAGCCCCTTCCACCCCATGTGAAATCAATATTTTTGTTTTACTTAATCTTATAATCAAATACTTTTTGAATTACTAAATTAACATATACATATATTTTAACTGATTCATGAATCAAGAATTCATAGTGTGTAACCTTTTGTGCTCTGAAATGCCATAGCTCATAATCAGTGCTTCTTTACCTCTGTTACCTCTATGGTAATTTGCTTCCACAGTCACAGTCATGTTGTTCCCCTGCCTGAGATGCTTATCCTCCTCTTCTTCCTTTGGCTAATTCTTATTTCTCCTTTAAGAACTTGAATTGGTGTCCTTCAAGAAACATTTTCTTCACTCCCACTCCAACTATTTTATGCTGGTCTAGAATCTCAAGTGAATATTATGTTTGTCACTTGCCCAAGATTATTTGTCACAGCCATTCATGGTAATTTTCTTTCCTTTATAGGTTATTGGTTCAGAAATGGGTAACGTTGAATTTGTTTAGGTCAACAAGATATGAGAAGAGGGACTTGAACAAGGAAGGCTGTTGTTTTAATTGCTGCTGTGATCCATCTTATTATAACAGGATATGTAGCTTCAGGATAAAGGCATTACTGTATACAGTAGGTCAGAGATTGAAAGATACTCTGGGTCCTAGAAGATATTGTTGATCCACTGAATCCACAGTCTGAGCACTGGCTGTTATGTGAGACAATCTATTTCCTTACTGTTAAAGCCAGTTTCTATCACAGTAGGTACCAGTTGCTGCAGAAATCATTATAATTGATGGACTGCTCATCATTTGTGTTTTCATAACAGTTCGTGATTCAGTTATCAATACCTTTATTATGTTAAAATTATCTGTTTATTTCTCTGTTTCTGCCATTTGACTCAGCTTCTCGAGGGCACATACCTTGACTCATTTATCATTTTATTCTTGGCGTGATACCAGAGTGTCTGGTATACTAAGGTACACTTAATGTTTATAGAACTTGAAAGAGTTATTTCAATTGATTCACACAATAGCCCAACTGGAAATTATTGTTATTTTTTATTCCAAATTTACTGATGGGGAAATTGTAGGCAGAGATGTTGATGGTTTAAAGTCACTTAACTGGTAATTTCTGCTACCAGAAGTTTGAACTCCAGTTATAGGACTCCAAACCAGTGCTTGTTCTACTTTATGAATGTTGGCGAATGCATGTCACCTGTACCAGCTACATCGATGGCCTGAGATTTATTCTCAATGCAGCACTAGAGGCACTTGTGCCAACTCACTGGGCTAGGCTCATGAAACCTATTCCTAACCATACACTAAGCATATTGCCTTTTGTTTCCCTAGTGTAAGCTAAGAGCAAGAGAGATGAAAACATAAAGCCCACACACATTTCCCTCTGGCACAAAGTGAATTTAAGTTAGATATATAGTACATACTTGTCTGGTTTTCCCTGCAACTGTAATTCTAATCTTGATCATATTCAGACAGCTAAGCAGCGTAGAATTTATTCATCAGAATGGATTGGGAGGAGAGAGAAGCAGAGTCTCTGAAAAAGGAGATATGTGAAATCACAAAGAAGATAGGAGACAGCTCTTTAGGGATAAACAGCTTTTCACTCCTTCGTCGTAGAGATATTCCTGGAGGAGGATGATAGCGGAGCTGCTAATAACACCGTATTGAGAAGTTTGAGAAAGTTTAGTAAAAAGCAAGCAAAATTTGAGACACCAAAGTGGTCTTTAATATTACATCAGAGTTCATTAAATATACTTAAATAAGGATTCATTGAGAAGGAAAGGTAGTTATTTCTGTGTTGTTCCAGAGGGCAAACAGGTACAAATAAAAAGATGACAGATGTTGGCCTAACATGAGAATACATGTTCCATTTTAGCTGCCTAGCAATGGTTAGTAATGAGCTCAGTATCACCAGAGACATACTCACAGAGGCTGGGACCAGCGCTTAGGGTTTCTGCAGGGGAATCTCCTCACTGTTCTGCAAGTGAGGTTAGCTCTGTGGACCATCTGCTGCCATTTTGGACAGGACACTTTTGTATTTTTCCTTGTTGTCCTGCAATTAATGATATTTAGCATCTCTGGCACTCCCCCATGGATTGGCAGTCATGTCCCCTCATCATCATGGCAAACAAAATGGACCACATATTTTTTATTGTCTCCATAAGGAGTACTGGTATTGCTCCTGGTAGAAAACCACAGGCAAGGAGAAGTCTAGTTTTTCCCAAGTTATCAAGATTATGTTTAATTAATTGATTTTAATTAATTTTAATATTAAAATTTAAGTTAGAATGGATTAAGGAAAGTAGCAGTATATTTTGAGTGCATTGTAATTAAAAGCTAAAATAAGATCAGGCTGCAAATTTAAATTGGAAATTTCAGGTAAATAGAAAATTCACTTATCCAGAAGGGCCAATCAGCATCATTATTGATAAATAGGGTTTCTTTGTTTATAAGGCATCCCAGCAGGTATAAGAGGATAATATGAAAGGGAAAGTGTGACTTCCTTTTTAGAGAAATACTAAGGCATGTGGGTATTTGTTTATTGAGACAAGTAGGACCCTGTGCTTTAGGAACTTGGCAAGGAGCACAATCACAAAATCATTTCCATGCAATATTTATCACAGGCACAGCTGAGAGAAACAGTGTATGTCCAGGTATTCTGAAATCCTTCCCTGGGTTAATTCTGACTGGGGAGAACTGTGTGCCTGGAGAACATAATACTGACAACTTACAGAATTGTTTTCACAGAAATGTTGATGACTGTGATGTTAGCTGCCTATAGTGTATGAAGTTATAAGACTCTTCACCATGAAACTCACTGTCATTTCCTCAAAAGCTATGAGATTCAGGGTCTTTACCTTGTATGTTTCAGCATCCTGTATGAGAATCCATAGGAGTAACACTGGTCAGTTCTAAATCAAACATATTTGCCCATCTCTGTGTGATAATATGGCTGCCAGCATGGGTTGAATACACCCTGAAAATTATACTGATGACCGGATTCCCAGATTGTCTCCCTCCTGGACTCATTTTACTTCCTTCCTTTCTTTCATATCATTTGAGTGTCATCTTGTATACTGTGTGTCACTCCTAATTTCTCCACTTGCCAGGTGTGTGACTTTGAGAAAGTTACTGCTGTCTTTGACATCTCAGTTTTGCTGTGAGAAATGGAAGTTAGAATAGGACCTACATCATAAATTTGATATAGATGCTGATTTCATCTATGTCAGGTTCTTAAAACAGTTCCTGGCATGTGATTACTGCTGCAGAAATGTCAGCTCTTATCATTATTATAATTATCTTTCATTTTGTATAAACAAACTTACTTAAATACTTTATAGAATGAATTGGTGGTATCAATTAGTGGAAATGGCAACTGACTCTAGGCACTTGACTATCTCTCAGAGGCCTAGTTTCCAGACTTATGGTTGTAAGGATGCTACTTTGTAAAATTTTTGTTCTATTAACTCTTTTAAATTTTAAAATCTTTACAGAAATATTGAAGAGTTGAGGAGACAGTACAAAGAGTTCCCTTGTATTCCTTGACCACTGCCCCAATGTAAACATCTCACATAACCATAGTTCAGTGATCAAAAATTAGAAATTTAACACTGGTATAATATAGCTTGCTCTGAGGGTTAAAAAAGATAACATGAAGGCTTAATGGAAGATCTGGCAGCTATCTTGATTTTTCTGGAAGTTGTTCTTATCTGCAAGAGTGGAGTGTCTGGTAATCTTCAGTCAATCCAGATGTTTGAAAGCATTATTTACAAATGATGATTGTAAAAAGTTAGAATGTTTGAACTGGAAGGTGTAGGCATAGCCCACATTATAGTCTGAGATCACGTTCTTAAAAATAATGACTTGTATTTTTTTAATTAATTAAAGAAAATGCCTTAGTAATAGCACAATTTACTATAAATCCTGGCATATCCCTCTGGTAATAGGGAGGAAATTTTGTGGCCTCAGGCTCTGACAGTAACTTGAGCCAAGCAGCTATGTGAGGGAACGTAATTATACTCAGTGTCAAAACAAGGGACCTAGGTATTGATGGATATAGGCCTTTATATGCAATAGGAAAGAACATCTATGGAAAATCAATTTATTTGTTGTGAAAAATGACTCATTGTCATTTCTAACATTTTACTTTGGGCTGATTTCATTTTTAGTGTTCAAATTTGTTTATGTTGTACAATAAGGATGAAAAATGCCTGTGTTCTGTAGTGGTTTTGATTAAAGATAATGGAACCTTCTGTTTATATACTACTTTCCACTTTCAAAATGCTTGCTTTCACTTACATTATTTCATTTTACTCCTCACAACAGCCCTGCAATGCTGGTCAGGCATCGGTGGTTCTCACTGTTCTGCAAGCTGGAAATCCACGATCAAGGAGATAGCCAGGTTCAGTGTCTGCTTCCAAGATGGTGCCTTTTTTTTCTGCATCTTCGGGAGAGCAGGGACACTGTGTCCTCATAGTGTGAGGTGAAAAGCAGAGGAGGGAAAAAGGGCTGAGCACCGTGAGAAGCCTCTTTTACAAGGGCCTTAGTCCCATGCAGGAGAGAGGAGCCCTCATAACAAAATCTCCTCTTCATGGCCCCTCTTCTTAACATTATCACGTTGGCCATGAAGTTTTAACTTATGAAGTTTGGAGGGGACACATTCAAACCCCAGCAGTGACTTACCCTGTTTTACAACACAGGAGATTGATAAAAGGGGAGGGTTAAGACTTGCCTGTGGTCACAAGGCAAATATATTTACAAGGTCTGAGCTACTGAATCCTAGGATTCTATATGGGAACAGTTGAGACAGCTACTATAAAATAGTGAAATTTATGTACCTAAAAATGTCTATCACTTATGTAATCTAGGGGAATTTAAAGAATCCACATGTACATATCCATCCATATTCATATCAGCTCTCTATATCTGTCTATATTGTCTATACATCACATGTTTAAGTCTATATCTGCATCCAGCTCCTTCTAACATTCTCATTTCGTAGACCAATATTTTGGGCAAGAGAAGAAAAGAAAGTCAGAGATCCAGAGGAAAGGCAAAATAATAGAAAGCCCACTGTACTAGAAAACCATTCTTAAGACATAGATGGGCCAAAACTAATTTGAAATTTGTGTGGAGGTGATAATAGGCATTTGGGGATATGAGGCTTCATTCTACTCTCCCCAAATGAAATTACTGGAAAAAGTTATTTGTTCTCTTTTGAATTTTATATAGTTAGTTATAGTTGCAGATGACTGACTTTTAGCTTTTTGTTTTGTTTTGTCATTCCCTTATTGACTTGGGTATTACAACAAATAGCGCGCAGCTACGTTATGGAGAATAAAAATGGCATGCCCAATCAAAAGCTTTGGGTGGCCCCAAAAAGGAGCCATAGAACTGGCAAACCGTTATCCAGAAGAGAATATACTTCCTACAATAAAAGCAACCTATTTATATAACTTATTAAAGAAAAAAATGGTGGGGAGTCTCTAGCCACAGGGCTGGCTGCAAAGTTATATCTCTAGTGCTTTTTTTTTTCAACTTTTATTTTAGATTCTGGGGTCCATGTGCAGGTTTGTTACAAAGGTCTATTGTGTGATGCTGATGTTTGGGGTTTGTTTGAATCCATGACCCAAGAAATGAGCATAGACCCCAATAGGTAGTTTTTCATCCATCCCTTGCCCCTTTTTGTATCCTCCTGTATCTATTGTTCTCATATTTATGTTCATGTGTACTTATGTTTTAACTCCCACTTATAAGTGAGGATATGCAGTATTTGGTTTTCTGTTCCTGCTTTAGTTCACTTAGGATAATGGTCTCCAGAGCATCCATGTTGCTGCAAAGGACATGATGTCATCCTTTTTATGGCTGCATAGTATTCTACGATGTATACATACTACGTTTTTTAATGCAGTCCACCTTTGATGGGCATCCAGGTTGATTCCATGTCTTTGCTATTGTGATTAGCTCTGCGGTGAACATATGAGTGCATGTGTTTTTTGGTAGAACAATTTATTTTCCTTTGGTTATATACTCAGTGATGAGATCGCAGGGTTGAATTATGTTTCTGTTTTAAGTTCTTTGAGAAATCTCCAAACTGCTTTCCACAGGGATTGAACTCATTTACATTCCCAACAACAGTGTATAAGCGTTCCCTTTTCTCTACAGCCTTGCCAGCATCTGTTTTTTTTTTTTTTGACTCTTTAACAAAAGCCATTCTAACTAAGATAGTATCTCATTGTGGTTTTGATTTGCATTTCTCTGATGATTAGTGATATTGAGCATTTTTTCATATGTTTGTTGTCCACTTGTATATCTTCTTTGGAGAATCATCTGTTCATATCCTTTGCCCACGTTGTAGTGTGGTTATTTTGTTTTTGCTTATTGATTTAAGTTCCTTATGATTTTGGATATTAGGCCTTTAGTGGATGCAGAGTTTGAAAATATTTTCTCCCATTCTGTAGGATGTCTGTTTACTCCATCAATAGTTTTTCTTGCTATACAGAAGCTCTTTAGTTTAATTAGGTTTCACTTGTCAATTTTTGTTTTTGTTGCAGTTGCTTTTAAGAACCTAGCCATAAATTATTTGCCAAGGCCAATGTCGTGAGGGATATTTCTTAGGTTTTCTTCTAAGAATTTTATAGTTTGAGGTCTCCTATTTCAGTCTTTATATTGAGTTAATTTTTGTATATAGTGAAAGGTAAGGGTTCAGTTTTATTCTTCTGCATATGGTTAGACAGTTATCCCAGCACCATTTATGGAATAGAGAGTCCTTTCCTTATTGCTTATCTTTATGGACTTTGGATGACTGTAGATGTGTGGCTTTGTTTTTGGGTTCTCTATTTGGTTCCATTGGTCTTTGTGTCTGTGTTTGTACCCATACTATGTTGGTTTGCTTACTGTTGTCTTGTAGTATAATTTGAAGTCAGGTAACATGATTCCTCTGACTTTGTTCTTTTTGCTTAGGATTACTCTGGCTACTAGGACTCTTTTTTGGTTCCATATGAATTTTAGAATTATTTCTTCTACTTCTATAAAAAATAACTTTTGTAGTTTGATAGAAATAGTGTCGAATCTATAAATTGTTTTGAAGAGTATGACCCCTTTAATGATATTGATTTTTCTAATCCATAAGCATGGAATGTTTTTCCATTTGTTTCTGTCATCTCTGATTTTGTTCAGCAGTGTTTTTAGCTATTTTTATAAAGATCTTTCACCTCCTTGGTTAAGAAGTTTTCCTGGGCATTTTATTCTTTTTGTGACTACTGTAAATGCAATTCCACTTACAATAGCCACAAAAAGGGTAAAATATCTAGTGCCTTTAAAAAATTCTGCTCAGAAAATCCAAGTGGCTTATGTGATTGGGTAAAGAAAGTATAGATATGCCTCCCTAGGTTATCTTTCCATTCTTTCACTAGGAGATGTCATTTGAAGTCATTTTAGTGTCTGTGAAAATGTAGCCGTTGCCAACCCTTTGACATTGGATAGCTATTGTCTTAGGAACTGCTCTAGGAGGACAGAAGCAACACTGAGAATGACAGCATGGCTTCTCCAGGGCTATGGTGAACCGGGGGCTTGTGAACCAACCAGAATGTGGCTGTTTTTCACAAACAATTGACCTGCCTGTTCCTCAGGAGATCTGTGAGCTCTACACAATGACTTGACACATAGACCATAGTGTGCAAGTTTTATGCAAAGCTCAAGAGCAGCACTTCCTTTTAAGGGATTAGAGGGCCAGAAGTGTTTTGAATTCTCAGTTACTTCCTTTTGCCTGAAGATCTGTCCTGAAACCCTGTTTGTAATCTTGAATAAATGCGTTAGACCAATGCACAATGAGTTGCACAATTGAGACAGATACCTTCCTGATCTCTGTGTTGTAAGAGGCTAGAAATCCAAGATTAGAAGTTGATTTGGGAAGCCTGAAATGAATGCCGGAGTAACTACCACTACCCCAGAAAACCATGAGAATCCTGAGAAAGGGAGTTATAGCTGTGGTGAAAGAAATGTTATTTTTTATTTTGCATTATCTTTGGTGGTTAGATAATATCTTATGTTGATAGACTATCATATTCAACCCATATTTCCTTTGCTGTATATAGTATATAATGTATAGTTCATTTTTCTCAATCTGGCTAATTTATTTTACTTAGTTTTAATTTTCTTTCCAATGTTCCCTTCGTCCACACCCCCTCCTACCAGTGTATTTACTCCTGATCTGAGATTTTAATACCAAATTTGAAAAAAAAAATTTCTTTATTTGCTTTCCATGGGAAATCTCCCAATGTTTAGAGCTACCAGCTCTAGACATTGTAAGATAAGTCTTGTTGTTCATCTGGTATCTCCAACACTTAGCATGGCGCCTGGTCATGGTAGGTACTCAATATTTAATGAATTAAATAAATGCTGGATTTACCCAATGACAATATAGAAATCAAGATGTAAGAGCTAAATGAATCTTAGGCATTGAATTCAACTCTTTCATTACATTGAGAATCAAAGGGGTTTACTTTTCCAAAGGAGGTAGTTCTGAGACCAGAATCCAATCACCTTTCACTCTGCCAAGAGCTCTTTCTCCCACTCTATTTACCAGCAAATGGATATTTCATGTCTCAGACCAGTGCCACCTTCTTCTTGTTCTTATGAATTGGAGTGCTGAAGGTAGATACTCTATCTAGAAATCTTCTAACCCATTCATTTAACAGACAATTTTCCAAATTATGTTCCAGGGGATATTGGTTCCAGGGCCTCCTAATGAATAACCTGGAAAAATAGATCTTCCAATTAAATAAAAGTGAACAAGACTACGTACTTTATCTCTCTTATGGAAACTCATGGTACACATTACCATAGAAAGGGCTGCAGGGAAAATACCTCTGGAGAAAACCTGCTTAATTGTGTTTCCCTGGGAGTGTCCTAAATTGTTGGAGCATTGAATATTTTATTTGTAAAATGCATACTGACACTTCGTAGAATAGTTTTCCTAGAGATAGCATTTTGGGGATGGCCCTCATCTAACTTCCAGGTTTGACAATGTGTTACCCAGAGTTCTGCAGTCCTTAGGAGCAGCATCTTTTTCTATGCTGTAATAAATTTGAAAATGGACCTGGGCACTTTAAAATATATTTATATGGATATTAGCCAAACTAGGCATTTGTCAGAAACATATATTGTACTGAAGTTTTCACAGGAAAGATGGAGGAAGAGTTTTACATAGAGTGGTTATTTACCATGGTTTGCTCAGTGAAACCTAGTTTATCCCCATTGTCCTGCTGTCATTATGAATGCCACTACATTTCAACCTCAGAAATGTCCTGGTTTTGACACACTCATTCTTCCAAGCCTAGAGCCACCGTATTAGCTATCATTTTTCTCTTGGACCTGTTCTCTTCTCTGGCAGCCAATTCCCATCTCATCTTCCTTCCTTCATTTTCCTCCATACCACACTCACTTCCCACTTCCCTGGCTGCTGCTTTCTTCGGCAGAGTTGTCCTGTAACTATATAAACCCAGGGGCAGCTTCTTTTCACCAGAAGTGAGGGTGCATAAATTCTTGTCAGAAAACTGGTTTCTCCCTATCAAAGGGTTTCAACATTTGTCAAGAACCTATGAGGGAAAAAAACAGAAAGTTAACAACAACAACAAAAATCCCCCTGTATACGTAGGCCCTGTAACATAGTCCCCAGCACTGATCCTTTGCTTGTCCACATTAATTATGGTGTTCACTCTAGGCCCTGCTCTTTCTCAGGGCCTCTAGTGTCACCACTTAGGAAGGCACAAGGTCAACGTCAGCCACGGCCTGTGCCCTCCAGATCTTTATTCAAGTCTGCTCCATCTACAGAGTCCTCCCCATGGCCTATGCCCCCCAGAGCCTGCTTCAAATCTGCTCCATCCACAGGGTCCTCTCCTCAGGATTCTTCACACTGACCTTCTGGTCACTTTGTGCCCCTCTCTACTTGCCATGGTACCATGCTGTGCATTGCATGTTTTTTGTTGTGATTGCTTTTAAGAACTTAGCTATAAATTATTTGCCAAGGGTATTTCTGACTTGACTATGCTGACCTCACGGACAGCTCTCTTCTCTCGTCTGCTATTTCATACATCCTTCTTACTGCATGGCTTCACGTTTATTCAACTCTGTATTCCAAGTTGAGCTTCCTTCTTATATATGCTCCTCGAAAATAGAAACTGTCTTAATAAGTCTAAATTGCCTTCCATTGCCTAGTACATTGTTAGACTCAAATCAATCAGGGATTTTCAAACATAGAAGATATTTTAGATATCATCTAGTTCAGTCCTTAAACATGTTCAGAGACTTGCATGAGGTCACCCATTTGTGGAAGGCCAATCCAGGTTGCCAGGAAGAACTGTTGGTTAATAAGGGGGACTAGCCCACAATTCAGGCTTGGAAGGTCCAGATCACTCTGTAGGCTTCTGCTGAATGTGACTAACTAGAGAATTTCTGCTGCTTATTGTCTCCTCAGTATTTCTCATAGACAATAGCATGGAGATGATTTTTTGAACCCTGTGGGTTTGAAATGAAGGTTACATGAGACAATGAATATGCCATGTGCTATTCCAAATCTAGGACGTACCAGGCACTTAGTACATGATAGTTCATATCAATTTTTTTTTTTTCTGATTTTTCATTCCTTTGTGTGCAAATGGCTTGAAGAACGGAAGCAAGTTGCCTGATTTTGGGCAGCTTATGATGTAGAATCGTCATCATAACATCTGCTCCGAGGTGTCTCTGCGGAGGGTTGGGAGCGTGGGATTGCCATGGTGACAAGGATTCTGCCAGACCCGCCTGCAGCAAGGGAGCTTGCTCTTTTACTGAACCCATTGACTTTGATGACACTTGGCAAAAGTATCCTCGGGTGTTTGCAGCATTGGTTTCTGTACTGCACGTTCCTTCTGGTCATCCTTTCCTGGGCTTTCATGAGTCACAGTAGCAACTTCAGTGCTGAATATGGAACCAGGATCCCCTGGGGCTGGTTAAAGCACATATGCATATCTAATACTGTAATTCAGAGAGGAAATGATTTACCATTCACAATGTCAGGTAAGCACATTTCTGACAAGCATAGGATTTTTCACAGCTTTTAAGGGGTTTGTACCTTTTCCCTCGTGTGGAGAGTTGATTGGGTATGCTCCCTGTCAGTTGTCACTGCTGCTCTAGGAGAAGGCTGCCCACTGACAGTCTGGCGGCTGTTTGCTGGCAGCGGACTGCTGCGTGTCTCCTCGGGGCAGACCATTTATCACAGGTCTAAGCCGGGACTGAGAGACGCTGCAATCTCACAGCCACACTCCTGCTGACAGGCGATCACCCAAGCTGCCTACTGCACTGTGCCTTTGCCCTTACAAAAGGTCCTGGAGCCTGAGCAGGGTTTCTCTCCTGAAGGGCCTCTGGCAGAGTCTGCTGTCTGCAGAGGTGCTGACGATAACCCCTGCAGGTGACACCACTCTTCCTGAGAATGGCAAGCAGGTGTGTTGCTGCCTTTATTCCCCTTCATCAAGTATGAACTCAACAAAATGCTGATTGTCTATTGGTGGCCGGATTTGTAATTCCCTTCTCAACTTTATTCTCTCCATGTTAGTTTGCTACCAGATGCCATTGTGTTTCTTTTATAATTCATATATAATTTTATTTTCAAAATTGTATGTACATCTCCTAATTATTAGTTGCATTTTTATTGTTCTCTTGCTTCATCCTCAAGGCTCAGACAGGAACAAAGTCTGGGGCTTAGGCTGAGATGAGGGGTTGCCTTTCTGTTTTGAGACAGCCTGGCAGGAGAGCAGGGAACCTGGTGCTGGCCCGGTTCTGCCACTTTTCTTACATGATGTCTGCCTGTAATGTTTAGTAAGCTACATGGGGTTCCTCAAACCTATGCTTCCTCTTGCCTCTCAGCCTTTATTTAACACTATTCCATCAACCTGGAGCATACTCTAGACCATCCCCCATGGCTGCCCACCCACCTGTACTCAGTCAGTCATCTCAGCTTAGAGATCATCTCCTCCAGGAAGCTCTCTCTCACCCCTCATTTGTTTGAGTATCCTCAAATGCTCCCCAACTGCAGCCTGTGCACAGGCTTACACAGCCCTACTTCAGCAGCTATGGATCATATTATATATACTGAATGATGACCTGTCACTTTAGTATGACCATTTTACTGATTATTTGCACATTTTTTTCTACATTGTCTTTTTATGGCTTCATTGCATCACAAAGGACAAAGGCACCTCAATTTCTTTAAGGAAGTACCTATTGTTGGATATTTGGGATGTTCTAGTTTTTTAGGCTATTACGGATAGTGCTAAGATGAATATACCAATAACTGAATCTTTATGCTTTCCTTAGGATGAATTGTTGGAAGAGAAATTGCTGGTGTTACCATTTGTGTTTTGTGGGTTTATACCTCCCTACAGTGTTATTGGGATTGGAGATTTAATCAGAAGTGAAAGAAAAAAATCGAAATGGGAAAAGCCCCTGTGATCATCTAAGTTTATCCCAGCTTAACCGTGGGTATACATAAATAATATGCTAATAAGCAGCATGTTTATTCAACACAACAACACATGTATATGTGTTCTAGGAGATATGGATGATACATAAAGTGCCCTCCAAGAGTTTTGTAGTATAGGAAGTGAACAAGGTGCACATAGAAAGGGTATGAGCAAGGAAAAACTCACAGGGAGAAGAGTGAAGTGATATTCATGATCAGTCGTGAATGTCATTTCTAGCCAGAGTGATTGGGGCTGGGGGAATTCTCCTGATAAGGTGTTATTTGGAAGAAAGCTGAAAGACTTGGTATACTTGTATACTTGAGAAGAGAGAAGGAAATTGAGGGAAAATTCTAAATAGAAAGAATTGCGAAAGCAAAACTTAGAAGCAGGAAAGCAATGGGCATTTTTCCAGAATAGTGAGTGTTTCCAATTTCCGTATGAATAAGGAATAGCAGTGTTTTTTTTAAAAAATAAACTCCTGCCATTTACACACTGCCTTTTTTGCATTTTGCTTTAACTGCCTACTCTTATTCCTGAAATCTGGATATATTTTGAATTTAACAAATCTTGATAATAAATTAAATATATACAGAAAAAACCCATTTCACTTTAAATGGAAAATCAGTATTTCCTCATTTGCCTTTACCTTTGGAAAACCTGGAACAAAGGATGAGGAGCCATAGGAAATGCTGAGTAGGGTTTTATTAAATTAAGCTACTAAATAATTTGATGTGGTGTCTCTGTCTATTATTGAAGTATTCTTCCATAGCTTAGAAAGGAAAGCGTGTGTGTGTGTGTGTGTGTGTGTGTGTGTGTATTTGCATAGCTGATATTCAGAGGGTATGCACTGACTGTGGAAATGCTGAAATAGTGCAGCATGTGTTGATAAATGTTCACTGACCCCTCCACCCCTGGAGCCCTTCAGAGTCCAGCCATTTTCCCAGTACTTTCCAGACCTTTCTATGGTCCAATAACTTGATGAGTTACCCTGCTATGCCAGGGGTTAAATATTTGGAATATCACACATGTGTGTATGTATGTGTGTATGTGTGCCTATACATCCCTGGACGTTCATGTGTATGTGTAACTTGTATGTGACAGTGTGTTTGTCCATTTGTATGATAAATTGATAATTTATAATCACATAAATTTATGAGGTGCAAATTGATGTTAAATTTAGAAACACAGTGTGGAATAATTAAGTCAAACTAGTTAACATATTCATCACCTCAAATACTTAACATTACTTGTGGTGAGAACATCTGAAATGTGCTCTCTTAGCAATTTTGAAATGGACATGATTATTAATCATATTCACCACACGTGAGAGAACTGTGAAGATGGAAACAGCAGTGACAGGACACATCTGATTGACAAGAAAGCTTCTTGAGATAGTAGGCTCAGGTTCTGAAGGAAAAAAAAAAAAAAGGAAAAGAATGGCGGCAGATGCTCTTGGCAGGTCCTTTGTCCCGCCTTGCCGACACCCTCAGTGATGAGCATGTCATTGGACTTCCTGTATAGGAACAGTTCCCTTTAAAATCAAGAGTTTGTTGTTTCAAGGAATGTTATAAACTTGAATGTAAAAGCCAGAACTCATAAGATTACGGGATGCATACAAAACTTCTGACCTGCATGTCTTGAAGCATTCATCCTCTCTTAGACCTAGATGGCAAATCACAGACATAAACTTGTGCATCCTAGATAATTCTCCTGACTCTGGACTTTCTCACTCCTGATCTCCTTAGCTATTTGACATTGTATGAGAGTCTGAATTTGCAACCTTGGTTTTCTCATTTGGAAATTGAGCTAATGGACTCACCCAACAGGGTTCTTGTAATGATTAATGGGATAATAGCCAAGGCCATACAGGCCTTCTAAAATTGGTTTCGCAACTTGCCTCCAAACACAATAAGGAAATATGAGAGTAACAAGTAAGACCACACAAAACCCATAATCCCAGCATAACTGGAACATGGAGAAAACCCCACTTCCAATAACATTAAGTAGGAAAATAAACACCAAGTCCACTGAGCTGTCTCCTGTATTCCCTCCCTGTGGGGAGTGCAAGAGTAGCTGAGGGTGGGGAAAAGGGGCCATGTTGTAGGAAAGAAAGGGCGGGGGAACTTAGTAGCAGCCCTAAAATTGACCTAAAGCTGCCACAAGGGAAAAAGAGACTACCCTGTGTGTGATACTTAGAGTTTCCTCCAGTTTAGAGCAGGCCCTCCTGGGAAGTGACTTAAAAGCTCACACAGGATCTGAGTAAACAGTCTTGGAAAAATAAAGCTTCAGGAAGAGGAAGAAGTGTGTTAGTATTTTTATTTCAATTGAATTAGTTAATAAATGAACTTAGGGAGAACTTCTATCTTTACAAGGTTGATTTTTCCTTCAAAGAGCAAGAGTATCTTTACATATGCTAACATCAACCTTTGTGTCTTTCAGGGTTGTTTCAGTATTTTCCTCATACAGGTTTTATACATTTCTTATTAAGATTATTCCTACTGTATCTTTTGTTACTATTGTAAATATTGTTTTCTCTCGTTGTATCCTGTAATTATTATACATCTACATGAACACTGCTGATTTCTTATGTTAATTTTATAGCTTGCTACTTTATTGAATTATTGAGTTAATTTTATCATTGACTAGGGTTTTCCAGGTACACACTCATATATAGATATATGTGTGTGTGTGTATACACACGTTTCTATATATGTGTCTATATATCTATATACACACGATTCTGTACATGTGTATAGACATGTATCAATTTTTCAACTTCTTTATTGAGAGAACTGAGAAACTGCCACTTCAGTAGCAACAAGCCACTCCCAGAGCTCACATCTTGGTTTCTAAATGCCATTCACTACTAAAATAACCCTGGGCACCTTGCAAAAATAGCTGATTCCTGGTGTGAATCAGAGAGAACAAGATGAGCTTGGGAGATCTTCATGTGCCAAAAAGTAAGAAAATATTTAAAGAATGGTGGAGATATTGCAAAAGAATGCAGGTCCCCTTTGAAGGGGTTTCTGCTGGCTAAGTCTATGACAATTTGAGCTCCAAATAAATATTTAACTGTTATAACTATTAAATAAAGTGTAAGTCTGCTTGATATTAATAAATGCATGAATAAATAAATAGATAAATGGGAGAAAGGAAAACTCTTACTTGCATTAGAAAGCCAACCAATATCAAATGAATAATGGAATTAAAAAGTCACTGTTCGTAACCATCAGAGTAATAATTAAGTCAGGCAAGAATCATCAACGAATGTTGACACTAGTGGATGAAAGTTTGACGAAGAACAGGATATTCACATCATCTGAAAGTATATACCCACAAGATATGTTTTTATTGCAAGAGGTGAAATTATAACTTTACAGAGGGGAAAAAAAATAGCAGACATTACTTTAACTTTTACAGATTGACCATCCCTAATCTAAAAATCTGAATTCCAAAATGCTTCTAAATTTCCAAATTTTTGAGCACTGACATGATCATAGAGATGACATCGTTGGCACCGCACAAAAAGTGTCCATAGACGACAGGGTGCAAAAGTGTGAAGGGCGTATTGTACTGGAGCAGTGCCTTCATCACAGAACAAGAAACAGTGCTCGTTTATAAAATGAGAGAGAGACTTCTAACCCGAAAACCATTGTTAATGAGGTTTTAAACATTTTAAAACCTGGAGAAAACATTTTAAAAAGCCCTCCGGCAGAATGCCTCCTCTTCCCTAGAGGACCCACTTCCTGGTCCTTCAGCAGCTTCTGATGTTTCTTCTGACCTAAAAAATAAGATACACAATAACCTTTTAATCAAAACACAGCCTTTTAGCTGGAGATGGAAAACCTACTGTTGTTTTTTTGTGGCTGCCATTTTGCAACTGATCCAGGTATTCTGGTGATGCTACTGCACTACTTAGTTACCCTAAACTTTTCACATTATTTTTTTCACTGTGTTAATGGCATGCCATATTTTGACCCCTAAATACTTATGGGTGAATGAGTGTAAGAAAATGATTGCTTGTCTGTAACATAAATTCAGAGTCAGGAATGATGGTGATGCCAAATAACCACAGATTGTCCGTGTGGGCGGCTGAGACAGTGACACCTTTGGCTTCTGATAGTTCACTGTACAAGAACTTTGTTTCATGTATAAAATTATTAAAAATATTGTATACAATTATCTTCAGCTATGTGTATATGGTGTAAAAGAAACATAAATGAATGTCATGTTTAGACTTGGATTCCATCACCAAGATACCTCATCATCCATATGCAAATATTCCAAAATTTGCAAAAATCTGAAGTAGAAAACTCTTCTGGTCTCAAGCATTTTAGATAAGGGCTATTCAAACTGTAACCAAAGATCAGCGGTAATAGGGCTAATGCACAGCGGGCTTCTCCTGTTACGATGTCCTAAGAGCTCAGCATCAGTTCTGTGCTATTCCTGCCAAAGGTGCAGACCCTGAATCTAATCATACAATCATGAGGAAATATCTAATGTAATCATGAAGAAACTTCAGACCAATGCAAATTAGAGACATTGTCCAAAATAACTTCAAAAATGTCAGTCATGAAATACACAGTGACTGTGGGACTTTTTCAGGTAGAAAGGGATTTTGGATGTGCTACTGAGGGCATGAGTAAGATAACTGACAAAATCTCAAAAGGTCTGGAAATTAGGCGATAGCATTATTTCCAATGTGAAGTTCCACTGCTTATGTACACAGGAGAGAGAGATGGAGGAAGGAAGAAGTTGGAGGAGGAGATGTGTGAATAATCCAGTTGAGTGTGTGCTAAAAGCTAAACTTCAGGCAATCTTGTTGAACGGTATCCAGTAATATTTTGTTTTATTCTTGTGACTTTTGTGTATGTCTAAAATCATGTAGAAAATAAAAATAAATACATTGAAATAAATATTAAAGGGAGTAATCTGACTAAATCACCACCAAAAAATGTGTTGATTAAAATTTGTTTAAAAAAGAAAGATACCAGACTTAATTTAGAGAGAGAAATTAGGACCCTGTGGAATGGGGTACTGTTAGAGGTTTCAGCTGATGTCAGAGTAAGTCTTAAACTTTATGAAGATGAATGGGGGAGGCATGTGCTACAATTGGCACTTCAGACATGCTGTAGTCAGAGGGGACAGAAAGAATCCATTCTTGGATTCTGTGTGTTTAGGAACATCACAGAAGCAGCGTCAGCATTCTCTTAACATTTTAGGGCATTGGCACTTTGTTCAGAGAGTGTAGTCCATGTTTGTGAAAGCTGAAGCATGATTCCCTGAAGTGTTAAGAAATGCCCATTGTAGTAAATGAGAATAAGACCATGTCTTCAGGTCTTTGATGGCCACTTGAATCCTATCTCCATCAAATAACCCAGACAATTTCCTATTCAGCACACATTCATGCACGTGTGTATGCGTGTGCATGATGTGTTGTGGGGAGGTTTGGTGAGTTCATTATTTATTTTCAAGGAGTAGCAAGTACATCTTTCATGCCTCTGTGTCTACTTCATCTTTCTGCCTGCTTGCTTTTCATTATTTAGCTTCAAATTTTCATAACGTCTTTACCAAAGGATAAAAAGAGAAACGGAAATACTAATGAGTCTATATAGTCATTTATCAGAAGTTCTTCAGAGATGTTTTGGGTCCAGAAATCAATGAGACTGGCATTTCTCTTGTACTCATTTATTTTCTTCCTTCTGGGATTCCTCTTTTCACCGCCTGCCCTTCTCCAGTTTTTTTTTTTTATTATTTTTTTTATTTTTTTTATTATACTTTAAGTTCTAGGGTACATGTGCATAACGTGCAGGTTTGTTACATATGTATACTTGTGCCA
>NW_012118399.1:77719-81511 GCF_000951035.1 Colobus angolensis palliatus
AGCTGTTCCTATTCGGCCATCTTGCTCCGCCCCCCCCTTCTCCAGTTTTGAAAGGAGAACATGAGAGTGGTATTTTCTCTTTATCTTTCAGTGGTGTAACCTGCAACTTTATCCCTAAACCTCTTAGAGGTAGATCCTGACACTTGGAGAGGGATGACTTATGTTTAATAAAAATCTGCTTCAGGAGAATAAATGGAAAAATGCTTCACTGTAGGTCACATTTCACTGATAGTTCCTCCCCCACTTGGAAGCTGCACTTGGAAGACAATTCCCCTACTACTGCCAACCTCTTGGCCTTCTGAGGAAAAGAGATTCAGGGTTTCAGCAGGGTTTCAGACTGTAACCATTTTTTCTTTTAATTTTAGAAACAGGATCTTACTCTATCACCCAGACTAGAGTGCAGTGGCACAATCATAGCTCACTGCAGCCTCCAACTCCCAGGCTCCAGTGGCCCTGTGTTCCAGTGGTCCTCCTGCCTCAGCCTCCCAAGTAGCTGGGGCTACAGGCACATGCTGCTTGCCTGGCTAATTTATACATATATTGAAGAGATGGAGCCTCCTATGTTGCTCAGACTGGTCTCCAACTCCTGGCCTCAAGCGATCCTACTGCCTTGACCTCCCAAAGCACTGGAATTACAGATATAGAGCCACTGCACCCAGCCAAACCAGTATTTTGATTTGTAATATCACAGACAACCTTTTCCTTGTTGGGTAAGAGTACACAGACCACCCAGTGATATAAAATATGAGTATGTGAAAGAAATGTATCCATAGACAATCTCAAGGAAAAAGGAATAGTTTACAGCTACTCGGAAGTCAACATCAAATAGTTTTCAGATGGGTGATGTGATGATAATTGGAATAGAATGATAGGCAAAACTGTTCAATCCTCTGGGGTTTCTATGTAAAGATCATCACCAATATGTTAGTTTAGAATTCAGAGTGTTTAGTTAGTTTAGAATTCCTTTTTATTTAAAGGAAAGTAAAGATTGCTTTAACATGTCTCTAAATTAAGAAATATCTACATCAAATTCTTAATAAAGGGACAAAAGAGCAAAGTTCGGATTTTCCCTTGTCTTTCAGTTGAGAATGCTTAGTTATGGTGAAGAGGACTACGCTATATATTAATTTCTCCTGGTGGTATTGTCTTCAGATTTCCATATATTCTGTGTTGCAGTGTAAGCTGTGAATTTTTCTTGGAGCTCTTTTGCATGTCACTTTATCTGCTGTTCAGTTGTGTTAAGTGTGATTGAGATCTGAGATTGCAGGTGAAGACTTTTTGAGAAATTCTAGTTGACATTCAGTATTTGATTAGGACACCATTTCAGAAATAAGATGCCATTTAGAAGGACGTCATTTCATAAATGAGACATTTTCATTCACGAATACATATATATGTATGTAATATATATATATTTTTATTGAGCACAAATTATTTTAATCTATAGGTGGCTTTGTGCTGGCTTATTGCCTACATGAAATGCATCAGTAAATCAGGAATCACCTATCTTAAGAAGTTATATTGAAAAGTATGATTTGTGGTATGTGTCATTTTTCTTAGATTATGATGTAGTCATTTCATCCAGAAATCAGCAGATTTGTTGAAAGGAAAAAAAAAATCACTGAAACACACTGGCGTTGTTATGACTAAGTAATAGTTAACCAAATTTGGAGTCAATGAGCATTAGTACTGCATGGACAAAATCTTCGTCATCAGGGAATACTGCATCTGAATATAACACCCATTTACTATGTGAGAGTCTAGGTTAGGATGCACCCACACAGACGACCCAAAGGTTTTCTTCTGTCTACCACACTCATCCATTTCTTTGTTGACTCCAAGTAAGCCTGGGCCAGATCCTACCATAGCCAAAACCCTGAAGGAAGGAAGATAGCAGAATGCTACTGAATACCATTTTTAATGCCAGGTTTGTTGCCGGATAGAGTGCTAGTGAAGGTGAAAAAACTGTAGGTTTTTTAGAAAAGATTCTTGGAGATTATAAAAGCTGTCTTTAGGTATTTAAAAGACTGTCATGTAGAACATGTGTTAACTTGTACTCTGTGGTCCCGGAGGAACTCCAGAGAATCCCAAAGATTCTCCTACCACAAATGAAGGGAATTTATAAGAAATTCTTCCAGTCAACATAATAAAGATCTAAGTTTATCACCACTGAAAAATGTTCAAATAAAGACACATCATTTGCTGGGGATGTTGCCAGGAAATTAATGAAATGCATGGTTAGACTCCTTTAATTATGTAGTTTTTATTTCTTTTTTGTTTTTGGTGTAACAAAGGCAAGAGCAGTTTTCTGTTTCTTATTGCTGTTATTTCTGTTAAGTAGATGTGAGGCCTCTGCAGTGTTATGCTTTTAGACATCGAACGTCACTTTCCACTTTGGAAACCATTTTTTTGCAAGTTTGTTTATTTCTACAAAAATCGAAGTGATGGAAACAGCTCCTTATTTACAGGTTCTCAACTCCTCAAGAGCTCTACTTTTGAATTTAAATATCTGTTACTTTTAACATCATGTGAGTCTTAAATCCCATAGAAGTGATTCTACAACAGCTGTACATTTATTTTACAGTAGTCTGCATTAATTCAGACCCTACTTGCTCTTCTAATACATTATTTATCATTGTGTTAGGAATAAGAATAATGTCGGTGGGAGACTGTTGCAGCATATTTCTACATATTAGTACTATCTACTAACTTATTTTCTTCCATTATTAAAGTATATTGACATACAAGCTCTGCCTTTTCTGACAAAAAAAAGAGTTTATATTACCAACAGTGATTATCCTTTTTTTTAAAAATCTAAATGTCTTTCATATTTCTTTTTTTTTAAAAAAGGAGTAGGAATTGTGGAGGGTGGTTTTGGAGGCAGAGTATTCGATTTTTAGTAGGTGATTCTTAAGCAGCTGTTGACTGCTCCATGTAGTCATCTTACAACTGTGTCATTTAATTCTTGACACCTCCCTCAGAGGTAGGAGGACTCCTTAAATCCTGAGGAGCAAGACATTGTGGTTATGAGAGGTGAAATTAGTGGCCTAAAGACATGCATCTAGTAACCAGTACAAACTAAACAGGGGAGTGGAAATGATCTTGACTTTCAACAATATAATTAATGAGGAAGAAAGAATAAGCATAAGTGAGAGTGTTTAAAATCCCAAATACACAATCACATGTAGCTAGTTGCCACTCAGAAGTTTTCAGCCCTGACTGCATATTAGTTACCTGTCACATTAGAGTTGCATTATCAGGGGGTCCCATACTCAAGCACTGACTTAATTGGATTTGGATTGAATCCTAGTATCAGCATTTTAAAAGAGATCCCCAGGTGATTCTAATATGCAAACAAGGCTGCCAAGCACCGCTCCCTGTATAAGAATTAAACAGGTCCAGGTGGGAATACAGAAAGACCATAAAGGATTTTGCTCAGAAAAGCATAAGAGACAGGTAGAAGAGGCATGTTTTGTGGTAATGTATCTGAGTAAGGTCAAGGATACATTTTGTTTAACTGTATTAGAGAGTCACTATTCATAGACACATCGTTTGCTGAAGCCCAGTACTTTAGCTTAAATGAATGAAAGCAGAATAATAAATTTGTTTTCATGGTTGGAGCAGTGAATACAAATTAATATATTGAAAGAAATAAAAGCAGTTAGATAAGGAAGGATTTCATCTAATTAAAGCAGGAATGTATATCTTTGTGGGATTTCGAAGAAAGGATGTAATTGATCAGGTGAGGCTTGTGGAAGGTTTTCACTGTTTTTCCAAAAAGGAAAGTTCAGA
>NW_012118399.1:83133-139050 GCF_000951035.1 Colobus angolensis palliatus
ATGTTCTCACTCATAGGTGGGAACTGAACAATGAGTTCACCTGGACTCGGGAAGGGGAACATCACAGAAAAGACATTTTCATAGGTAATTTAGGACTGTGTCTAAGGGAATGAAGAGAAGCTGCAAGATGTAAAAGTGAAGAGAGGAGGAGGAAGAAAATGCATCTACTTTTCAGGGCTACCTATTGTGTTGTTAATGCTTTTGTATGTTAACAACTTGACCAGGTAACCTTTACTGTGGGCATTGTGTTACAAATGAGGAAACTAAGCTCAGCAAATTTAAAATATTTGCTCAAGGTCAGATTAGAAATGAGTACATCATTGCTCAGATCTAGGTCTCTCTGGTGCAAAGCTTGACTCATTCACTACATTCCTTTTCTGTCAAGCACTGCTGCCATGTAAAGGGCGCGTATTATAAAGAATGAGCAGTTAATCAAGAAATACTGAGGCCGGGCGCAGTGGCTCAAGCCTGTAATCCCAGCACTTTGGGAGGCCGAGACGGGCGGATCACGAGGTCAGGAGATCGAGACCATCCTGGCTAACACGGTGAAACCCCGTCTCTACTAAAAAATACAAAAAGCTAGCCGGGCGAGGTGGCGGGTGCCTGTAGTCCCAGCTACTCGGGAGACTGAGGCAGGAGAATGGCGTAAACCCGGGAGGCGGAGCTTGCAGTGAGCTGAGATCCGGCCACTGCACTCCAGCCTGGGCGACAGAGCGAGACTCCGTCTCAAAAAAAAAAAAAAAAAGAAATACTGAATTAATGGATATGAGGCAACAGGTGGCAACAAATGTCTAGATATTCCTTTGCTGTTAATCTTTTAACTACCAGAGTGTAATGCAAATTGTTTGCAGGAAGAAGACCCTGTCAATCAATCATGGAGCTTAAAAGCAGGTAGAAAGAGCAATAAGAGAAATAAAGTGACCTGTAAGGATAGGCAGCCAGCATGACTTTCATAATATGGCTAAGAGATGGCACTGGATTGAGGTATTGGTGGACATTTGGAGAGTGGATTCACTTAAGAAGTGAATATTGGGCAAGAACATAAAGACAGAGCCCTTGACTGTACTTCTTTCCCGATTTTGGTGAGCCCCTACTCATTCAAACCTCAGTCTGTCACCTCTTCCATGAAGTATGTACTGAGCTCTGCTTATATTATTGATCACTGTCTCATTTGTGCCATCACAATCAGGAAGAACCTGATTGGTTCTTCCTGCTCGCTGCACAGACAAAACCAATTAACTGAGAACCTGGTTTTGCAGTAAAGAATTTAATTAATGCAAAGCTGCCAAGTGGAAGTGTTCTTGGACCAAACTGAGGGTAGGGCTGCTATTTCTCATAGCCCAATAACGAGATGCAGATGAACTCGGGAGGACGAGATTTTTTAGTTCTGTAACCAGCTATAGTGAGAAGTCCCGGAAATTATCGCCAGACCAACTCAAAATTACAAAGTTTTCCAGAATGTATATACCTTCTACTGTATGTGTCTATGTGTAAGTGTGCATTCATCTAAAGACATAAGTGATTAACTTCTTTTAACCTATAACTAAGATCTGAATCCTGAAGACCTTCCTCTGGAGCCTCAGTAAATTTACTTAATCTAAATGGGTCGGGGTGCTGGGGTGATTACCCTTATCTGTCTGCTGCTAAATTACCAAAGTGTGAAGAGTTCCTTCAGACCCCCAGGAAACTTGTTTGTGGAGGCCTGGGGAGTTTCTTCAGACCCACAATAAAATTTGTTTAATCCTAAATGGGTCCTTTAGGAATTCCTTTGTTATTTGGTTGTGCTTTAAGGCCCAGGAAAGGCCTAGGCAAAACCCTGGGTGGGCTTTTGTTACAATCCAGCCTTTGTATAAGGGCACTGGCTTTTAATATTTAACTTAACCACTCAGTACTGAAACAGTTGTTATGGAGGTCTGCCACAGAAGGATTGGAGGTATCCCTCAAATCAGTGTCCTCAAAGGCTCAGAGGTTAGGGTTTTTCAAGGATGGTTTGGTGGGCAGGGTGCTAAAGAGTGGGGAATGTTGATTGCTTGTGGATGAAATCAGAGGGGTATGGAAAATTGTCCTCATGCACTGAGTCAGCCTCTGGGTAGAGGCCACAGAACTAGTTGAATCATGAGCCATGGGTCTGGGTAGAGCCAGCTGGTCATCAGCAATTCAAAAGTCTGAAAAACATCTCAAAAGGCCAATCTTAGGATCTACAATAGTGATGCTATGTATAGGAGTAATTGGCGAAGTTACAGATCTTGTGACCTCCAGAATAGTGGCTGGTTATTGTATAACTATGCCTGCATCTTAGCAAAATTAAAGCCCCTCTCATAATCCTAACCTTGTAGACATCATTAGTTTTACAAAGGCAGTTTAGTTTTGGGAAGGGCTATTATTATCCTTGCTTTAAGGTTAAACTGTAAACTAAATTTTTTCTCAAAGTTAGCTTGACTTATTTCCAGGAATTACTAAGGACAGCTTGGATGTTAGAAGCAAAATGGAGTCAACTATGTCAGATTTATCTTACTGTCATAGTCTTTGCCAAGGTGGTTTCAGTTGGTCCTTTCCAATGCCTATAACACTGATCAGATAGAATATTTGCTTGTATAGCTGACTTCACCAGATTCTGACCCTCTTGAAGATGGGAATCATGCTTTAATTCTCCTTGAATCCATAGCTCTTAGCACAAGATATGTCTCCCCATTAAAAAATGAATGGATTTAAAAGATCAGTAAATATGTTAATAAATGGATTGACTTCATTCTTTTTATTAGTGACTATTACAAGGTCCCACAGTGTGCCAGATTTGTGGACAGAAACACATCACAATTGCATTATTTACCTGGAAATAATGTAATTACTGTTATAGCTATGATTTGTTTTTAAAGTCTGGTCATATTTGTAAACTGATTTGTTTAGCGTTCAAATTTAAGAACCTGAACTAAATACTATTGGATTTGGCAAGTGATTAAATCATTCTAATGATGCCTAATAATAGTCACTATAAGAATTTATTTACTTGCAATTCTAACTACTTGAAAGTTAGACAACAAGTTACCATGTATTCTCTAAATTTAAGAAATGCTAATGCATTTAAATTATAATAACTTGGCATCTGTTATGGGCTGAATTGTGCTCTCTCAAAATTCATATGGTGAAGTTCTAGAACCCAGTACCTCAGAATATAACCATGTGGAGATGGGGCCTTTAAAGAATGATTAAGTTAAACTTAGGCTGTTAAGGTGAACCCTGTTTGAATCTGACTGGTATCCTTATAAAAAGAGAAAGTTGAGCATACAAAGGGGCACCTCGAAGGCATGTACACAGAATAAAGACCAGTGAGGACACAGCAAAAAGGCTGCCATCTGCAAGCCATAGAGAGACCTTAGGAGAGACCAACCCTGTGAAGACTGACACCTTCATCTTGAACTTCCAGCCCTCAGAGCTGTGAGAAAATGAATTTCTATTGTTCAAGCTCCTCAGTCTATGGTATTTTGTTATGGTAGCCCAAGAAAATTAACACAACATAATACTCATTTTCCTTCTCAAAGATGCCTATCATCTAGGTTTTTTATCATCTATCAAGCTTTCACTTTTTGGCATTTAAGTAGCTATTACCGTGAAGTAATCAATAAACATAAGTAGATCATGCCTAAGCACGTAGACATACAATATTAAAAATTCTGTCATGTAGAGTTGGAAAAAATTGTATAATTGGTTCAGAGATATATAGGGAAAAGAAGTACTCTATAAATTATGTTAAAATAGATACATTCATTTAAAATTATCCATTGAGGCTGATTAGAATTGTTTGTTCTTACAGTCATGTAGGAGCCTCTTTTTTCTTTTCTTTTCAAGTTTAAACATTCAAAACATTCAAGGATAAATCTCTTTGTAAACTACCTATAAGTCATTGCCAAATCTTTATAAACTTTGAGTGAGAGAATTTTGTAGGACATTACTAGGCTGACTTGGTTTGATGTATAGTAATACATTTAAACTGCATATAAGTAGAGATGAGAGGAGTATCAAAGACTGCACCAATAAACATTAATTTCTTCTGAGAGTGTTTAACATTTCTCTTGTACAACTTTTATGTTCACTTTTGTATTATGTCATTTAATGAGATTATGTTTTAGTTAAAGTTAAAAAAAAGTTATTTCAGAAGATAGAATTTTTAGCCCTCTAGGTATATCAGGCTTTTGAATGTCATATGGCTTTTGAACTCCTTATCTATCTTTCATTTATTCTGAATAATTTTTAGAATAATTCGTTTGGGGGAAAAAGGAGAATGTATTCATAATAGAGCTGTTTCTTCCAAACTTTGATTCTGTTGATTGCAGCAACATTAACTATTCTTTCTTAATTATATTTTTTACTTCTCCCCTGCCTGTTAGACTGAATATTCATTGAGACCCTATTATTGCAAGTTACTTCCTTGACATTTAGTGTTTCAAAGGTATCGGTGTGACTTCAAATATCTTTCACTTTGGCTTTGGAAATGAGATTTGTATAAACAAATAGACACTGGCCATGAGAAAGAGTAATTTATGGTTTAACTGTTTAATTATTTTGTTCACAAAATTTGACATTGAACAGTACAGCATAGTCCATTTAAAACTACTAACTTAAATTGCCTATTACTTCAACAGACTCCGTCCTTCCTACACACACACGCGCGCGCGCACATCCACAGAATATATTATAGATGTTATAGTTGCACCCTCTCACTGTCTCACACTCAAGATTTTCTCAATAAAGCCAGTATTTTATGTGAAAAAATTAAACCATCACATTATTCGTGTAATATATGTGTTGTATAATTTTCCTTTTCAATCAATTCATTTCAATACTATAATGATGTATCTTAATTTTTTAGCTGAATTTTAATATAGAATTTATAAATGATCTTAGTTAGGATGACCTGTGGTTAATGGGCTTGCTTACTTGGAACAACCCAATTGATCTTGTTTGCCTCAGTTTCCTTGTCAATTTAAGAGTGCTAATACCTTGGTGAACATTGTTTGATTCATGGTTTGTGAAATTGCTTGGTAAACAGCTAAGTGTTCTACAAGTGTTTTTTTGTTATTTTTGTCACTGCAATTATGATTGTTATTTCAAAGTGTCTTTCATGGCATTTCCATATGCACTTGCCTATTACCAGATTATGGAAAGAAAAGATAAGAATGCAAATTAGCCTTTGTTGTTATTCTTTCATTCATTCGTTCAATAGATATTTATCAAGTGAATCTGTACCAGATTCAGTGTTAGAGGTAAGGATGTATATCATGGTAAGAGAAAGAGGAACAGAACCCACCATGCTGGAGCTAAACAAACAATGAACAAAGGGGGACTCCTAATGTGAATCAAAACAGTCACATACATATAAAATTACACTAGTATTTTTGGTGATGTTTTCTAATATAGCCTCACAAAGTCAAAAATTTCATTAGATATTTATTATATCAAATATTTTTAAATGCTACATTTTATGTAAACCGATGTTACTTTTGAATTCACTACCTTTGGCTTCACTTACGTTTGCTTCTGGTCAGTTTTTACCTTTTGTTTGTTTTTGGCAGATATCATAGTTTCATAGGTGGTTTCTCCTAAATTCATTTTGTAATGAGTGAGCTCTTTCATAATTTTATTCTCAAATTCCATGTCTCCACAATCATTTCAGAACTTATCTCAATGGTACACAGTAAGCTATTCTATCAGAATTATGAAAACCTTTCATCAGAAAACTCTTTAGAATATTGACAAGATTTGGGAATGCTTGAAAATTATTCAAAGCCTAATTTGATATGTCAAGATTTTTGTCAAACTGGGTAATTGAAAATGTGTCCAAGAGAAATAGCATGTAGAATAATTTTAAAGCTAATTAAAACATTGTCTGAATTGGGACTAATTGGCTTTCTAAATGGAATGTATTGAGAGCTGTGATGGTAATACTAAATGCTTGAAGGTAGACCTCATCTCTAAAGCATTTTTTTAGTGCGCACAAAAAATATCATTTTTGTCCCATGACTTATAGTTCAGAAATTCACTGCTTAAGGCAATCCGTAGTCAGCCATGAAAATACAAGATTTTTAAGATGAGACTGAGGCTGTTTAATATGTGAAAACATGCACTGTGTCTTGAGGATGGCTCTAGGACAAAACCAAGATGCTATACAGAGAAGGATAAGGAAAGAACCACAAATGATGGGAAATTATGGATCAGGAATCAAAGTGGAACTAGAATACTTTCCTCGATAGTTGATACTGGATAAAAGAAAGTTCAAGGACAGGAATGTCGTTCAATTCAGGCCCAGATATATGGCATCTGCCACATCAAAAATTGTTCTAAATTGCATAAGCTGTTGTCTGTATGCTAAAAAAAAAAAAAAGAAAAGAAAAGGTTATACAGAAACATTATCAAATATATAATATTTTTGTAAGCCTAAATTTGAAGGAAGCTGTAAAATCATTTGAAATACACTAACAAGTATTCATATATTGGGAGCACACAACCATGTATCCTTTGGTGTCAACATTTTCTGTGGCTTTTCAAATTTATATTTCATTGTTAAGTAGCTAGCTAGCTAGATATCAGATAAGTATCTTACACTTATGCTATATATCTGCTGTTATGTATCGCCAACTTTCTCCCATTTGCACATTTTATTAGTAGCAAATAATTATATCTAATATGTTATCTGATATATATAATGTATATATAATGTTATAATATATGCTATATTCAATATTAGTATTAACTAACCTATATAATATATATAATATATTGTATATGTTAATATACATAATATATATAATATATTGTATATGTTAATATACATAATATATAATATATTGTTATATGAAGTTTATATTAGGTCATATATTATGTGTATTCTATGCTATATATACTATATAATTTATTTAATAGTATGATATGGTATGTATACTTTATATATAAGTGAATAATCATATATAATGATACATGATATATAAAATTATTAATTCATAGTAAAATAAAATTAAGTGGTAAGGCACAGAATTGATCCCCTTATCCCTAGTATTCTCCCTGTCAGATTGGGCTGCCAAAATAGATATCAATTAAACCTGTTTTGAAATCTCGATCATGGTGCTTGAAATCTCAGCCAGTTTTAGCACCAGAATTATTCCCATCCTTGTTTAAATCAAAGTAGATAATGGCTACTGGGTGGTGACAAATGGCAGGTAGAGTTGGCTCACAGAGCCAGATCCTGGAACACTGAGCTGACTATCAGGATCACCCCAGCTGTTTCATTAGCCCCATAATGATATGACTCTCTATCTCATAAGCTTGAAATTTTTAGAATCTACTTATTGTGTTAGGATACAGTTCTAATGTTCAGAAGCCATGAAGCCATAGAGTATATATTTTGATATTTCCTTTTTTGGTAAAATTCAGCATCTCATTTAATAATAATAGTAATAAATTTTGTTCTGAAGTTGATTTTGCATGCCAGTGCGTTTCAGGCAGAAGGAAAAGAAATAAACTAGTAAGTTGAAGGCTTTGATTCTAGATAATAACTCTGTTCCATTTTTGTGTTAATGACGGTATGTATGTTTTTCTCATATACTTTGTTTTACTTTCTGGGAAATAAAAAGCATGTAACATTGTCACCATGCCTATTTATGTACTTTTACCTAGATTTTCCTTCTGTCTACTGTCTTCCTTATGTTTACAACATCAAGTTGCTGATGTCAGATACCTTTGAACAAGTGGAAATTGAACTATTAAAATAACATTTACTCTAGTAAGCATCTCTAGCATGGTATGTAATAAATACACAAATCATAAAAGTCATACCTTCGGTAAAAAGTAGAGGGAAATCCAAGCATTTTTCTTTATTATACTTTAAGTTCTGGGATACATGTGCAGAACATGCAGGTTTATTACATAGGTATACACATGCCATGATGGTTTGCTGCACCCATCACCCTGTCATCTATATTAGGTATTTGTCGTAATGCTATCCTTCCCCCAGCCCCCTACCTACCAACAGGCCCTGGTGTGTGATGTTCCCCTCTCTATGTCCATGTTTTCTCATTGTCCAACTCCCACTTATGAGTGAGAACATGTGGTGTTTGGTTTTCTGTTCCTGTGTTAGTTTGCTGAGAATGATGGTTTCCAGCTTCGTTCATGTCCCTGCAAAGGACATGAATGCATCCTTTTTTATGGTTGCATAGTATTCCATGGTGTATATGTGCCACATTTTCTTTATCCAGTCTATCACTGATGGGCATTTGGGTTGGTTCCAAGTCTTTGTTATTGCGAATAGTTTTGCAGTAAACATACATGTGCATGTGTCTTTACAGTAGAATGTTTTATAATCCTTTGGATATATACCCAGTAATGGGATTGCTGGGTTAAATAGTATTTCGGGTTCAAGATCCTTGAGGAATCCCTACACTGTCTTCCATAATGGTTGAACTAATTTACACTCCCACCAACAATGTAAAAGCGTTCCTATTTCTCCACATCCTCTCCAACATCTGTTGTTTCCTGACTTTTTAATGATTGCCATTCTAAATGGCATGAGATGGTATCTCATTGTGGTTTTGATTTGCATTTCTCCAATGACCAGTGATGATGAGCTTTTTTTCATGTTTGTTGACAGCACAAATGTTTTCTTTGAGAAATGTCTGTATTAGGGCTAATATCCAGAGTACAAGCATTTTAACAGAAACTTTTCTCTGCCTATTCTACAAAAGCTGCAGATTCCTGAACAGGTTATATGAGTTCTAAAACTGTGATAATCAATTCTCCCTAGGGGAGCAGTCATTTGAAATAAGTCATTCTGAAATGCAGAAAGGAGCCTGCTGGCCTGGAGGGCTCTGTATGCCCTCAGTCATGGGAGGAAACCTGTTGATCAGGAAGTTAAGACACTATAGTACATTTTAAAATGATGACTGAGCAAAGATGGCCACGTAGTAATAGTCTTTATTTTCTTGGAAGACCGCTTGAACTCACCTTTAAAGCTTGCAAGAGGGCCAGAGACACATTTTGCAATGATTATGTCAAGACATTGGCCAAGTATGTTATATTCTTTATTCTCTTAATCTTTGTGAATTAGCTCTTTGACTACTTTGAACAAGTAGAAATGGTTTTTCCAAGTTTTGAATATTTCTTCTCTAAGATACTGAAAGCAATTCATCAAAATAGAAATTATGCATTTCTTAAATAGGTTTTTAGATTAAGTTATGTGATAGGCCCAGAAGTACATAAAGATAGTGAAATTCTATTTGCAGTGTCAATGTTTCAATATTTTATGAAATTAGCAAAGCTTTATTGTATTTTCTTCCTGGGTACTCAATTGAATAAAAGGCATAATGAATAAGAATTCAAAGGCAGAATTTTGTTGAGGGGGAAAATAAATTAGAAACAGTATTGCAGTCATGCTCATATATATTTTATGAATTTCATGCATTCTGTATTTGAAAGTTTGTCAAGATATGCTTGTGCTTTAAAATATAGATTAACACTGAAAGTTTTAATATTTTTCTGTTTACATACTTACTCCTTTGCACATGTAAGTATAAAAATTCTGCCGAAAGCAATTGTCAGGGTATCCCCCGCCCCCGCCACCGCATTATAATAACTGAATAGTGAAGAAAATTGAAGAATGTTTTCTAAGTTAGAGAAACAATATTGCATTCTCCAACTCTGGGGCTTTTCTTATTTTCAGGCATATTTTTCACACATGCTCTTCTTCCATCTCTACATCTACATTTGGAAGAGTGGATTGAAATTAGTTTTGGCAGGCTTGAGATTTTAGGTACACTGATGAATAAGGGAAATGAAACAGAATCCCTTTTCCATGTTGCTGAAATTATAGGTATCCTGTCACTGCCTGGCAGTAAACACTGTATGATTACTTCTGAATCTGAAATGGGTGCCCCATGGTGCCCAGATGTCCAAGGAGGTATTTGGCATGCTCGGCAAAGATCCGTAAGTCAGCTCAGCATTGGCTGGATGTACAAATTCAGGGCTGGTGATTAAACTTTCACAGGTTGTGAAATTTCACAGCAAAAGAAAATGTGGTTTCCTGAGTTTTGGCTGATCTCCACAAACTTGAATAAGAAGTCGCATGAGGCCAGATCTGTAAGCACAGTGATACATCATAGGCTCCAGCTGCTAATGCCAGTGCTCATAGTTTTAAGGATGCTCAAATATCACTGTCTAGGTTAGCTGCCTAGTTGTCTGTGGGCAAGTTTGCTCCCGTATCTTCCGAGAGATACATGTAATACGGATTTAACTCTTTTGTGATTATTCAACTCTCTTCTCTCTTGGCACTTTTAGTCATTTTTTTCTTACATAAATGAGACTCCCTTTTGCACAATTTTCCTTTGGATATGGTCATTCTTCCATCCAGAATTGTTTCTCAACATCTCCCCCTGAGGAATTGTATACTGATGGATAGTACTCCAAGCAAAAGCAAAATAAGAGTACTGGACAGGTAAACCCACTGCTAAAGCAAGCATACTGACTCTCAGATGGTGCTTTGCTAAGCTTTGCATAAATGCCATTTCATATGTCCATTATTTTTTACACTCTTCCCTACTTTCTTCCTATGTTGGCATAGTTTTTACAGACTTGACTGTATCTGCGAGGAACTTATGGAAAATCTAAAGCTGTTAATAGAAATTGGTAGACATATGTCATTATTATTACCAACACATAGTGAACACTTACTGTGTACCTGCTACTTTAATCTTACCTCATTTAATTATGACATAATTCCTGTGAAGTATTGACAGGAATCATTATTTATATATTTAGGTAAAGAAGCCAATGCAAACTTAGAGATGAAATAACTCACCTAGAGACACCCAACTTAGAATGGCAGGCTAGAATTCAAACTCAGGTCTATCTGCTTGTAAATCCGTGCCTTTACCAGTATTCATAGCAGTAGAACCTTGATATAGTGATGTTGATACATTTCTAGTCATTTAAAAATTTCCTCAGTTTGTGCTAGCTCTACGGAAACCAAAAACATCTCAGATGCTAAAACATCTGTTCAGCTAAATTATGCTCGTTTCAGTTCAATTAGCATTTATTGACTACTTACTATGAGCCAAGTACTGTTCTAGGCACTGGGGATTCAGAAACACATAAGATACATCGTTTTCTCTGGCCAACAAGGTGATATAATGGGTTAAAGGCTTAAGACATTACACAACCCTGAATTTATTGAGCGGCTGTTTCCCTCCATTTGTTATGTCTCAGGAAGAAATGCCTATGTACAAATAACCTAATAAGTGCAGTTTAATTGCCTAGAAAAATTAGAAAATTATTCTTTTAATCAGTAGGCCAGTTAGAATAAGATAAATGATCAGAAATATCTAATATTCTTAAATTGCTTCCAAATAAACTATGCCTTGCAGGCAATAATTATCAATATAATTATTAATGATATAATTACAATTTGACCTCTTAAGTAAACATCCAATAAAATCATACTTATTTCATAGACATGTTTCTTTTTTATTTTAATGCAGAGGAAAAAAGAGTACCTGCATTTCAAATGTCTGTATTCTTCATCTTTTTTAAGTCTGAGCATACAAGTTGACTTAAATGTCACTATCACTCTGAAGTGTCAAGGATGATTTGACAATGATATGAAGTGATGTTTGGATTTTTGAAACATTTGCTTAAGTTCACTCCTTGTGTTTTGAAATATCTCAGCACATATTTTATTTATATTTAAATATATCTTAAGTGAAAGTACTGGTTTCCTTCTGAATTATTAGAGATTGGCTAGAAATATGGCAGTGCCAAATTGATTATTGTAATAAGTGGTAGGTGACTTTAGGGAAGATAGACAAAGTAAGGGTTTATTCATCTTTAGAATTTGTTCAATTGCATAAAGGCATAAATATCAGTCTTAAGACAATACTAGAAGATTGTACTACATAAAAAATTACAGTAGAAATCTATATATTCATCATATATGCATATCATTAATTTGGTGTTATTATTTATATAAATTTCCAACTGATGTCAGCTTGCCTTGAGTAAGAACTTTGGGATTATACCTTCAGAATTTATTCTTTCCCCATTCTCTTTTTCTGATTATTATCTTTCTAATCTTCATGTGAAGATCTTAGTTTTTACAGCTAGCTGGTTTAAAGACTGAACTAAACTTTTAATGGCTGTTTTCTCTTTGGAGCACAAAAAATTCTGATGGGTGAGAAACCTATTCTAGGTCTTAGCTTCTGTGCTGCCTTGTCTGCAGTATTGTAATACTGTATCTCAACTGAGTTCATGAAAAAAAATAGAAAAGTGGGACACATTCATTATTTTAAGGTCTTAATTCGTTTGCAAGATTTTGATGAGAAAAATATACAGCATGATTCTCCCCTAGTTCACCACTGCAAACTTTCAGTGTAGTTATGTGGCTTGTTGTTTTATTATACTTCTTCAATATAGTACAAAACTAGTCATTAGACCCCTGCCATGTTCTGCAAAATTGAATAGGAACAGTTTAATAGCCAGGGAATCAGGCATGGGAAAAGACATCAAGAATGCCTTTTAAAGGAAAACACTATGGTTATCCTCTGAGAATTATACAGTCAGTGAGATTTGCCTGCCTTAAACTGTTCTGTTTCTGTAGATTTGTTTTCCCCAGTACAAAAATTCTTAGATGTTTGATGAGCTCTACAAATTTTTCATACATTCCAAAATGTATAGGATCCAAAGACAAGAACTGGCAATATCATGGTTGCTATAATAACAGGCATATGATTCAGACAAAAACAGAAGAGGTTACCAACCAACTCAAGAAAAAGGCAAGCTCATCTTGCTTTTTGCATACTTTATTCAAAGTCAAGCTTCCTAGAGGCCTGAGCTGAAAAATGTGTTAGAGTGAAAATAGTTTGCCATGGTCTGTAACTTTCAATATGTTATGATCATAATTATATCATAAAAACTATTAGGAGCAAATCCTGTAAAAGCAAAAGATTGCTTATACATTAAGTAGACTAACCATCTTTCCCTTTACTTCTCATTTACTTCTTCATCCAAAATTTATTGAGACCTACTATGTGGCTGACATTGTGCCAGATGTTTGTGCAGTGTTATAAAAGACAAATCCCACCTTCATCATGGTGCATTATACTCAATGGTTACTAAATAATTTTTAGCCACAAGGTAATTTTCATGGCATCATACAGGTTGTCAGGATGTTATAGTGCTAGACTCTCAGTTGTTACTTCAGTGAACATCCACTATGGAAAAATTGTGCTCTAGAACTGTAGGTGAAAACTAGTGTTGGTGTTGTGTACTAGGACACACTGGTTGGAGAATTCACTGCATCCAAAATTATAAAATTATAGATCCTAATATAGAAGTTTCAGCTCTCTTTTTTGTGTGTATGCATAGAGCAATGTATTTTCTGTTCCTTCCTGAAAATTTGTATTTTTAAATACAAACAATACAGCACCAAAGCACAATCTATACAGGAAAAAGTTAATAAGATGACTTCAGCAAAATTAAAACGTTTTCTCTGCAGAAGACAGTGTTAAGAAAATGAAAAAAAGGAAAAGACTGTAAAAAGAAATTTTCAAATCACATGTGTGACAAATAATTTCTTTCTAGAATATACAAGGAACTTACAAAACTCAACATAAAAAAAAAACTCAATTAAAAAAATAAGCCAAAGGTTTGAAAAGACTCTTCACCAAAGATATACAGATGACAAATAAGCACATGAAAAGAGGCATCATTAGTCAATAGGAAAGTGCAAATTAAGAATACAGTTTAATAACACTACACACCTATAAGAATGACAACAATTCAATAAAGAACAGAAAGAAACTGGTTATACCAAAGTGCTATTAAGGGTGTAGAACAGTTAGAACAATGTAGAACTCTCATACATTTCACCCTTGATTTCAACCTTGATTATTTCACTCAAGAGAAATGAAAACTTGTAGTCACACAAAATCTTACATAGCAGCTTTATTCACAATCGCCAAAACCTGGAAACAACCCAAAAGTCTTTAAGCAGGAGAATGGATAATCAAAACCTGCTACATCCATACATGCGATGCTATTCAGCAACAAAAAAAGAATGACTGATTCATAGAGACAGTAACATGGATGAACCTAATGCACTTTGCTATGTGAAAGAAGTAGGACCTCAAAGGATACAGACTGTATCATTTTATATATATATGACGTTCTGGGGGAGGAGGGAAGCAAAACTATAGGGACAATGCCTTATCAGTCGTTCCCAAAAGTTAGAACTGATGGGAAAGTATTGAATGCGGGGGGACCCCATAAGGGAACTTTTTAGTGGTGATAGAACTGTCTGGCTTTGTGATTTTGGTGATGGATACAAGAGTGTGCATTTGCCAGAACCTATAGAACTATACAACTACGAAGAGTGAATTTTATTGAATGTACATTAAAAAGCTATGTGTGATGATAAATAATGGAAAAAAAGCAAACGCACAACTTTTTCTACTAAGAACTTTGATGAAGTTTATGTTTTTTGACTTTGTTTTTCCATTTCAAGAAATCTATTCTTAGGAAAGTAATCAACGTGTTATGGTCAAAACTATTTTTGGGGTGTTATTTATCACAGAGAAATTGAAAACATCTTAATTGTGCAATTATAGTGAGGTAGTTAAATAAATTACCATACATTTCCCATGTACAGACATTAAAGTTATGTTTCTGAAGGTTAGTTACAGAGATAAATGATTATTGTTTAGTGATGTGTTACCAATTTACTCTATTGACTTACCCAGTCTGACTTAAAAGTTTTGATTATTTAACTATTTAAGAAACTTCTAGATAACTTGAAGTACTTTGTAAAGGTATACCTCATATTGAAGCTGGTCCAGATTCTTTTCTGCAGAGCTAGCAAGACATCTAAATGAAATGAGTAATATTATTTCTGACTTTATAATCCTTTCAGTTCCTCTTATACTTTTCTAGCTAAGACAAAATTAGGATGGAGAAGAGACATAGTATCTTTAACTCAAATCATTTTTCTATTTGGAATGTCCTTTATCCTCATTTTTACCAATAATAAGAAAATCACATTATGTATAAATGGTGTTTGCAATTTTCTAAATATTATTTTCTATTGCCCTCTTTGATCCATCATCAAACCCAATGATATAATCAGAAATGTTAGTACTGCCCTTCCCTCCACTTATGGCAGGTATCTTAGGCCTAACAAACTTAATAATTTTCCAACGTTACATTTTGATAAGTGTCAAAAGCAGAACTGAAATCTAGACGTCCCAACTACTCCTCAACTATTCTGTCCATTATAATGCACTGTTTACTTGTTGCAGTCTTTTCCTTTTGAAGAAGCATTTTCTATATTACAGAGGTCACTTATTCATTTTATTCTTTTATTCTGGATTCATCTTTTGAAAATTATACAGTTTTTCTGTAAAACTCTCATGAGAAATAAGCTTTCCACATTAAGTAGATGTCATCAGATCATATTTTGAGATGTTGCAGTCTGCTTTTTTCTTGTACACCTTCGTGGGCAAGAAACCCTCCCCCTGTTGATTTCTGAGGCATGCACTGGAAAAATTGTGATAATTATACCTCAGATACAAACATACAGACAAGAGTTAGTGCCACAAAATGGAGCTCACATCAGAGACAGTAAGTCCGGAAGTCAGTAATTCATATGCAAGAGCCAGGCGTATAGAATAGTGCTTGGTAAATCCCACATAGCTCCCTTCAAATACCATAAAGGAAAGCCAAAGGACTAGAGTGTAGAGTGTTAGCATAAGCCTGGATCTCACATTGCTGGCTTCCTAGGTCAGAAATGAGGAGCCTGGGGAGGATGTGGAGAAGACCGTAGATGGTGAGAGTCCCTGGCCCCTCTCATTCTGTGGATGAAATGATGGGCTGAGGAAATGACAACTATGGAAATTTCAGATAGGTTAAAAGGAAACTGAAAGCAGAGAAAATGGTTCCCTGTGTTTAGACACAGAGTGGGCCTGAGCTACCTGCTACCCACCCTCCAACCCAGGTCCTCCAGGCCTGTTTATCATGTGGGGATGGTCCTGAAATTCCCGAATGCCCCTGTGTGGACTGTGGAAATGTTGGCTACTCCAGGAAACTAGAACTTGCTTGGAGTCAGGTATAGGTGGCTGTGAAGTATGTGCACCAGAAGATAGGAAAACCGTGTCATGGGCCCTAGAAATTCGCAGTGGCTACAGGTGCACTTTCAAGACTAGGTAATAATGCACAAAGACCAATTTGATGGCAGTAACTCAGTTGGAGAACCAACAAAATTCACACAATAGTGTCCAACATTGTTACATACATGTTTCTCTGACCCTTGACTGCTGCCCAGAGAAAATGAGAAAAGAGACAGAGGAGAAACATTGAAAACCTGAGATTGAGTTAACTCTGAAACATCGAGTTTTACCATCCAGTGCTAAGTTACTTTAAATGGATACCTTCTTACCCTGTTCTCATCCACCCTGACTACCAAGCTGAAAGGTTTATCAACAAGTTGGCATTATTTTTAGGAACAACAACAACAACAAAGTTTTTGTCCTGCATTTTAGTTATAGTAATTTTCAAACTCTTTACACAAATATAAAATAGTGATTGCTTCCTCCTGGAATGTGTGACTGGACCCCCTCTATGTAACATTTCAGCACTGATGTGGTTTGGATTTGTGACTCTACCCAACTCTTCCCAATTCTCATGTTGAACTGTAATCTCGAATATTGGAAAGAGGGGTCTGATGTGAGGTGACTGGAACATGGAGGCAGATATCCCCCTTGCTATTCTCTTGACAGGGAGTTCTCATGTGATCTGTTTGTTTAAAGGTGTGCAGTATCCCCCAACCCCTACTTCCTCCTAACTCGGCCCTGTAAGGTGTGACTGCTCCTCCTTCTGCCATGATGTAAGTTTCCTGAGGCCTCTCCAGCCATACTTCTTGTACAGCCTGTGGAACCATGAGCCAATTTAACCTCTTTCCTTTATATATTACCCAGGTAGTTCTTTATAACAGTGTGAGAATGAACTAACACAACCACTAAGATGTTTTGTTAGATTTTTGCTTGATTTGTTGTTTTTGAGCAACTGCAGTTTGCTCCTAAATCATAGAGTCCGTTTCTGCTCTTTGGCATCTCCTCTCACCTTGAGTAACACATGGTACGCTATTCATGTACTAAAGGTGTGATCATACTTACACTACACTGACTGACTTTCCACTGGATTGAGCCTTCTGTAGCCAGGTACATAAATTGTCCTGAGAGAGAATAGAACGCTTGAGTATCAGTAGAGCATCATGATTAAGAAACATACTCTGACTAGGTTGTCCATGTCCAAATTCAAGCTCCACCATTTACTTGTGTTTGTTTCTACACAGAATATTTAACTTACCGGAGACACAGTGACTTTATTAATAAAGATAGCTCCCACAAAGGACTATTGTGAAATTTAAATGAATTAATATAGATGATTCACTTGGAGCAGAAACTGACATCTATTAAGTACTATGTATGTGTTTACTGATATTAATGCTTTGAGGGTTAAATAAGCTAATACTTGTAGAACATAACAGTATGTTTCTGGGTACATCCTAGGTGATCAAATTGTTAGCTACTATTATTATATTATTGTATGTTGAAGAACTTTGTATACCTTCCCGGTTAGGCTTCTGAAACAAATAGCTCACCTGCCACATGGATGCAATTTTAGCTAACTCCTGGCCTTTGTAATCGTGTTTATTTGGAAATACTGTTTCTTATTGTTTATTATTGCTATTGTTTCTTATCTCAAGTATTTTCTTTTTAATGTCTCTTTTGGGTTTTCCTCCCATGTTCATTTTAGCCTTTGCTCTGTATTCTCTTTCTTTACTTCTATCAACTCTTAGAACTTCGTTGTTTTTCACTTTGTGAGCATCTTTACATCATTATTATATTTTTTGCCTGTGTTTGTGTAATTTAGCTCACCATACATTGTACAGTTTTTGCTAAATCTCCCGACTTGAGTCTTTACTTATGTGGCCTTGTATTCTATCACTTCCACCCATCTCTTCATTCTGAACTCTCTTTCATCTACTTATCTTTTCTATGTTTGAAAAGCATTGTGTAATTCCACCCCATGCCATGATGCAGTTCCAAAATAATCAAGGTGCCCACTCTTCTGGGGTTGCTCCCCTCATGCTAGATTTACTGATGGGCTGATAATGAATTGTGTAGAGTCCCTTATTCATGGTTTAGTATTATCTAGAAGTAATGTAAAGAGAAAGATACATGTGAGATATGAACCAGAAAGCAACACAACCCCTAATGGATAAGAACTGAGCTTATTACATATTGCAGATCTGCTTTCCAAACCCAGCTCAGACACTGGCTGTGTAAGGAAAAAACTTTGAGCAAGTTTTTTAACTTCTTCATGCCTCAGGTGTAACAATAGTGCCAAGCTAATGATATTAATATGAATATTCAGTGAAATACTGCATGTGATGTGGTTAGCTAGAGTTTAGTCCACTCTAAGCTTTCCCAAATGTCAGATGCTGTTGTTATTTTATTGCAGTTGTTGATGTTGTTTTTGTTACTATAATATTTGACATCAAGTTTCTTTATGTATCTTCTTATATGTGTGAGCTACATAGACAAATAGGCTTCCAATTCTGAAACTAGCAAGAGGAGACATTAATTGTGTTGTTGGCAATATTAGGATGTTGTAAATAGCTTCTGTTTTGCCCTTAGCTTTTGTTCCATATTTTATTGATTCTGAGTATAAACATTTCCTTAGATGGTTAGGGTCTCAATCCAGAAGTGGCCAGGGGCTACTTGCTTTTGAGGACATAATATTTAGATTTTAAAAATGGAATTAAATGCATATGAGTTCCACTGAATTTGCTACGTACTGTCTGTTGATATCTTACTTAGCTGTGGGCAAGCATTTAATCAAGGTTTATTGGCATTCTTTTCTTAGATTTAAATAGGACATAAAATTTTATGACATGTAGAGTATTTTCGATAACTGTTTCATTATTTTCCATAGTGTAATAGCATACAAGAGGAAATATCAATAAAGTACCCAGTATGCATTATTTTTGGATGAGTAAGGTAGTTGGAAGTTTGTATCATAACAAAGTGTTGGTCTACTTTTCAAATTACACTGTGGATTCATGGTTTTCGAGGTTTTTTTAATTTTCTTTGTCTTTCTATTTTGTTCATATCTTTATTTTTTCTTTCTCTCTTTGGACACCTGTACTCTAGGGTCAGAAACTAAGAATTATAGACTGTGCTGTTTGTTTATTTTTATAAAATATACATGCTATTTGTATTTTATTTTTAATTGGTATATACCTTTGAACTGAAAAAAGAAACATTCATAAGTGATCTTGAGTATATTTATATGTTAAGAATCTTTGTTGTGTCCAAGTGCTTTTGATTCTGCTGAGAATGGGCAGGTATTAGAAGAGTAGTGTGAACTGTAGCCAGGGCCTATTCCTCTGGATATCTATGCCACAGCCCCCAGAATCACCAGCCAGCAAAATTGAGTGATAAATGTGACTCCAGAATTCCACTCCTAGATGTACATCCCAAATAAGTAGAAACAGGTATTCAAACAAGGATATGCACATGCATATTCATAGCAGTAGTATTCATAGTAACCAAAATATGGTAACAGCCCAAATGTCCATCAACAGACGAATAAACACATTTCAGTATATACATACAATGAAATATTGTTCATTCATAAAATGGAATGAAGTTCTGAAACATGCTGTAAGGTGAATGTGCCTCCAAAATACTATGCTTAAAGAAGCCAGATGCAAAACATCACAAGCATATATAAAATATTCAGAATAAATAAATCCATAGAGACAGAAAGAATGTAAATTGGCAGTTTCCAGAGGCTGCAGGGAAGAGGTAACAGAAACTGCTCAATGCATATGGGGCTTTGCTTTTGAGTGATTAAAATATTTTGTAACTATTGTGAATGTGCTAAATGCCACCGAAATGTTTACTTTAAAACAGTTAATTTTATGTTATGTGAATTTCATCACATTAAATTATTTTTCAAAATCCCAAGTGATACGGTCAAAGCAGCACCACGTTCCTTTTTCCCAGAATCGTAACTGGTTTAAATAAGTCTATTCCACGAGGAGAGAACAGAGAGTTTGCTGTTATTGATCCCTGGGAGCCTGGTGAGTGCTGGGAATAATTGTATAGAGGCTTTTTGAAAGATGAATTCAATTTCCCTCTTAAATATATTCCATTTTATTATGACATTAGATTATCTGAGCTTGTGAAATTTACTTTTAATGGCTAAGCTTTTGAACTATGTGGGGCTTTATTTTCCATGCTTGCCTGAGATTTCCGTGATCTCATTGATCGATCCAAGAAAATAAAAACAGGAAAGCATAAGTGTTCCTCTTCTGAGATGGGTTCTCTCTGCACAATGGGAAGATAATTATACCAATGTATATGGGCAGATGAGGTTATTTAGGCTCAAGTGCTTTATTTTTGGCTCTTAGATGGTTTAGATTAGCCAACCATGTCAATAAAAGGATCCGTATAATTATAAGTTTTTAAATATTTTATGTAAACCAATCTGTGAAACTGTTGATTGTCATTTGTACACAAATATGAATAGTAAAGCAAGTGCTTTCCATGACTGTGACATAAATATCTAGATTTCAGATGAAGACTAAATTTGTTTTTTTTGTGTGGTATATGTCTTTGCAAAGACATTTTTTAAGGTTCCCATATATTGAGAGCTCACCATGTGTTAGATACCTTGATATGTATGTTGAATAAATGAATCCTAATCCTTAGAATAGCTCTAAAAGGTAAATGTTATTATTTTATTCCTACAAGTGACATAATTGATGTTCAAAAATGTTAAGTGGTGTCCTTAAGTGAGTAAATGTTGGTAGCTACAATTCACCTTAATACACTTAATTGAGTCTGGCTAGACACATTGCAGCTTAGACACCATTGTGCAGTTTTTTTTGTTTGTTTGTTTTTTCAAGATTTCTTTTAAAATAACTCCCACAGGAATTACAGGATGCTTATGACTATTAGTTTGGCTTCCCTGAAGTTCTGATCTATTTGTTCACTTTTCTGAATTAGCCTGTATAGCCAAACTATCAAAAGGTTGGTGTTGGTGGGAGTATTGACATTAAAGTTCACTGAGGAAATAGGTATATCAGCTTATAAAAAGGCTGAGATTTTTAAAAGTATTTGAGCGCCTGAAGTGAATACTGAGAACACTAAACATAATGACAGGGAGGATGGTAAATTTGGGTCACGGGAAACCTGAGTACCTGGGAATTTAAGGAAGGCAGAAATATAATAAAACTTACGTTTCTGTCTAGATCAGTTGGAATTTGATGTCAAATAATTCTTCCAAGATAGGCTTTCTCTTTTCATGACACACCTTCAGTATTAACTATCTTCCAGATACCTCATATTTTCCTACGTAACCTTTGCTGATCCTTCCAATGCCTGAAATATCCTCCATCCTTGCCACAAGTTCTCAGCCCTTTTATTTCCCTTATTGGAGGGAACCATGCCAATCCTCTGAATCACTAAAATATTTTACGTTTGAATCACACAGTTGCAACTTGACATTTACTTTTGGGCTTGGTTTTACTTTTATGTGTTAATAGCTCATCTGCATCATTAATCATGAGCTCTAGAAAGATAAGTAACAGTCAACCCATCTATTTTTATCCCATCATATGTCTTGGACATAGTATTTACTCATCAAATAGTAGTTGACAGTTTTATAATTCTTTAATGTAGAGTTTTCTCAAAGCATACTCATAAAAGTACCATTTCTGAAAGAAAGAGACAGATGCTCTTCAAAAAGTATGGCCCCCATCAAATACAGATGAAAAGCACTACATCTCATTTCCCTTCTAGGAAACTTACAATATATATTGGCATTTTCAACACTGAGAAGTTTTTCAGCAATGAAACCAATGTTACTATTTTTAACCCAACACTCCCCACCTTTCCCCTTACTTTTATTCATAAAACCCGTAAACAAATATCTTGTTCCTCAAAATGTTTATTGCAAGACATAGCTTTAAAATATTTTGTGTATAGATTATCTTAATAATATTCACAAGTGTGGAAATTAAATTTTGATTAGATGTAGGTTGGGCCTTTTGTTTGGACTGCCTGCTTCTATACTTGGGAAAGTGCTGTATTGGGTGTGTGTGTGTTACACGCAGTGTGGACTCAACCTGGAAATAGATTGAGACTGAAGAGAGAATTATTGGAACTGGTCTTTCAGCTTGATTATCTGCTAGAACCTCTATTACTTCTCATAATATGCTTGAAAAGCTTTATTTGTACCTCAAGGGCAATGATCCTGGCCTCATTTACAAATATGAATACAGATATTAGCTGTGCACTATCTTCTCCTTCAGGCAGTCTTGCTGACTGTCAGCTTGTTTTATTTACTTCCTCAGAAAAAGAATATCCATCTCCTTGGAATTAGACACAGCATGGTTAATGGGAGATGCAGAAGTTTAGAGTCAGAGAGTTCGAGTTTGCTCCCTAGCTCAGGCCCGTGTAAGCATGAGCAAACTTTCCTCTCTGAGCCTCTGCTCTGAGCCCTCATCTATGAGATGAGATGGATCACACTTGCCATTCAGAGTTTCTTGTGAGGACTCAATAACATATGCAAAGCCTGAGTGATATATGCAAAACACAGTGCCTGGCACAAGGAGATGTTCAATAAATACTAGTCCCCTTTGCATTTATTTTTTTGTTTCAGCCAGATCATGACAAGAGAATTTCAAAGCCATAAAGTCATACAAACAAAACTGCCTCCCTCCTATAGTTGCCATTTCACATTTTATGTTGTTATTTCAAACAATAAATGATGTCACTATTCTTTGTGTCTCTGTTTTTATGAGGAGACTGTGAATGAGGGGAATAGTAAGAGTTGAGTTATTATCTATAAAAGAGGAAAATTTGAATTCTAATAATAGCAAATAAATAAGCTGAGAGTTTTAAGAAGCCATTGTAGTCATTTGAGATATTTTTCCATTACTTAGAAATTATCCCTTTAGTCCTAACATCTGTTAATTATAAAACTCCATTATTTTATAGTTTCTGAAAAATCATGTTCTATGATATGGTATCAAAGGATTGTAAATAGTATTTATAGAAAGGCACTGAGGCAATAGCAAAATTGAGGATCCTTGACTACTGGTGTGTTTGTGCAGTATTTTTGAGTATAGTTATTTTTGGTTTAGCAATGCACTAGATTATTCAAGGGGGAATAGTAAATGTATTAGGGAGAACTTCAGACTGGCTGTCCACTTTATGTCAACTTGTTAACATAACTTTAGCCACAGGTCCAGTTTCATGTTAGTTTTGGATAATTTACCACCATGAAAAAGGAGAACAAGAGTCATTGTGTGATAATCTTGCATAAGGTTGCATATTTGGAGGTGAATGTACCCAAAAGAAAGCTAGAATTATAAAATCCCTTTTAATTTAGTAGATTAGAAGGCTCAACATAAATTGTGGTTTTTAGGTGAACGGACGGCTCTGACTTCCATTTTGAAGAAAAGCATATACTTGTTATATATGGTTGTCTGTAACACATCTACCACATGTGTCTTCAGCCATCCATGGATCAATTGTTTCTGAAAGAAGTCAACTTTGTCTCTCTGAAGGATTACAAATGGGAGTTTTGCTGCAGTCTCTACCTTTCTAAATGCCAAATTATCTCCTGGCAGTTTTTTCTGATGTAAATATTGTGAATGGCTGAAGAAACTGTCTTCAGCCATTTGGCAATAATGAAACTGGATTGTCTGACTCATCCAAGAGTCTATGGATGCATGTATGTCTGGTCTTCCTGTCGGGGATAGCACATTGTCAGGTATTATTTCAGAGTTTAAGGAGGGGCTATCTTCTCCAAACTTTAACAGACATTTCTGGATTCTTTTTTTTTTTTTTTTGGTAGTTTAAACTGAAGTAATAGATAAAGCAGTGAGCCTAACTGTTCCTTGGACTAGCCTTGATTGTGCATTAATCACCAACTGTCTTGATCTTGTTGATTGTAGGAGAAGAGGTATCAGGGAGTCTTTGCCCAGTACCACCTCCTCCTGAGAGGAAGGCTTGTGAAATTCCCTGCCGAATGGACTGTGTGGTGAGCGAGTGGACGGAGTGGTCATCCTGTTCCCAGTCCTGTTCAAATAAAAACTCAGATGGGAAACAGACCAGGTCAAGAACTATCCTGGCACTGGCTGGGGAAGGTGAGTAACAGAAAATGTTTTCACTCTGGATGCATTAGCTCAATTATTATCATTTTTCCTCATTGGTGATAGAGAAGTTTATATGGAAGAAATAGTCACACATAGATGATATCTCTATTCCCTGAATCCAAGTTAACCGTTTCATTTCCCTCTATGCTTTTAGCTTTGATCCTCTAGTTTAGCTATGCTGGGTTCACTCATTTACATGAATTGCTTTACCACATACCTGTGTATGGACCATGGCAATCAGATGGATGTTATTTTTCAATACCCTTCTTAGACAAGAAGGCAGAGTTTGGTTGACACACATCCAAACTGAAGATAGCTTGTGCATGGGAACATAATTAGACTATGCTTAGTAAAAAGAGCTTCAAATTAGTAATCAGAAGACATGGCTTCTCAACTGGGAACTGTCACTAACATCTGCAAACTACCTGATCCATGCATGCTGGTATCCTGTTGTGTCATGCCAGCATTCTGCAGGAGGGAGGCACAGCATGAAGACTGTGAAAATGGCTTTGATGAAGCTAAAAAGTGCTATGAGAATATAAGCAGGTGACATCAGAACAAATTACAGGAGCAGCTGTTCCAGTAATTTACGGTGATGGTCTCTATCTCCAGCACACGTCATTTCTTTCATGCCCTCCCTTGGCTTTTTCTGCCCATGGCTCAGTTAGAACAGCAGGACAGCATGGCCACTGGCTGTGAGAAACTACTTTTTAAGTAAGTTTCTGTTCTTTGATCCTGAGAAATAGGGCCAGGGTCAAGATAAATGAAGATTTTCATATTCTTAAAGTGAAGTTGGTTTCTGCTCTTGTCTTTTATATTTCCGGACGGGGTGAATGGGAAAAAAAATCAAGAATAACAAAACCAAGGTCACAATTCTTGGGCATTTGGCCCACTGAATAAACCATTAAAGTGTGGAAGAGTAGGAAAAGATCGATGCTTTAGATAAATACCACTTTTTATATGGAAATAAAAATGTTGTGAAAAGGGCAATAATGAAATTGGATTGTCTGACTCATCCAAGAGTCTACGGATGCATGTATGTCTGGTCTTCCTGCCAGGGGATAGCACATTGTCAGGTATTATTTCAGAGTTTAAGGAGGGGCTCTCTTTTCCAAACATTAACAGATATTTCTGGATTTCTCAAATTGCAGTGAAATGCACTGCTTGATGGAGGATGGGTGTCTTAAAATGGTTCTCTTAGAAAAATAATGCCTTTCATAGGAAAGGAAGACCATGCTGCGTAAGGGGTATGTGTGTGTGTGTGTTTTGTGTGTGTGTGTGTGTGTGTTCAAGATAATATCACTTCGAAGTCATAGACTATTCTAACTAATACATGAAGCATAAAGATATTTTTTGAAAAGCAGATTTCTTTGGAGTTTTATCTCAGAGATACATGCTGCAGTGGTGGGCAATAGAGTCAATTAATTTTAAAATCTAATTGATGTGGACTGCCGCTTGTTATTTAGTGAAAAAGAACACACAATATTATCCTCAGGTGTTGCTCAGGACAAAAATCCCTGTTCTTAGATTGGAAAGAACAGCACAGTGGCTCACGTCTTTGGAAAGCTATGTCAGCAAAGCTATTTCTCTAGACCATTAAAACAGCAGAAATAACAAAAACAAGAACAGCAACAACAGCAACAACTATGTCTTATCTTTTGTTCTTATTTTTGGCAGGTGGAAAGCCATGTCCCCCTAGTCAGGCTCTCCAAGAGCATCGTTTGTGTAATGACCATTCCTGTATGCAACTTTACTGGGAGACATCACCTTGGGGCCCTTGTTCTGAGGACACATTGGTAACTGCCCTTAATGCAACCATTGGCTGGAATGGAGAAGCCACGTGTGGTGTAGGCATTCAGACTCGGAGGGTCTTCTGTGTCAAGAGTCATGTGGGACAAGTGATGACCAAAAGGTATTATTACCCTGTTACTGAAAATGCATTTGATTATTTCATGTTGAGTATTTTTAGTTGAAAGCATTTATCAAGATATAGATATTTCTGGGTCTCTGATAGAGTAAGAGGGTTTGTTGTTGCTGTTTGACTGTTAAAGATTAAAACATGTGCCTCAAACAAGGATAAACACAGTTATGGTATGTATCATTGGTACATTTATAATATGTATTAATATATCAGTACATAGATAAAAATGAATAGTGTCCACAAACATTGAATGTGTTTGAATAATCAAACAAATTTTCTAGAGCTGACCTCAGTATGTTTTAATCTTCTCAAATCACATAAAGATGAGATCAACATAAAGCTAGGTTCTGGGCTTTGCATTAAAGGGTTGTGTCTTACTCTTCTTTAAACTCCACAGATCTTTCCTGCATTAAATAGATATATCCATACTACAACCATTCTAATTAGACTAAATGAATCCATGCCCTTGGATGGCTTACAATCTCATGCATGTTATACTTTCTGTACATGGAGATATAAAATGTTTTACAGACAGTAGGAAAATATGGGCTTGGAAACTAGGATATAGATGCCAAAAAGGATCAAGAACAACTGCAAATGATGGGAGGAAAAAAAGTAATTGACTAAAGAACTGGCTGTGGGAGTTTTATCACTAGATCAAATGAGGAGATGTATATTTTCCTAAAGTTCCTGTGGCAAGGCTGGTAAGGAAGAAAACAGAAGGGCCCTATGCATTATAGAGAGACTTGTGAGTGGTCTATCTGGCGAGATTCCCAGTGGCCATATTCAGAGACCCCACTCCAAGCACAGGGTGTGGGACACAAGGATGAGCTGCTGCCAGCTTTGGTCTAGCGTCATAAGCTAGGCAACACAGAGTGTCTCCCCAGGGATTTTCAAGCTGGGAGAAGGAAACATTTTTTTCTGTTCATGATACTCTAAGCATATGAGCTGAGGGTTGCCATAGACAAGGTCAGGTCTTGTGGAAAAAGTAAAAGGAGAGATTCATTCTGATGCTCAGGAAGAAACAGATACGCAATTGGAACAAATCCTGGCAGCACTGAACCGTGGTCGTGTCCCTACTGACTACACCCTGCCCTCCATGGCAAAATATGAAAATACATTCAGTATTCTGCCTAATTCAATTTAATTTGTGTTTCTCTCATGAGCAATGGAAACACTGAATAATTTCGTCCGGGGAACCACGGTGAAGGGCTCTGGGCCTGATCCACACTGTCATGGAAGCCACTTTGGCCCTGTGTAAGGAAAGTCACGCAAGCTCCGTTATGGGAAATGAACTGCTTATGGTGGATAGAGTGCAGACTGGCCAGACACTGCCCAGTGCTTGTGTTAGAGCATCTGATGAGCGGATGGTTTTGCAAATACACATGGAGTCATGTATTTGCAACTCACACTGTGACTTGAAGGGAAGCATAGACTGGAACATCTCACCTTTCTCTTCTCCTAAATGTAGCTCCCAGAGTTCTGGGATTGGGTGTTCTTTCTTGTTCCAACCCCAGTCTAGCACAGCATCTGGCAGGTAGTTAGTATAAACATTTCTGGGATTTATGAATGAACTAAACCTATGTGTAGAGGAGTGGTAGGTTTGCCAAGGATTGGATATGAAGATCAAGGGAAGCTGATGTTTCTCTTTTGCTTCAAGAAAAACATTTAGTCTCCCATGATAAACTGTGTTAAAGAGGACTGTCATGAAAAGTAGTGAACATGTTGTACATATGACCTGCTCTTTTTAGCTCATAAATACTGTTTTTGCTCTAGAACCTAACTCTACATTGCTAGCAGTGTTTTTGGAAATGTCAACTTGTATCAGTTGTATTTTTCAACTTGCCTGGTAGCCATAGCACCACATGGATTGATTGGACCAATGGATCAATGGAAGTTATAGACAAATATGGACAGTAACATTCAGTATCACCTGCTTCAGGTGATAACCTAAGTCATGAGGTTATGGTAAAGTTCTGTAAGTTTTATAAAGGTGTTATGCAGACATGAGAACTCCTTTTATCTGAGAAGAATTGAAGCCTAGAAAATGTTTATTTTTATGACCTAAATTTTCAACTGCTTAAGAAAAGATGCACAAAAGATTAGAATGAATATACAAAGTAAGTATGGCTTAGATGTAGGAGTAACCCTACATAAAATGCAGCAAACTGTTATTTTTTATAGTGATGAAAAATTTTAGCATGCGTGAAGCCTGATCTCCCTTCCACAAAGCTTTTCATCTTTGAACCACCATGACAGGAAAATTCAAGGACATGAATGTAACTTGTTTGTTTTTTAGCAAAAGGGTGTTAGAATTGAGACTAATACCTATTCCATGAATTATCATCATATTTTAAAGGGCTATTCGGACAGAAAAAGTTGAGTTATATGTTCAAATCAGCGTCTATTTCTTCTTGCATCATCATTATTACTTTAAATAACAGTTTTATGAAGGTTTCTGAGCACATCAGCTTACTCAAATGTTAAAGATGATTTAAGAAAAAAATCACAGGAACAGAAGTGTGTGGTTTAAAACATAATTCATAAGCTAATATGCATTTGTTTTAAAATGTACATAAGTGAGACTGAAATATTATTATTACAGTAAATCATCTCCAGTTTTGCTGTGGTTTACCAGCACAGAAAAATCAATTGTACAGATGTTTTCCCTAACATACACATACAAATATAAAGACTGCTAATTACTTTCTGTACTGTTAATGAGGCTGGAGACTTAACAACCTAATTTTAATTCTTACTGTATGTCTCCAAATAATCCTGTTAAACATGAGCATCCTGAATTGACTTTAGTGAAATTAATTAAAATTCTTGAGGTTAATGAGATTAATTGAGCTAAGAAAATAATACCTAGTGTCCGGTGAAGCACCAGGGAGATTATCAGCAATTTAGAGTATCCTTTGCTATGCCTCCAGAAATATACTTTTGCTCTTTTTCACATGAAATTCATTGCAGTGGGAAAAGATCCCCTGTCATATATGAAATCTTTGGGATGGGGATAGAGAAATGGAAAGGAAGAAGAAAATACCCTAGACAAAAGTAGCCTTCAGAAAAGAGAAGGAAGCATGACTCCATGGAAGATGTGGATCAAAATAATGTTATATCACTAAACCCGCTGCACTGAGAGGCATAGAGTTTCTCGCAAGTTCTTGTGTCCCTGGGTTGGTGTTTTGGTTTCCATGTAATTGTACAGGTGAGACTGTTACCATTGTACGAGTAATAGAACTGATCATATCAGAAAATGAGAGCTAGCTGGGCACAACTGAATCAGAGTGAGAGCTTGTTGCGATCTTCCTGAAGTTGTGTTTGGTTTTGTTTTACTATTCAATGCTTTTCTTTCCCCAGTGGCAGTGTACAAAAAAGAATGATAATAAAGATTGAAAACACATAACTCAAAGCCTTTCAAAGTTCCTGATAAGGTGCTTTCTGCCTTTAATGTGAAAACAACTGGCACTTTGTGAGATATAGCAATAAATGGCTCCATTTAAACATTTAATGTTTAAAAGCTTGGCAGGTTTCCCCATCTAGCTGAGTGAGATGAATACATCAGTTCCTGGGTCAGATGACTAATCATGTAGGCATAGCTAAAAAACAGCAGGTCTTTGTAGCTCAATGTGATGTATTTCAGCACAGTGCTTATAAGAAGCTGAAGCTGGCCAGGCGTGGTGGCTCATGCCTGTAATCCCAGCACTTTGGGAGGCCAAGGCAGGTGGATCACTTGAGGTCAGGAGTTCGAGACCAGCCTGGCCAACATGGTGAAACCCCATCTCTACTAAAAATACAAAAATTAGCTGGGTGTGGGGGCAGGCACCTGTAATCCCAGCTACGCGGGAGGCTGAGGCAGGAGAATCGCTTGAACCTGGGAGGTGGAGCTTGCAGTGAGCTGATATGGCACGCCATTGCACTCCAGCCTGGGCAACAAGAGAGAAACTCTGTCTTAAAAATAAATAAATAAATAAAACTGAAGCCTACAATGAGGCCAAGAGACAAGAGTTATAGAACATTCCAGTGCAAGTCCAGGAAAATATATTCATCGAAATAGAATTTATTCCCTTTTATGGAGAGCATTGCTAATCCAAAATCAGAGTATTACATGAAAGCAGGAAGTTAAATTTTGACAAAAGGCAAGGGGTCATATATGCTTACTAACTAAAAAGTGAATCCATCTGTTTCTCTGGGTTTCAAGGCTTCAGTTTTGTTGAGGAAATAGCTGGAGAAATAAGCCTAATATTCCCCAGGGATTTATTTGTCTTCAGGCTTCAGTAGCACAGAATACTCTTCAATCATTCACTTACTGTTACTAAACATTTACACTGAGCTAAATATGGGATTTTTAAGACATGATATAAAATGGAATTCTGCCATCAAGGCACTCAAAATTAGTGTATGTACAGCATGTGCGTGTATGTACACACACAGCATCAGCAGCCCAAAAGTTATCAAAAGTCTTTTCTCTGTCAGTGACAATACAGTGATACAGAAAACTAACTTTACCGTTTTAAGAAATTGGGGCGTGCCTAGGTTGCTAATAGCCAAAGACTATTTTTGAGGACTATGAGAAAATTTATGGAAATTGGAAATGTGACGATGCATGAAATGATAGACAATGTGTAGATAAATATGAAGAAAAGTTGAATCCCTGAGGAAAAGGTAAACCTCATTGGCAGGGGAAGTGACAAAAAGACAATTTCAGTTGCAAGAAAATATTTGGCCCTTATCAAACCAAAAATAACTTGCATTTCCAGGAAAGCCCACAGTTCATGTCTTCTGTGATAGCACTGTAACCTAAGCTTGACCTTTGCTCTTGAGGGAATGATACTCATTCTTTTGGACTTGAGAGAGAAAGGGCCATATCACGGAGAGTTCAAGTATTACTCAGTGAGTGTTTATGGTGAGTGACGCCAATAAAGAGTCAATAAAATGGACAATATCAGTTCCCTAAAAGAGATTAACTCCTACTCCTAATTGAAGCGGGTAGAGTTCCTGAGATAGTTAGCAACTCTCTATAGAAAGTTTGAAGTGTTGCGCCACAAAAATTTCCAGGCTGTTTTGTGAATGTTTGAGGGTTGGGTGGGTCCATGTGGGAACCCTTGTGACTCCTGGGCACAGGAAGTCGGCATTGCTCAAGTTGTGTTTTCATTCCCAGCTATGTACCAGGAGAGGTTGAAGAGGAGTTAGAATAAATGGCAGGTCAATTCATTTTTAGAAGACCTTAAAAAATTAGTAAGAGACTTAGGAATGTTTTCTTATCTTGACTAAAGTATGATATAAATTTTCCTTACCAGAGTAGCTTGTTTAAATAACACTGTATCCTGATAATGTCAGTCATCTTTCTTTCTCTTGTTATGCTCATTGAATCAATCTATTTGATAGATGACTTGTGTGTGTATATATGTATTCAAGATAGTTAATGCCACTAATAAGAATGAATTTATGAGCATTTTTTTGGAGTATATATCTTTTAATTTTAGTTAATTTTTGTCAAAGCGTTACATGTTTTATTGTATTAGTTAAATAATAGAGGGATTGATGGTGGAAAGCATTAGGTTCTCAACCACCTCCTCCTCTACTTCATATCCTACTTCCTTAACACAATCACTTTTTTAAAAAATAATTATAGATCCAAAACGACTTGGAAAAATTGTACAGAGAGATCCTATGTACCCTTCACTCAGCTTCTCCCAGCTGTTACATCTTACATAACCATAGTACATTATCAAAGCCAGAAAATGTACTTATATAGCACAACCACTTTTTAACAGTTGCTGAATTTTTTTTCTGTCTCTCTCTGAATTTTGATTGGGAAAACAGACACATAGTTCACTAATTGTAACTATAAAAAGGTGAACAGTTGGAAGCCTTATGCCACCCCGGCTCTCATTCACCCACTTCCCTCCTTCTTCCCTGTCACCAACAACCACTTTATTCATTCCTCATCTACCTCCTCTATATCTTTATGTGGATACAAGCAAATTCAAGTGTGTATCTCTGGCCCTTCTCCCTTTCTGGTGTTTACTTCCTAACTCTAAATTATATATTTTTCAGCTCTGTATTTATCAATTTAAAATTGTCATTCTGTGATTTGCTCCGATGAAAGTAATCAACCTCAGCTCATTTTCACTAGTTCCTCTTCTGACTCCTCCCAGAATGTTGGCATTCTGTTGGTTGGTTACAGTAGTACTTTTGATCAAGTTCCTTAGAACCTTTGCCAATGTCAGTTTGGGCTGCTATAAGAAAAAATACCGTAGACTGGGTGGCTGAAACAACAAACACGTTTATTTCTGACAGTTTTGGAGGCTGAAAGTCCGAGACTAGTGTCACCTCATGGTTGAATTCCAGGGAAAGCCCTCTTCCTGGTTTGCAGGTGGCCACTTTCTTGTACCTTCACGTGGTGGAGAACACAGAGAGGAAGCCAGCTTGGTGTCTCTTTTTATAAGGGACACTAATGCCATTCATGAGAGCTCTAACCTCATGATCTAATTATCTCCCAAAGGCTCCACCACCTGATGTTTTTACTTTGGGGGTTAGGTTTCAACATACAGATTTTGGGAGAGACACAAACATTTTGTTCATAATGATTTTGTTTCTTATTTCATTTGTGTTTTGATCAACTCTCTGAACACCTGCTTTGTTGGAGGAGGACATCCAGTGTTCGTCCTCTCTCCTCTTTCTAGCTCTCATCCTGTACAGTCTGTGACCAGAATGATGTTTTGGAACATTTTATCCCGAAACAAAATTTATTCTTCTGTGTTTTGCCTATGCATTGTTTCTAAAATGTTAACACTATGAAAATGCTTTCAGATTTATAATTATGTAAGTTGATGAGGTCTGATGTCAGTCAGATTCCTCTCCCTTCTTAGATGACCCATTTTTCTTCCTTTTTGCCCTTATGACCCATTTTTCTTCCTTTTTGCCCTAACAGTTATTAGTTTCTGTTCTGCCCTCCCTCCCTGCCTCCCTTCCTCCTTTTTCTCTCACTCTTTCTCTTTCTTTCTTTTATAGAGATAGGGTCTTGCTTTATTGGCCAGGCTCTAGAGTGCAGGGGTGTGATCATAGTTCACTGCAGCCTTGAACTCCTGGGCTTCAATGACCATCTGGTCTCAGCCTCCCAAGTAGCTAAGACTACAAGCATGTATCCCCATGGCAAGCTAATGTTTTTCATATTTTTTGTAGACACAGGGTCTGACTCTGTTGCCCAGGCTAGTGTTTAACTTCTGGCCTCAAGCAATACTCCCGCCTCAGCCTCCCAAAGCGTTGGGATTACCAGTTTCTCCTCTTAACGTTTTCTTTGTTTGAAATTTGGACAGTCCCTGTATTTGCATATTGGTCATTTTGTATACACTTCCTAGGTTTTTCACTCTGAATTATCCCTTTTTCAATTCTGTAGTAGTTTAGTCCATTATTTCCTCATCAATTTTCTCTTTTCCATTTTTCTGTGTTCTCTCTTACAGGAAGTCTATTAATTATCTGTTTAAACTTGCGAGACTGGTGTTTATTCAATCATAATTTTTTCAGGTGCTTTGTCTCCATGAAGCTTTGGGTCCATTACTTATTATTTCAACACCTCAGCTTATGATATGAAAATGAAGATTATAATGCTCGTCCTTGCTGTTAAGAGTAACTGAAAGAATGTAGGCAGACTACTTAACTCAGCACTGGCTATCCGATACAGAGCTCACACTATTAAACTTTATACACACTGCATCTCTGTTCTTTATATGAAACTTATGGGAAACAGAATTTAAAAACCAAATGTCTAGTGTAAAGTGCTTTCCTGTTTTTCTTCTTGGTGTAACACTGTTGTAGAATACAATACGTGTGATTTTTAGCCATCTCTACTCTAAAAACAAGCAAGCAAACAAACAAAAACTTGCTTGCTATTTGCTGAGACTTTAGTTTTCCAAATAATTGTGAATCCATTAACTATTTATATTACTTTCTTCCCAAGTCTGAGAATTAAATTAATTATCAGCAAAATAATAAAATCAAGATCTTTTTTCTTGTTAATGCTGGCTAGTCTATTTGTTATTAACAGGTTGTCATATTTTGCTTCTTCCAACTTTTCAGTCTATGTGTTCTGTGGAAATACTTGTTAATTGGCTGAGCGTGGTGGCTCACGCCTGTAATCCCAGCACTTTGGGAGGCTGAGGAGGGCAGATCACAAGGTTGAGAGATCAAGATCATCCTAGTTAACATGGTGAAACCCTATCTCTACTAAAAGTAAAAAAATTAGCCAAGCGTGGTGGTGTGCCTGTAATCCCCAGCTACTTGGGAGGCTGAGGCACAAGAGTCACTTGAACTCGGAAGGTGGAGGTTGCAGTGAGCCGAGATTGTGCCACTGTACTCTAGCCTGAGGGACAGAGTGAGACTCCGTTTCGAAAGAAAGAAAGAGAGAGAGAGAGAGAAGAAAAGAAAGGAAAGAAAGGGAAAGAAATACCTGTTAATCATTTAAGTAGTCTAGAATTCTGTTAATGATCAAAGATTCCTAGTATTTTTTAGTGACCATCAAAGATTTTTGTTTCCCAATATATTTTTATATTTCTTTTATAATCCTTTCTTTTGTAGAATATTGCTAATTTGATATATCACCCTGAATAAAACATATAAAACAATATTTCAATTTTTTCCTTGTGAAAAAGATAAAAATAGTTGATGCTGATGGTGAGACACTTTCTCAGCACTCATCTTTCATTGGTTTCAGAGGTTATTTTTAAACTGGTGTAGTGAAGAGTTATTTTGGTCTCTAGGTCAAGAGAGCTGAGGTCTGCTTCAGGTTCTGCCTCCAGCTTGGGCAAGTAGCTCCACCTCCAGGTGTCTTTCTTCCCTCACCTATTAAAGGAACATGAGGGCCTTAATATTTTCAGTTCTAAAATTCTATAGTTCTGTGTTCAACCACTTAGTCTCTCAAAGACGCATTGACATGGTCTCTTCACATTGACAGGTGTCCAGATTCTACTCGACCTGAAACCGTGCGCCCCTGTTTGCTCCCATGCAAAAAAGACTGTATTGTGACTGCTTTCAGTGAGTGGACACCCTGTCCAAGGATGTGCCAAGCAGGTAGGTGGATGCTGCATTCTTAGTCCTTTCTTCCCTAACCTGATTGTTTCTCCACAGCTAAGTAAGTGAGAGGTTGTGGAATGCAAGCACCTTTTTTTTTTTTTTCTCTCATTTGCCTGTTACCCTGGAAACAAGTTTGGTAAAGTTTGTAAATGAAATCTTGTATTTCCAGATCTATCAGAGCCTGGAAGAGAAAACGTATTCTGTTATTTTATAATTTATATTCTGTTATGTCATAATTCCACCTGTATATATTGCAGAAGTATTCATCTTCTGCTAACCCCATTGTGGCATTTTGAACAGTCATTCCCATGTGATACCTTATAAACCATCATCACTATCACAGTTTCTATGTGGCTCTTGTGTGTCTGGACCCCAGTTCCAGGTATCCTCATTAGAATATAGGGTTTGAATACAATGCTCACATCACTGATGAATATAAGTACAGGGAGTACAAGAGCAGATACATTATGAAGTGTTCAACAAGTACAGAAATTAGCAATATATGTTTTATATTTCTTTATTTTTAATGGTGATACTTTATACATCTGGGTATATTTGAAGGGATTTAATTCAGGATACTTAATAGTGAAGTCCTAGAGGAACACATAGGAGTATATGCTAAAGTCACCCCTCTCTTAGAACAGATCTTTTCCCCAAAGCTTATTGCAGCTCCCTGATGGGCTAGTTCATGTGAAGATATAATTAATCCTCATCCCAAAACTCCATTTTGGCCTAAGATCTAAAGTTAATAACTTGATCCCTCTCTCCTAGTCTCAGACACTAGCCTTGGTCCTTTGGATCTTACCATTGCATGGTTACAAAAGGCAAATCCAAGAAAAGGAATGACAGAAAGAATATTACCTCTAATGCCCGGAGTTCAGTGAGTCTCATCCACTGGTCCCTGGGCTTCTCTGGGCAGCCATGTCCTCTCAAGCAGGGCATGGCTCTCTTGCTACACCAGCTTCCTGGAAGAAGAAAGAAGAAAGTATGCAGTTCTGCAGAGAGAGAACCTGTCAGAGGTTTACTTTCCTTGGATAATTCCAGCTGTGTGCGTCTAAGATCCTTCACATGCTCTTTGACTCACATATCTATGGCATCACTTCATGAGAGTGACATGAAAATAAGGCCAATATTGACATAGATCTGATGGTCATTCAAACACCTCTCAGTGATTGAAAACAGAGCTGTGGCACCTGTTGAAAATTATCATCTTTGTATTGCAGTGGTGAAGTACCAGCATGAAGTTTTATAACTATGGCATTTCATCTTCTTGATGATCATTTGTCACAGAATTAATGTAGTAGCATACAATGAGATTTGCTTATGGATAGAATTGGAAATAAATACATTGAATAAGAAAGTGCTTTGTTTAATCTTTTGGGGGTGGAAACAACAATCTCTTCTAGAAACTCTCCAAAACTTGTTTTTTTCTGAGTGAAGATCCAAAGTAAATGAACTGGATGAACAGGGTTTGTTAAATAGCCAGGGTAATGTCATTTTAAAGCAGGCAAGGATAGAAAAGCTTCTGTCTCTATTCTGAACCATTTGAAAGGCAGCATCATCTGAACCGTTTGAAAGACAGCATCTAGGAGACTGACTTTGGGAATTTTAATGATAATGTACCTAAAAACATTTCAGGCTGTTAAAGATAAATATTGAAAAGATGCAAGAGAATAATATAATCTATGATGATGGAGTTTTGTTGATGTTTAGCTATTCATTTTAACTTCTTATTCATGAGAGTTTAGTACAATTCCTGTTAAATTTTTATAAAAAGAGACTGGATTTAAGAGAATACCCCAGCAGCAGCCAGAAATTGGTGTTGGAGTTTTTGAAGTCTCTTGATACATAGGGAAACAGATTAACTTTGTTGAGCCAGTGTGCCCTGGTGACCAGAGATTACTTAAGCCACTGCTAGTCCACCTATTCTACATTCAAGAAAATTCTCTCTGCTACTAAAGACTCTTTTCCTAGCATTGGGTAAAGGCAGCAGAATCACAGGGCATGTGAAATAATTGTTCCTTACACAACTTTACATTTTACTCCAATTTCCAGAGATTCAATTAGTTGTTTAAATCATTGGCATTGTAATGAAAATAGTTCTAAGTTTCTGTGGTCCCTCCTTGCTGCCAACTTTTCAAGCCCAGATAATTCTTTTCACAGCTTGGCAGTCAGGGACCAACAGAGGCAAAGATTCAATTTTCAGATTTCTTCCAGCTTTCCATTTCAATCCTATTTACCCTAATTTTTAGGTTATAGCTTGGGACTAAGATATTATTAAGTAACCATGGGTTAATTAAAGGACACTATAAGAGGGGGAAAATTTTGGAGGAAATTGTATCTGTAAACCTATGGTTCTCAAACTTTATTGCATTTGAATCACCTGGAAGCATTACTAATATGCAGATTTCTGGATCCAAGAGTAGAAATTCTGATTCAATAACTATGAGGTAGGTCCTGGAAATTTTCAGTTGTAAGAAGCTAGGGCCCTCTGAATAGTGACCCTCCTGCTCCTCCTCTCCCTCATTCTGATGAAGGCCGTAGATCCATGAACAAAACTTGCTTTAACTCTAGACATATGGCCCTTCTTTCAGCTTCTTGAATGTATCATGTTTTTCTCCCAGTTCAAGAGTCTGTACATTGGTGCATATGAGCATGGATGCTGGAGCCAGATAACTGTGGGTGCATTTTCATGTTTGCTGTGTGACAGATAGATTACTTAATGTCTCTTTGCCTCAGTTTTCTAATTTTCAAAATGGAGGTTAATAATAACACCTGCATATAAAGAAAGCACTTAGACCACCTCCTGACACCGAGTAGGTACTGGGCAAGTGTTTGTGTAGTTGTATAGTTTGTACCTGCTGTGCATGAGGCTGGCACTCCACTCTCTTCACTGCTCTTCCTTCCTAGGTCCTCAGCCTGTGTATCCACAGAGACCTGCCTTTTCCCTGGAATGCTGCTGTCATCTACCAGACTACCATAGATCCCCTCACATCCTCCTCCATTAAGTAGATTATCCCACGTTGTCCTATTCATCCCCTTAACTTATCTTTTCTTGTTAGAGTTGCCCCTACTAGATTTTAAGTCCATGAATACGAGGACCACTTCTGCCATCTTCACAGCTGGATACTCTTAAACCCAGCCTAGTATGGGGCATATAGTTGCCACTAAATGCATATATTTTGAATGTACAGATGTTCTGTAAAGAGATAGAGGAGTGTGGATTAAAATCTAGGCAGTGGATTTTGTGTCCTTGAGAGTATCCTTCAACAGACTTTTTGGGAAATGGTGTCCTAAAACAGTACTTCTCAAACTTGAATGTACATTCAAGTCCCCTGGGGATCTTATTAATTGCAGATTCTAATTCAATAGAACCAAATGGGGCTTGGAATTGTACATTTCTGTAAGTTCCCAGGTGATACGTATATGTTGGGTATAAAGCTCTGGGTAGGGTTGGATTCATTAGAAATTTCTGGGTGAGGCAATGTCCAATCGAAGTTGTAAAGTGAGAAGCATGGACTGGGGACAGACCAGCAAGTGGGGACAAGATGGGAGGTGAAGGGGAGTGATTAAAAGTGGTTTAACTTAAACTGAGAGATCAGGAAAAGATCCAGGAGGATGGACCTGAGCAAGTGGAAACCTTGACTAATGAAGACAGAAGAACTCCTTTTTTATTTTGTTTTGCAACTGTGACTTCAGGTTGGGTCATCAAAGTTGAGAAGTGGTTATGTTTGCAGTCCTCAAAGTTGACTGCACAATGGAATCACCTGAAAATCTCTAAAATATACTGATGCCTGGAATCTACTCTAATACATTCTGATTTAATAGGTTTGTGGTAGCAGCCAGGGAATCACTGGATTATGTAAATCCCAAACCACATTCATTCTAAACCTCTCAGAAGGCCAAGGTCATTTAGGGGACTGAGTACACCAGCAGTGATTTGTGACATAGCAATGGATGAATTGCATCAGGTTTTATTTTGTCGTGACTTGATTCAAGAGCTAAAACCTTAAAACATAAAGGTATTTTCAAGTCATGGACAATCTCAAGCCATGCTTATGATCTTCTTGCTCCTCCTTTTCTGAGTCTTTCCTTAAAGGATCAATGATAGTCTCATATTTTTCTAAGTAAACCAAAGGTCTATCAAGTTTTGGCCTGTTGTGGCCTAATTGTTGAGTCCTTGTAATAAATTAACCAAATGATCAAGAACCATTTCCTTTGTGCTTTTTTTTTTTTTTTTCTGTTTTCTTCTATTCTTTTTTTAGCCTACAAAACAAATGCCTGCCTAAAGTATCCAATGTGGTCTAGTTAAGAATAGCAACAGCTCACTTACTGCAACATTTCTCAGCCCTTAGTTTTGTCAGTGGACTGATGTCTGAGCCTCACCCCAGCCCACCCTAGTCAGAATGTCTTTAGGTTGAAAGGATATCTGCGATACTAAAATTCTCCATAGGTAACTTGTAAGTGGTGAAGGATGAGAAACATTCATTTAATGCCTAATATTTTACAATATGTCTTTACATACATTTTGGCCTGTTATAGGAGATCACTGATAATTGTTTGCCGAGGTAGTGTTGGAATTAATTATGTTGGCCACTGCTGTCATCACTGTCATTCCTCATTTTTTCACTTTAAGATCACAAATCAATATTATCCTTTATATGATTTATATCAGAGAGTCATTAAAGAGCCTCACTGCATATTTTCAACATTTAATTATATGAAGTTTCAAACATATGCATAAATGAATGCAATGTGAATACAAAGTATTTATGGTTAATACAATGTATGCATGTCATGATGGCTACACAAAGCAATTATCACCTCATGGACCTTCTTATTTTGTCTATACATTAATCCCCACTTCCACACCCAGAAGGACTAGTTGAAATAATTGCCAGATATGTTTACCACTTTATGGAAAGGGATAATATGCAAGAGATAAAGTTATTAGACTGAAGGTAAATTATGGTATATTGAAAATAGAATATTCAACAGAATATTTCTAGAAACCATGGCGCTAATGATTAATTATTTGTCAGTCTCAAATAATTAGAGGCTGAAGGAACTCCTTTAACTTTCATCTCTAAGGAGTGAGCTAGAGAGCAGTGTCATGGTAACGGGAAAGCCAACAGCAGAGACTGCTGCTGGGAGTTGATAGGAAACCTCATTTGGTGGAATTCGTTTCCTCCTGTGTCAACCCTCCTGGAGTTACCTGTTGAGTTTTCAGTATCAAAAAGAGACAGTGATTTTTTTTTTAAAAAAACACCTAGGCATGTAGCATGGATTCTTGAGTTAGATTTTCTTGGTTCAAATCTCATCTCTGCCATACAAGTTACTTTAAACTTGCTGTGTTTCAATTTCTTCCTTTCCAAAATAAGATAATATTACCAGCTACTTTAAAGAGCCATTGTAAGGAGGACACATTGAACAGTGCCGGGTATATAGAAATTTATTATGATTTGTTTTTATTTAATCTCAACCCCATTGAGTTTTTTCAATCCAGAGATGTCTGAGACTCACACCAGCTCACCCCAGTCAGAATGTCTTCAGGTTTAAAGGAAATTTTCAGTATTAAAACTCTCTATAGGTGACTCTTACTAGTGGTGGAGGATGAGAAATACTCAGTGCTTAACATTTATTATTTATTCTTATTATTATTATTATTAGATGATAATGATGATGATAAAAGTTCGTTAAGGTCAGAGAGCTTGTATTATGTTGAGTTCCTGCAATTATTAAGTCCTCTACATGCTGGTATTATGGCACCTGTTTCTATGCCTGTATTACTCTGGACAGACTATAAACTCATAGGGTAGGAGTCTTTCATTTCATTAATGAACTTCCAGTGCTTAGTACAGTGTTTGGCACATGGTGGGCATTTAGTAATTGTTGTTGAATGAATGAATAAATAAACACATCTATTCCCCTGTCGGTTCTTTCATTTATTTATTTATTTATTTTTTATTTATATATATATCTTTTTGAGACGGAGTCTTGCTCTGTCACCCAGGCTGGAGTGTGGAGTTCAGTGGCTCAATCTCAGCTCACTGCAAGCTCTGCCTCCTGGGTTCACGCCATTTTCCTGCCTCTGCCTCCTGACAGTTGAGACTACAGGTGCCCGCCACCTCGCCCAGCTAAATTTTTGTATTTTTTACTAGAGACGGGGTTTCACCGTGTTAACCAGGATGGTCTCAATCTCCTGACCTTGTGATCCACCCACCTCGGCCTCCCAAAGTGCTGGGATTACAGGTGTGAGCCACCGTGCCTGGCCCCCTAGTCAGTTCTGATGCTTAAAGATTTTGCTTTCTTTTAAAGGAAACTATGGCATTAACAGATCATTCCACAGATACAGGCCAGTTACGGAATTGGTCAATCTGAATGTCAAAAATAACCTATTCTGGATTCCAGAATTTTGCCCACTCAAATACATACAAGCACTACCTTCCTCTTTACTTTCCCCTGTCAAGCAGATGTGGCCCCCTCCTCTTCACAGAACCATCCATGCCTTTGTTCACCCATTTGTTCCCAAATAATGGAGGGTCTGCTGTGTTTGACTAATCAAAGCTTTGAGCCTGGAACACTGGCCCAAAAAATAATGTTCAAGGCCCTTTAACACCTTGCTCTTCCTTGAGATTGACATTACCTTAATCTTTTTTGCTTCTTCTGTAAATTTTAGATAATTTTATCTTTTCCAAAGAGTTTTTTGAGAAATTAAAGACAGTAAGATGTATAGCTCACAAATATGTCTCCAGACCCAGCCCTCATACATGAGTGCAGGTATCTTTGTCTTCACAGGTGCTGCTGGGTGTAACTTGCTTCCTTTAGTCTGTAACTTAAAGTCCATAGATCACTACATGGTCCCAGTGCTCAATAAATATTCCTGATAATTTAGTAGGAGGAATGACAAACACTTGGGCTCATAGAAATTACAGTTTTCAATCATACTCCTGCCAAACTGAGGAGTTCTGCTGATAACATTCATGAAAAACACCTTTTCCTATTTCACAAGGAGAAAAAGTTCATGGATAAAATTCTGTCAGTTAAATATTATTTTATTTTTTCCTATACTTTTTTTAATTATGGGATTTTCTGCCTGTTTTATTAAAACACAGCATAAGAAATTATCAAATTTGGTTTAAAAAAATAACAACATTGCATTAGAGTCTGATGACCATATTGAGACAAGGAGGAACACTTACATTAGAATGAGAGCTGCTGCTCAGAGCTCAGAACTCTTAGTCTGGTCTAAACTCCTTCAGAGAAATGTTAATCCAGGTAATATCTGGGAGGGAAAGCATTGTCAGTCCAAACTATTTCCTGTCACCCCATTATTCCATCTTCCCTCTGGACTAGAGATTGATGTATGCTTAGAAGGACCTGAAATCTACAGCATAATCTACTGGATTTTCCCTTACCTCCTACAGTGGCCCCAGGAGGTAAGTCTAATCATACATGACTAACAGGTGAGAATCTCCAGGCTCAGAAAGATCAAGTAACTGCTCCGAGGTTACCTGGTATGTTAGAATCAGAGCATGGTGGAAATCCAGGCTTCTCTGGCTCTAGGGCTTGTCTGTTTTTATCCCACGACAATGAGCTACTTGCTACATCCATAGGTACAGATAATCTTGCTTGTCTATTAGCAAATCAAGAATTTGAAGCCTAGTACCTTTAGTGCAGGCTTTGCATGTTATAGATCACACATTAATTTGATATATGCTATCTCATAAATTGTCGGGACAGTTTAATGGTAAGGGAAGAGCTGTTTTATTAGTCCAGTTTCACAGATGAGGCAACACATGCCTCAAGGGAAGTTGCCATATGGCCTCAAAGGAGCAAAGACCAAGTTTAAAAACCCAGTGTTTAAACTTGCTATATTGTCTGTCCTGGTGCCCCTGTTCAGCTACAGAAAGGCAAACTAGACAAGTTTAATTCTAGCACCGAAAGGCTGTAACTTCAGCATAGTTGTGCTTCATTTCACTGCCTCTTCCTATTAAATTTATAATAGCTATAATTTATATGCATTACTCTATTTCTATTTTAAAATTTTATTTTAATTTGACAAATAATAACTATATATAAGTATGGGGTACAATGTGTTGTTTTGATACAGGTATACACGATGGAATGATTAAATCAAGCTAATTAATATATCCATCACCTCACCTGCCTAGAGTTAATAATAAAGTATATTTCAAAATTGCCACCAGAGTAGGTTTTAAATGTTCTCACTATTCCATTTAATTCTTACCTCAACCTTATATTGAAAGAATTATTACTCCATTTTATGCACTCGATCTTAGCCAAAAGGGCCGAAAAGCGATATTACTCCATTTTATGTAAAAGAAAACAGGGCTTAAAGATAGAGCCCAAGGTTGCAAAACTAACATTAATAAATACCAAAACCACATGGAATCCTAAGCTCTTAACCATTAGCAGCAAATATTTGCTGAATGATCACTGCATTTCAGGCTCTGTGCTAGGCGCTGGTGTGTATGGGTAAAGTAATGAATGAAACGTACAGAAATCTCTCCGTCATGGAGAATACCATCCATTGAGGGAAGATAGAGGAGTTGAACACAAAACTACCAAAATAAAGATGCAGTCACAAAATGTGCTATGAAGGTCAGGGCACTATGGAAGAAGGCAAGAAAAATCAGATTTCCCCTCTGCCTAGAATGTCTCCCCTTCATCTCTACTGCTTGCCCAAATCTTACTACAGCCTAAATCCTAGCCTCCTCCACAGAATTTGTTCTGACCCTTCTGCTGGAAATAAACATTTCCCCCTCTTAAGTTCCATGCCCTGTCTGAAATATTTGCAGTCTGACTATTGGTAAAAGTGTTGTGTGTCCCTCTGAAGGATTGTGAACTCCTTGAGGGCTGAAACCTGGCCCTTTTCAGTTTTCAGTCCCCAAGGTACCAAGAAATAATTTAAGACAGAACAGAACTTAGTAAATGCGTGTCAAATAAATAGATGCTAGCAAGAACCAATTTGCTTAAGCAAACCTAGCAAACTGCTGAACGAGAAGTTAGTCCACCTTCACAGCTCAAATTTCCTCATAAAAATTTGCATAGCTTAATGCAAGAACATATGTGATGACGCTGGCCACAGAATGTGTGAGACTTAGAGAATCAGATTTGTCTCTGTTTTCCTGGCAAATGTGGTTAAAAGGGAAAAATATTCTATCATTTTTATTTATTTTTTGTGTACTTATTTGTTCATTTGTCTATCAGTCTGTCTATTATCTGTAATGAAGTTGTATGAATATATCTCAGGAAAGCAAAGTCTATTGAATTGCTAATTTCTTTTCTTTCTTTCTTTTTTTTTTTTTTCTTTTCTTGTTTTGAGACGGAGTCTCGCTCTGTCACCCAGGCTGGAGTGCAGTGGCGCAATCTCGGCTCACTGCAAGCTCCGCCTCCCGAGTTCATGCCATTCTCCTGCTTCAGCCTCCGGAGTAGCTGGGACTGCAAGTGCCTGACACCACGCCCGGCTAACTTTTTTGTAGAGACAGGGTGAATTTTTAGCAGAGACGGGGTGAATAGCTGATTTCTTAAAGTCATTTCTCACTGGTGCTTCAAAGTCAGTAGTAGTTCAAAAACAGTAGTAGTTACTGTTTTCAACCATATGGTTATGGAAAATGCAATGCACTGTCTGATAGGGTTTCTTTCTTGATAAAAACCCAAGGCCATATATAAGGTGAAATACAAAATTGTGGTCATGTGCAAACTTTTAGTGGCCTAGACTGACCCATGGGTAAAACTTAAAATAATTGAACAGGTTTCTGAAAATGTGGTCCACAAACCTTCAGCTCAGATCTGTGTGGTATGCTTGCTAGCACCCTAAGAGATTCTGATTTTGAAGTTGGAACTGGGGCCTAAAAATCTGCATTTTTAAATTAACTTAGTGATTCTAAGACTACAGTTTGAAAACCACTGTATTCGAGAAGCAGTGGATGTAACCATAGACCAACAGAATGTTTAAGAAATGTATGACAAGCACCTACTGTGTTGTTTTAATCGACTCTATTTTAGTTTTTTAAGGAACAAAGGCCTTTAAGCTACATTAGGTCAAAGGGGGTTTGGCTGGGTGCGGTGGCTCACGCCTGTAATCCAGCACTTTGGGAGGCCAAGGCGGGTGGATCACAAGGTCAAGAGTTCGAGACCATCCTGGCTAACACGGAGAAACCGCGTCTCTACTAAAAATACAAAAAATTAGCCAGACGTGGTAGCATGCACCTGTAGTCCCAGCTACTCGTGAGGCTGAGTCAGGAGAATTGCTTGAACCCAGGAGGCAGAGGTTGCAGTGAGCTGAAATTATGCCACTGCACTCCAGCCTGGGCGACAGAGTGAGACTCCATCTCAAAAAAAAAAAAAAAAAGTGGGGGGCTTGATGGGAATTTATAACAGATCTGGCAGATGTCCAGATGTAAGAAAAAAAACCCTATGGGTGTGATGGAAACTATAAATGCTGGAATTATAGCTTAGATTACAGCTGGAAGTAATGCTGGAAGTGTTGGAATTACAGGCATGGGCCAGCATGCCTGGCCCTTTATTTATTTATTTATTTGTAGAGATGGGATCTCACCATGTTGCCCAGGCTTATTTGGAACTCCTTTTACTGTCCTTCCACCTCAGCCTTCTGAAGTGCTGGGATTACAGGTGTGAGCCACTGTGCCTGACCCCGGTTTGCATAATATTTTTGTGCCAGGTTCCCTCAGTGGCTCAGAAGCCTGTTGGAGCAGGCCCTGAGGCCAGAGACTCACGTGGAAGGGGAAGGGACAGTGATGCACAAAGGCGGCAGGGACTGATGCAGGAGCATCCCTCGGGAGAGGGCTTGTGGTGCTCCGCAGTGAGGTTGGCCTCTCCAGCTGGCTCAAGCTCTACTTTTCGGAAGGAATTCAGAACCTGGCTCATCCCTCTCTTGTGCCTTCTACCAGTTACACTCTGGGTGCCAAAGTATTGGAAGAGGCTAGCATGTTTCCAGTTGAAAAGGCTTGCTTTTTTTTTTTTTTTTACTTCACAGCTTTGCTTTGGGAAGAGGGCTGTTGTGAATTAGGTAGAAATACAGAAAAGGAAAATGAAGCTCCAGAGAATAGAAATGCAGTAGAATAGCACCTTCATGTGGAATAGAAACTGGCAGAATGAGGTACTCACTCTGAGTATGATCTGAGTCTGATATTACTCACTCTGAGTATGATCTGAGCGATGTTTTACTTCAAACAAGCAAAATATGCAGTCTGTGTGTACTTGCATTCTTACCGAAATGGCTTGGCAACGATTCCTATCAGTGGTCTGTGATAAACAGTGCTGTCTTGGTTGTCTTATAAAAAATAAACCAAAGTACCAAAGAAAACAAAATAAATTTAAAAAGCAGAAAAAGAAGCAAATGGAGGTTTGGTGTGTGGAGTTCTGTTCTTTACACCTGAAATACAATACTATGCTGTCTTAGTTTATATCTAATAGTGACTTTAAAGCGCTATTAATTTCCTTCATGGAACAGCCAAGTTATGTTACCATAAATAAATCTTATGGCACATGGATATTTAAAATGATTTATTGTTAGCATTGGTGGCAAAAATCTGTGTTTCCTTCAATGTGAGTGTTCTTTCTTTGCAAAATGCTTTTTCTTCCGGCTGGTTTCATTCTCATGTCTGTAGAATTCTCCGCAGATGATATAATATGATTCTTATTTGTCTATAGAGGTAAATGAGTTGTTTTACAGAAACCAGGATACCTATTCTAATTAGAAGTATATTTTTAGTCTTTTGATGTACTTCCTATGAAGAAATTGAATAAATTAGCTTTGATTTACCTGAGGTGTTTCCTTCAGTTTATTAAATAATCTTCTACAATTAAAAAGAATAAATTAGTTATTTTTTGCTTCCTTGGCTTTGGTCCCATTTCAATATGATTTCTAAATTAGAGTGTGATTTCCGGAGGTATTTGACTCACTGGGTTAGCTAATATGATGGTAGATTTATAAAGTGTTTAATTTATGTTACTGTAGCAAAGCCTAGAATTAGAGGTGGAGTTAAACATTAGGATCTTAATATATCAATTTGAAACTTCAGGTTTTATAAAAACATCAAATAATTTATGTATGGTTAAAAATCAAGAAACTATTAAATTTTATCCTTAAGTGAAATAGATTGCTCATGGTTTAGACAAACAACGTTTAAGTGTCCCCTAGTAGAAAAATCAGCCCTGGATAGTCTGTGAATCTCTTGAAATTGTTTTGAAATTAAGTTGCTACATATGGATGGTTCAGATAGAATATCTCTTGAATGTTATATTTTCAATAATAAGAAATAAAATATCCAAAAATAAGTATGCTAGGAATTATAGGCTGTCTGCCTTTTGAAATCTTTCCAAGTTAAATTTAATTTGCTGATATCTAAAATATGTTTGTCGTATTGTATTTTCAGACCTTATGGATAACCAGAGTAGGAATACAGGTCACATGAATGTGGTGACAAGTTCTGTGGCAAGTGTGTTGATTTCTAAATTGAGCCAGCAATATCCTCTCTCGTTGCTGAATGACCACAATGGTTTTGAGTGGATGTTTGATCATATTTAGTTTTGCACTGAATTATATTCTGTCTTAAGCTTCTGTCTTATTTATTTTTTCATGGGTACTGGGAAGAGCTTGACCTTTTTTGGAATCTAACAGACTTCTGGTGGACTCTTGCTATTGTCACTTTTTCGTGGTGTTTTGAGTTTTAGTTAACATCTCTGAAACTATATGCTGATGTGTAACATAGATATAACATGTAATATCTGTAAGACAGCTTAACTTCATAGGATTTTCTTATCCCATGAAAAGAGACTAGCTCAGCAACAATTGCTCAGTGTGTGATAATTTTCTCCATTATGTATTTTTTTCTACCCCAAGTAAGTTGTAGGATTCATGACTATTTAAACTCAAGCCATAAACATTATGAATTTTATAAGCAGAAGATGCTTAGTACTGTGTATGTTTATGTGAGTGTGTATGTGTGCTTGTGTATGTGTATATGTCATGACAGAGAAAGAGTGGGGGGCTCTCATAGTGGAACAATAATAATATTTAATATTTAAACATTATGACCTGCTTGTGTATAATGTTACCTTACATTTTTGCAATGTAAACACGCAATGTAACATTGTAAGAATGTAAACATTGCAAGAATATAAAATAACATTATATATGACCGACAAGGTCATATGTGGTCTTGAACCTTGAAGAATTCCATCTTTTCCCATCTTTCCTTCTACCCAAAATAAGAAACAACTGAGAGTTAATCAAAGCAGAGAGAGATAAAAATATCAGCTTCTTCTCAACCCCAGAATTAGACAGGCTTTCCTACCTGGCCACAGCCTATTGAATAGCAAATGTTGAATAGCAAAACATTCTCCTTGGGTGAGCACAGCTGAGAAGACAGAAGCATATGTGCATTTTCTGAGCAGATGTATCCCAAGAAAGAAAAGGAGAGAGGATATCATAACAAGAAACATGTCAGTTTCTTGTTGCCAAAGTCATGATTTACATCTCCACAGGAGATGTAGGTGAGGGAGGTGTAGAGGGTCGAGGCACAAGAACTATTATGGAAGTGGATCTCCCTTCACATGCAAGGCCTCATTAAGAGGACTCCACCCTTGCTGTCTGGTGCTGTGTGACTTGGCGAACTCTCACCCTAATACCTTCTACTGCCTCCTTTACTTCCCTCTAGCTGTGTTGGCCTCCTTTCTGGCCAAGCTTTTTTCCATCTCATTCAGACTTTCACTCGCTGCTCCCTCTTTCTGGGAATCTCTTCTCCTAGCATTTTGCCTGGGTGCCTTTTTAAAACTTTTCATTTTTTAAGAAACAGGGTCTGGCTTTGTCACCTAATGGAGTACAATGATGCAGTCATAGCTCACTGCATGAGGCTTAAGTCTCCTGAGCGGCTGGGACTATAGGTGCGTGCCACCACGCCTGATTAATTGTTTTTATGTTTTTAGAGGTACAGTCTCTCTATGTTGCCCAGGATGGTCTCAAACTCCTGGCCTCTCGTGGTGCCTGACCCTTGGGTGCTTTTATTCAACAGTTTGTTTTCAGTTCAAATGCCATTGCCTCAGGGAGTCCGTCTCTGACTACCCTATTTAAAAATCCCTTCTCCCTGTTTTTGTTTTTTCTTCTTCATTACTCTATATTATTTTCTCACAGCAATTATCGTTATCCCAACTAGAATGGAAGTTCCATGTCTTGTTCTCTGCTGAAACATGTTGAATGGTGGCTACCACAAAGTAAGTGCCTAAATATTTGTTGAATGAATGATAATGGATGAGTCAGTAAACCTTTTTCTAGGGCTTACTATATACCAAGATTTATGCCGACTGCTACTTACATTAAGATGAATAAAATGAGGTTACTTTTATCACGGAGCACTTAAATAGAAATTCAGGCATGCAAACACATGTTTTCTATAACAGGAATGGGTACGGGAAATTATGGAGCCAGAGAGAAGGGAGTCCTGTCACTGGGGAGGATGTGACTGAGAAGGTGAAATTGAGTAGATCAGGAGTTACCAGGTCAACATGGGATAGATGTTTACAAGTAGTAAGTAGCAGAGGAGATAGGTGTGCAGAAGCTTGGCTGTGTGAGGGTACTTTGTAATTGAATGAATTACAGGTGGCTAATGATGCTTGAGATACACAACCCATATGGGGGAATGATAAGAAATAAAGAGATATGCAGGTACCCGCTCGTGAAGACTTCTACAGAGTTTGTATCTTATCTGGAATTCTGGTGGAATTTAAATTTTAACCATAGGTGTGATAAAAATCACATTTATGTTTTAGGAAAAGAAAATAGGATAGGAAATAATGAGTTGAGACAACATTGGAAACCAGTGCAAAAATTAGGGGACCATTCAATTATCTGGGCAAGAAATGAGGAAAATATGTTCTTGAATAGAAAAGGGGAATTGAAGTTATCTTCATCTGTTTTCTGTTACTTATAACAAAACACTTGAAACCGGGTAACTTATAAAGAAACAAGATGTGTTTCTTACAGTTCTGGAGGCGGGGAAGTTCAAGGTTGAGGGTGTGCATTTGGTGAGCGCCTTCTTGCTCGTGGAGAGTCTGCAGAGTCCCAGGCTGACGCAGGGCATCACACGATGAAGGGCTGATCACGTGAGCTTAGGTCTTGCTTTGTCAGCTTATAAAGCCACCGGTCCCACTCCTGTGATCCATAATCCCATTAATCCATACATAAAATCCAGTCACCTCTTAAAGGAGCCACCTCTCACTTCTGCCACATAGGGGACTGACGTTTGCCATGAGTTTTGGAGGGGGCAAATATTGAAACCATAGCAGTAGATAAGCATACAAATTGTCATAACTGAATATTGTTTAATAGCATGTCTTCATGACCTGGAGTGCACTCAATTTTTCATCCATTCATCCTGTGTAATTCACATAACTGGATGATTATGCAAACACTCTTCCCTGCTCAGGGGACCTAATAGAAACAATAGTAAGCAATTGGCTGGATTTCAGCAAGGCACACATCCTTTTTAGCCACCTCTCCTGCGTGTAAGCTTTGAAGGAGTAAAATGCTTCCAAAGATCCAGGGTATCTCACAAAGTCCCCACATTCCCATCTCTTCTTATCAGGATCAGTGACAAAATATGAGGGTCCTGTGCAAAATGGGAAAATGTGGAGTTCAGTGTTCAAAAAATTATTGAGAATTTCAGGACTGTTGTCACAGAGCCCTAAACCACCCCTGAGCCTGCACAGTTCACCTGCCCGTCCGTGATGCTGGCCCCAGTGTTTATTGCCTTTCTCTACAGGCTAAGATCCTAACTGGCTTTGGGTTTTAATTTCTGGGAAGGGTTGCCATTAACCCAGATTATTTTATTGGATTGCATTTCTTCCGCTGAGAACATCTAAGAATTGGAGGGAATAGGACCAGGGAGAGGTTCATTTTTGTGACAGCCAGCAAAGCAGAATGCACACTCTGGACCCAGATTGCTTGGGTTCCAAACCCTCTCAACCACTTACTGGGACCTTGCATGAGGAACAGAAGCTCTCTGTGTCTCCAGTTTCTTACCTGCAGAATGGGAATGACAAGAGTAATTGTTATAGATTCTTATGAGGACTGAGTGAGTTGATTCACGTAAAGCTCTTGGTAAGTGACTCATGTGGTTGAATTGTTTTTCTTATTGTTTTGAAGATTATATTCTCCATATTAAACTGTTGTGGTTACATGCAGTAAAATTATCCCCATTCAAAATGAAGCTTGTCATTTGGAGAAGAGAAATGCTTAATTTTAATGTAGTTGAATTTATCCAACTATGTTATGGCTTTTATTTTTTATGTTTCAAAATCCTTTTTTATCCTAAAAATACCAAGATATTAGCCTATATTTTTCTTCTGAAATTTTTACATCAAAGTCTTTACTAATTTATTTTTAATATGGTTCCAGGTAGAAATCCAATTTTGTGTGTGTGTGGCAGGGGGAAGTGGCCCTCTTTTCCTCTCATTTTCTCTCAATGATCCAGCCACACCGGTGCTGTTGCTCTGTCTGGAATTTGACTCTGGGCCTTGGCGCATAATATCTATCAGCTCTGCCTTGACTTGTCCTTCCCAAGATACTACATTAGATGACCCCCTACTCCTTCAAGTTCTTACTCAAATATTCCCTTCTCACTGAAGATTTTGAAATTTAAAATTCCAAAACCTTCTCTCCTGCCACATTCCCCTGCCCCTTACCCGTCACAGGCACACATGGAAAGATACACACAGGCACGCATACCATGCTCCTTTTTAAATATTTTTTTCTGCACAGTATTTCTTTTTTTATTTTAAGTTCCAGGATGCATGTGCAGAATGTGCAGGTTTATTACGTAGGTATACATGTGCCATGGTGGTTTGCTGAACCCATCAACCCATCATCTAGGTTTTAAGCCCCACATTCATTGGTATTTGTCCTAATGCCCTCCTTCCCATGTTCCCCCCACCCCCTGACAGGCCCCGGTGCGTGTTGTTCCCCTCCCTGTGTCCATGTGTTCACATTGTTCAACTCCCACTTATGAGTGAGAACATGTGGTGTTTGGTCTTCTGTTCCTCTGTTAGTTTGCTAAGAGTGATGACTTCTGGCTTCATCCATGTCCCTGCAAAGGACATGATCTCATTCCTTTTTATGGCTGCATAGTATTCTGTGGTGTATATGTGCCACATTTTCTTTCACCAGTCTATCATTGATGGGCATTTGGGTTGTTTCCAAGTCTTTGCTAGTGTAAATAGTGCTGTGATAAACATACATGTGCATGTGTCTTTATAGTAGAATGATGTATAATCCTTTGGGTATATACCCAGTAATGGGATTGCTGGGTCAAATGGTATTTCTGGTTCTAGATCCTTAAGGAATCACCACACTGTTTTACACAATGGTTGAACTAGTTTACACTCCCATCAACAGTGTAAAAGCATTCCTATCTCTCCACAGCCTAGCCAGTATCTATTGTTTCTTGACTTTAATAATTGCCATTCTGACTGTCATGAGGTGATATCTCATTATGGTTTTGATTTGCATTTCTCTAACGATCAATGATAATGAGCTTTTTTTATATGTTTGTGGGCCACATAAATATCCTTTTGACAAGGGTCTGTTTATATCCTTTGCCCACTTTTTGATGGGGTTGTTTTTTTTCTTCTAAATTTGTTTACCTTGCTTGTAGATTCTGGATATTAGACTTTTGTCAGTTGGGTAGATTGCAAAAATTTTCTCCCATTCTGTATGTTGCCTGTTCACTCTAATACTAGTTTCTTTTGCTGCTTGGCATAGTATTTTTTTGCACAGTATTTAATTACTATATGAAACACTAAATGTTTAGCTTATTTATTTTCAAATTGCCTTTCTCCCTCTACTGGAATGAAAAGTCCTTGAAGTCAGGAATAATTTATTTTGTTTGGTCATAGCTTCAATTTCTAGAATGGTATCCTCTCCTTAGAATATTTCAATATTCTTCTTCTAGAACTCAAAGCACCTATAAATAGTTCTCATCTTGGGCTTTCTTTATTTGTGTGTGTGTGTGTTTGTGTGTGTGTGTGTGTTGGAGATTGTAGGTTTTGACTCCTCTTTCCTGATTTCTCTTATCAAGTAAATCCCAGGCTCTCACCATCAGTGACGGAGAAATTTTCCCAAGGGCCAGTGCTCCAAACTGTCTTCTAACTTTAATGCTTTTTTAGGCATGGATTTATAAAACACTTTAAAAACATTTCAAAGAGAATTGAAAGGGAAACAAAAGTAAAAGGAGAAGGAACTTACAGGACATATCAACAAATTATAGCCCAAATAATGATTGGGTATTCATTAGTATTTTAAGAGAATTTGTATAAGTATATATATTACTCTGATATTAAAAAGTTTTAAAAAGTTATTGTCTTTTAAATATATTCTGAAATATTTGCATGTAAATACTGTGCTTTCTGAATTTTTTAAAAGTAATCTGCATAGTGTGTGGCATGGGTATAGATGAAACAAGGTAGGTCATATACTGATGGTTATGGAAGCTGGCATATGTGAACTCTGGGTTCATTTGATTTGTTTAAACATTTCTTAAAAAGGTAAAAGTTGGCCAGGCATGGTAGTTCATGCCTGTAATTCCAGCACTTTGGGAGGCCAAGGTGGGAGGATTCCTTGAGCCCTGGAGTTGGAGATGAGCCTGGACAACGAAGGGCAACCTTGTCCTACAAAAAACAAATAATAATTAGGCAGGTGCAGCAGCACACTTCTGTAGTCCCAGCTACTCTGGAGGCTGAGGTGGGAGGATTGCGTGAGCCTAGGAAGTTGAGGATGCAGTGAGTTATGATCTTGCCGCTGCATTCCAGCATAGGCGACAGAGTGAGACCCTGTCTCAATAAATAAATAAATAAATAAATAAACCTTTCAGGAGAGGTTCTCTAGACATGCAGTTTCCTATATTGTTGGAAGCTAGTCTCCATCTTCTCATTCAGAAGAAAAATGTGTTTTAAATGACTATGTGGTAATTCAGTCATTTTTTTTCACTCATTCATTCTTTTATTTGTTCAACAATTATTTATTAATGCCTACCAGGTTTATTTTATTTTATTTTTGTGTATTTGATTTTGTAGATATGGGGGTCTTGCTATGTTGCCTAGGCTGGTCTCAAACTCGTGGGCTTCAGCAATCCTGCCACCTCAGCCTTGCAAAGTGCTGAGATTACAGGTGTAAGCCACCTTGCCTGGCCCTTACTAGACTTTAAGCACTACAGTGTCAACACAGGCTCACTGTTCAAAGACAGGTAGTCAAAAAGACAACGGGATGCAACAGAGTTCTTTGTGGAGGTTTAGGAACATGAGAAGAGGGCTGCTTAGGTGAGGGTGGAAAAGACTTCTTAAAAGTGGTGACCCTCTGCTCAGTCTCAAAGGAAGTACAGGGGTCATCTAGAAGAAGAAAGAAGAAATATGCTTAACCTCTCCTGCACGCTAACCTGTCTCCCAACTAACATTTTTACATGCTGACTAGATGCCAAACCCTGAACTAGCTACTTGATATTTCATTACCTGATTATTCTTCTTCAAAGCCCTCAAATAAAGTGTTCTTATTATTGCCCTTTGAGGTACTGAGAGAGAAGTAATTTTTCCAGGTTCACAGACCTTGGGCTCCAGGTTTACTAATTCTAAAAAGTCACATTATTTCATCAACACAAAGCCAAAAGAGAAATTCTGAACGCTAGTGACCATGTTGACACTGCAAAAGTATTGACAGCAATACAAGCATTAACATGTACCTTATGCATAAAAGAGGTAATTAAGAGTGTTTGTCTACCTTGTGCTAAAATATACGGTTAAAAATGAAAAGCCTAATTTTAATTAGTTTGTATTCACAGAGTTATTTTCCCTTAGTCATGTTTTACAACCACCTCCAAAACAAAAATTTTAATATCACAACTGATAATTAATGTCTGAGTAATTTCCCTCACCTTAACATTTAGGAAAACCAATGTTTCTCTCATGAGCATCCATATGAAGAGACCACCAAGCAGGCTTTGTGTGAGCAATAAAACTTTTTATTCACCTGGGTGCAGGCAGGCTGAGTCTGAAAATAGAGTCAGCGAAGGGAGATAAGGGTGGGGCCGTTTTATAGGATTCGGGTAGGTAAAGGAAAATTACAGTCAAAGGGGAGTTATTCTGTGGTGGGCATGAGTAGAGGTCAGAAGGTGCTCAGTGGGGGAGCTATTTGAGCCAGGATCAGCCAGGAAAAGGATTTTCACAAGGTAATGTCATCACTTAAGGCAAGGACTGGCCATTTTCACTTCTTTTGTGGTGGAATGTCATCAGTTAAGGTGAGGGCAGGGCATTTTCACTTCTTTTGTGATTCTTCAGTTATTTCAGGCCATCTGGGCATATACATGCAAGTCACAGGGGATGTGATGGCTTGGCTTGGGCTCAGAGGTCTGACAGTTTCCATATAGACCCATCACGGAAGGGACATTGAGAAAAGTTTGTCAGAAAGAAAAAAAAAAGCCCAGGATTTTTGTGTTTGAGCCATAGTGAGTGATGGGCAGAACGTAGCCAACTCCCTAACAGCAAATGGTCCAGTGATACACTTCACCGTCGTGTGAGAGCTGAGGATGCAGGGACCTAGTGGTGCTATCTGTGCCCTTTT
>NW_012118399.1:140165-168382 GCF_000951035.1 Colobus angolensis palliatus
GATCTCCTGACCTCGTGATCCGCCCGTCTCGGCCTCCCAAAGTGCTGGGATTACAGGCTTGAACCACCGCGCCCAGCCAGGTCGTGTTTTTTAAATGGGTTGAGAGCAGTAGTGGTTTAGCTAGTGTTCATTTGTTTTCTATTGCATGGTTAAGCATGCTGTATGGTCTTTTTCCTGTTTTACGTATTGGATGCATAAGAAACTCCGCTTTAATTGTGCTAAATTGGTGGTTCTCCTCCCTGGGAATTTTTTAAAACATGCTAATACTTGAGCTCCACCCATCAGGGATTGTCATTTCTTTGGTTTGGGTTTCTGAGAGGAGGGTGGGGCACTAGGAATTTGAGAAAGCATCCCTGAGATTCTGATATGCAGCTGGAATTAAACACAAGGAGATCAGCTATGGATGACTTCAGTTGTGATATGTAGAGACTAAGGAAGGGCAGACTCAAAGTGGGTCACTATTTGGTAAGATTAGTTCTCTCTAAATTGGAGATGTTTTAAGAACAGCAGTGGTTGGGGATAGAAAGCCAAGGATATTGGAAGGAGTCCCTGGAAATTTAGAACTATGGCCTGGGCTTCTGAGCGTGTTGTGTCTACTACAGGAAGTTTGTATTTGCCTTGACTCATCCTGGATAGTTTGTGCAGATATAAACATGAATTGCTCTTTCTTAAGTCTATACAAAGGGCTTTCATATAAAAAATTTCAAGTTCACTATATATATATAATATACACATATATATATAGCATTTGAAAAAAACTTTAAATCCCACTTAATTAAGCATTCCTAGCAGCTGTCCTGTGAATTGTCTCAGCAGTATTACCCACATAGGACAAGTAAGAAAATTGAAGTTCTGAAAGGTTAAATGCCTTGCCCAAGGTCATATAGCAATTCAGTAATGAGCTGGGATTAGAAATCAGAGCCCTGAAGGTCTTGTCTGTTGTCAGATCCATTGAATTTGGCTTCTGTTGCAAAATGAATGATGATTATAAAAATTTAAGAATATAGAGTACATTTTTTTCAGGCAGTATTTCAAAATGAACGAAGTATATGGATATCCTGAAGCTTATTTTTAACATTCCTGGAAAGTTTAACAGAAAAGCTTTGCAATTTTGCCTAATTTCATTTATATGTAGATAGATAGAATCTTTAGCTCAGTGTTCATTTTGAAGTACTTCAAGATTTAAGCTGGGAGGGAATTTTAGGGGAAGATGCTGCTGTTGATGTATCTGCTCTATATATGGAACACCAAGATGAATAGGAAGGAAGTATATAAAACCTTCCTACTCATAGTTCTACTAGGGCATTGCATTTTTTTTTAACCACTTAAGCCTGCATTTCTCCTTGAACAAAGAGAGAACATTGATGGATTTGGATGATAAATACAAAGTTCATATTATCGTTTCTGAACTCCTATAAAACTAAAGAGATCTTTTACGTTATTATCTATCTGTCAAGTTTCACTTCTGCTGCACTGGGTAGATTTAATAATGCATGTATGTACATTGCAGCATAACACCAGCACCTAGTTGAGTTGCCTACATATAGCAGGTACCTCACAAATATTTATTAATGATGACAACACTGTATATGGTAAATGCTTCACTCTGATAACTCAGTCACAGATTTAAAGGTGAATAAACAGGCTGCCTAATACTGTACTGCCATCTTTGTCTATCACTAGTATTGACTTAGAAACAGCCTTCTTTTTGTTTTTGTTTTTTTTTGTTTGTTTGTTTGTTTGTTTTTGAGATGGAGTCTCGCCCTGTTGCCCAGGCTGGAGTGCAGTGGCACAATCTCAGCTCACTGCAAGCTCCGCCTCCCAGGTTCACGCCATTCTCCTGCCTCAGCCTCCAGAGTAGCTGGGACTACAGGCGCCCACCACCACGTCTGACTAATTTTGTGTATTTTTAGTAGAGACAGGGTTTCACCTTGTCAGCCAGGATGGTCTCAATCTCCTGACCTCGTGATCCACCCACCTCAGCCTCCCAAAGTGCTGGGATTATAGGCGTGAACCACTGCGCCCAGCCAGAAACAACCTTCTCAATGACAATTTGGAATTTTTTCCAAGTCCAAGTTGTTTTCTCCTCATATTAATGCTCCTTTTTGAATAAATGCTAAGTCTCTTCAGTTTTATAGCATCAATTTGTGATGTTTCTGCTATAGTAACACATACAGAGTAGCTATGGTTATTTTGAGGTAAGCCTTATACTCTCTTCCCATTAAATTTTAAGTCAGTGTTTCACAAACAAGTTTGTTGAGGGACACAAAACAGCCTTCTTCGAATGTTTGAACGATGCCAGCAGAGTTCTGTATCAAGAAATAAAAAGGTCCAGTGATCCTGTTGAGTAGATAATTTTAAGAATAGCAGTGCAGTCAGTCTACTTTTTCCACACATTTGAAATGCAATCCTATGCTGGAATTAGAAATAAAATGTACATGTTTCTTATTATACATGCACATGGGGGTGATAGTCTTTTGAATGATCATATAATGTTTCATACAAACCAAGACATTTATGAGAGTGAATGGAGGAGTTATTATTATTTAAGCTAGGATAATAGGTGTTAGCTAAAATTGCCCTGAGAGAGCAGGATGTTTGACCATCCTAGTCATTCCTCTCCAATAATATGAGAACGTAGTTGTAGGTACTAATTGCCTTGCAATTGTAGTTTAATTTACCAGGAACATGGAATGGTTTTAAGCCATTCATTGTCTGCTCCTAGATGTACAAAAAAGGAATGAGATTCAATTCCGAATGGAAAGCTGGTTTGTCACTTTTTTTTCTTTGTCTAAATTACAGAAAATTTAACTATTGAAACTTTTCTTCTATTTTTTAAAATCTTTCTTTTCTTTCATGAACTCCCATTATGCTAGAGAAAATTCCTTGTATGTGGCAATGTGTACACGCTTCACATGCAGTATCTCATGTAATCCTAGAAACTTAGCTGGCCTGTTTTACAACTTAGGAAGTCGAGGCTTAGCAAGGTCAAAGAAATAACCTAAAGTCTAACAGGTGTTAGGGTTGCAACTCAACCCTAGGAAGTATTTAATGTGAGACTGTTAATGTGATATTAATCTTCAAAAGCATTGGTGTCATCCTTTTGCTTCAATCTTTGTGAGAGAGGAATCACCAGGATGGGTTCAGTTTTGTTTTTGAGTGGTGAGTTGTATATATAAGTGAAGACGAGGAAAGAGAACTTCAGAGTGAGAACCAGGAGTTATAAAGTGGTAGACCTGGAACAGTAGTGGTGCTGTGAAGCGTAATAGACCACTGATATTTAATGAGTAATAGGAATATTTGAGAAACAAGGGAAACCCCTAAAGGTTAATTTTTAAAATCTCTTAGAATTCTGCAAGTTGCTGCTAGATTAACTGCCATGCACTGCTGGTACATGACTATCCTTCATCTACTCTGCACCTATGCTTGCCTCTAGCAGTGCCCCCAATTTCCTGGCCGCACGTTCGTCTCCAACCCTGCCTCTCCCATCAGCCAGTGCCTATGTTCACCCCTGTTCTACTCTCTACTTGCTGCCCCTCTACTCTTACATTTTAAATTAGTTGCAAACTTAGTAAGTCAGTTCTTTATTTTAACTCATTAATCGAATAACCCTGACATCAGGGCTCAGCATTCATGACACTAATTCAGTGTGATGTGCCCCAGCCTACCTAGCTGCAAATCACCCAAAGGGTCACTTTACATACTCATTTCTTCTCTCTTTGCTATCATCTTTCTGGAAAAGACGAGTGTAGACCTTCACAAAGAATCTATAAACATCTCTCAATGTTTGTAGCCCATTCATGTGCTTTCTATGGTAAATATGTTTCTTAATCTTTGAGTCACCATCTTCTCTAAATGTTACTTCTTTTGACTATAATTAATAGCAAGTTTAATTATGCCTGATGACTTAGTGATGATAAAATATGCATAAATCAAAACTGAATTTAAACTAGTTATTAGTCATAATCATGCTTGAGCAATTGTTCATGTTGGCAAACAGGCACTTTAATTTATTGTTATTTTTCATAGGCCCAATGAGGTCAGAAACATCACTCACAAAAGCTTACAAACATGGCACTTTTTTAACACTGAAATCTTCTGTAAGCGAGTGCTATTAAAAAATTGCTTAGAAGGGAATAAGTGTTCCTTTAGAATAACAGAAGGACAGTGATGTAAACCACCTGCCCCCACACCCCTACCCCCGAATGCTCCCTCTTTCCCTTCATCATACTATAAAGTCTCTTTTAGTGGAACTATCATGGGCCTAAATGTCTGCCTAGTACAGTTTTAACTCTAGCTAGGTGATTTTTGGGAAATTATTTAATTCTTCCACCCTTCATTTTCTTACCTGTAAAAAGGGAATAATGATAAGAAGTGATAATAATAAAATAAGGTAGCATATGCATACGTAAAATGCCCAGACATGGATCTGACATAGATTAAGATGGTAATTCCTAGAAACATTTAATATGTTTTACACACATAGGTGATCTAAATGTAGTCCAGTGGCAAAGCCACGATCCTCCCCTCTGTATAGCTACTTCCCCAAATCACTTTTTCTTCAGTATTCAATGGAAAAGGAGATGTTGTTTGACATCACTCTGAGAGCTACTACTTGGCCTTTCCCCATCTTCTCTTACCTGGCTTCAAATCATAATACTGGGGGCTGCCTCAGACTCCACTTCTTTTGCTGCTGGTTACCTTTTGGATTTCTGGAATTATTGTTCTCCCTTGATATAGCCCTCATGCTGGCTTCAAAATGAAGTGAAATTTTTACAGGAAAGGGATATGGATCCAGACCGTAAGAGATGATTCTTTATTTTATTTTGTTTTATTTATTTAAGCTCTAGGGTACATATGCACAACGTGCAGGTTTGTTACACAGGTATACATATGCCATGTTGGTTTGCTGCACCCATCAACTCGTAATTTATATTAGGTATTTCTCCTAATGCTATCCCTCCCGCAGGCCCTCACTCCTCGGCAGGCCCTGGTGTGTGATGTTCCTCACCCCATGTCCAAGCGTTCTCATTGTTCTGTTCTCACCTATGAGTGAGAACATGTGGTATTTAGTTTTCTGTCCTTGTGTTAGTTTGCTGAGAATGATGGTTTTTAGCTTCATCCATGTCCCTGCAAAGGACATGAACTGATCCTTTTTTATGGCTGCATAGTATTCCATGGTGTATATGTGCCACATTTTCATAATGCAGTCTATCATTGAAATCTCATGCAAGAAAGAATTCAGGACAAGTCCATAGAGTAAAGTGAAAGCAAGTTTATTAAGAAAGTAAAGGAATAAAAGAATGACTACTTCGTAGACGGAGCAGCCCTGAGGGCTGATGATTGCCCATTTTTATGGTTATTTCCTGATGATATGCTCAACAAGGTGGGGATTATTCATGCCTCCCCTTTTAAGACCATGTAGGGTAACTTCCTGATGTTGCCATGGCATCTGCAAACTGTCATGGAGCTGGCTGGAGGGTAGCAGTGAGGATGACCAGAGGTCTTTCTTGTGGCCATCTTGGTTTTGGTGGGATTTAGCTGGCTTCTTTACTGTAGCCCATTTTATCAGCAAGGTCTTTATGACCTATATCTTATGCTGACCTCCAATCTCATCCTGTGACTTAGAATGCCTTAACCATCTGGGAATGCAGCCCAGTAGATCTCAGCCTTATTTTACCCAGCCCCTATTCAAGTTGGAGTTGCTCTGGTTTAAATGCCTTGGACAAAAATGAGAAAATCATTGACTGCTCTATCCCAAGTGTACACTGCCTGCCCTTGAGCCTCCCACAACACCACTTAAGTCTGTTGTGGTTAAAGGATTCTGCTATAGGTTTGACCATAATTTGAGGCATTTACATCATAAGGAGAGGAAAATTCTTTAAAATTGAATGCTATATATGTCCATTGCAAAGTTCAAGGAAAGAGAGAGAGAGAGAGAGAAAGAAAGACTCTTAACAGGTAGTTCACACATCTCTGGTGTTGTTTCTCTATCTCAGGATCATCCCTTAACTCTCTCTCTCTCTCCAAAGGCATACATTTTTCTTCACTTATGCACAGTGGTGATCAGTTTCTCCTCTGGAAAATCTTACTTCGATACTAAATGTTGATTTTCACTGGAGGATCTATCCTTCTCAACCTCCACCCGAATATCTGTAGGGCATGAAAGTCAGTGCAACTATTTTTCTCAAACTTTAGATTATTTTACCTGTAGTCACACCATAAAGGCAGACTACTTCAGTGTGTGGTGTGTATCGTATGTGTATGGTGTGTGCATGTGCATGTTTAGTGTAAAGGGAGAAGTATTGGTCCATGCTGTATATGTAGTCTCCCTTAGGGTTTCTCTCTCCGTGTGAGGTGAAGGCCTTCCTTTTGTTTTTTTCTATTGTTTTCAATCTTTATTTACAAACTCCTAAGATAATATGTGGACAAAACACACATACACACAAACCCACACTCAAGGAAACATTCTAAGGTAAACAGTACAGTATAGGCTAAACAGAGATAGTACAGTATAACTGGCATTAATTGGGAGTAGGCGAAGAGACTTTTTCCTAAAGGCATAATTATTTACAAAAGATTTTTCCCACCCAAATAAAGATAGCTTTTTATATTATTATGAGGCAGACCTGTCTTGGCAACCCTCTTTTTCTTTTTAAGTGTCTATTTCTGAACTCCTCACAGAACCTTAACTACATTTAAAAAGGGGTCAATTACAGCATCTATTCTTTCAAATAGCAGCATCTCTCCTTTGACTTTATTGGCGTGTTCTGCCAGGAAAGAGGTAGCCCACTCAAATGGGGCAACTGAGGAAGATTTAATGAAGGGACTATTTACAAAGGAATTGGAAGTGTTAAGGTAGACTTACAGGGTATGATGGTTTAGTACCTGGGCTAGTGAAAGTTAAGAGCCATAAAGTTGATGGAGGGAGAAACATTTAGTGGAATGAAGGAAAAGTATTTAATAGCTATAAGCAAATGCCACTCCATAGGAACTGTGGCTTTCGTTAGAGGTAGGGAGATAACTTGAGGCAATACAGAGGATGGAATCTGGTGGAATAAATACCTTCATGTCTCTATCTCTTCATTTGCCCTTTGTTTCTTTTCTTTTGTGTGTCCCATCCCCCCATTGGCAAAGGCCAAACAGAAACCAATAAGGCAGGGGGCCACCAATGCAGCCCACCTATGGGTATAAAGCAGGTTAAAGCAGGACAAAGGGGATCTTGGGGAACAGATGGAAAAGATCTTGTACATCTCCTTAACTTCCAGTTCAAAGTCATGAGATGTGCGAAGTTGTTGGTCTCTCCTCCTTCTGAGAATCTCATGTAAAATGATAGGAAAGGAATTTTAAAAGCCCTAATTCCTTCTCAAAAACAAAAGGAGAGGACCATTAGTGGAGGGGAGATCTTTATGGATGACAGAACATTAATGGGTGAGACCAAAAAGTAGAGAAATTGATGACATGACATTGTGAGCCATGACCTAATGTAGCAGGAAGGTGGTTGGTGGCAGGGAAAAAGCTCCTCTACCCAAGAGGACTATGCCGAGCTGTGGTGACTGGTCTGATGGAGGACAGGAGTGAGGGGTAGGACTTAAAAAAATATGGGTTATTAAGTAACCAGTAGAGGCATAAAAATAGCAACATCATTATCAAAGATTGAAAGATGGTACAAAGTAAATTGTCAATTACTGCAGAAAGTCAATACGTAATGTCTGAAGTTCATAAATCAAGAAGTAATGACATAAGCATAGTATTTATAGATTTGGAGGTAATCATAGAAAAATTAAATACAGAAGCAGTTGAAAGTGTTCCTTCTGAAAAGGAAGAGAGTAAGGAAGCTGTCATAGTGGGTGAGTTGCTTCTCACTGTGAGTCTTCTAGTATTCATGATTTTTTTTAAATGCATATATAATTTCAATAAATTCTTATTTCATTGTACTGGCTTTCTGTAAGTTAACATCTTGATATGGGTAGGTCCATTATTTGTACCAAACCTACCAGCTGATTCCATCTTTGCCTACACTGTCTTTTCTCTCCATTCTTTAAAACCCTCACTGTGCTCCTCCCTCTCTCCCACCTTCCCCATGTGCTCACACCCAGAGCCATACTCACATACCTTCCTTCTGAATGTAGTTAATTACATGTCTGTCTTTGTAAATAAATGCCTTGCACTCTTACATCCCAGTGCCTTTCTTCAAAGTGTTTCCTTGGCCTGAATGGCTTCATTCATATATATATGCATATATATGATTTCATTCCTATATATATGTAATTTCATTCATATATATATATATGATTTTTTTTCTATTTAACCATCAAGGCCCTCAAAGCAGATAAAAATCTGTCTCCTTCATCAGCCCTCTTTGGTTGCCAAATTCTAAAATGATTTCTGTTTCTTCTATACCTACGGAACCCTGTGTCACTCTCTGACACTGCTCACACTGCAATGTCTTCTAACTAGTTGTGTATATGTCTGCCCCTTTTCTTCTTGCTTAATTGTAAGTTCTGTAGGTCAGAGATTTGTGTCTATATTTACAGTGAAAATAGTCCATCTTCCACATGGTAATTGAAATAGTTGCTAGGCACTTTAATGATAATCGATTTTTGTTGTTGATGTTGATTCAGAAGGCATGTAAAGATTGTGAAATGAGTGCCTCAACACATTAAAGTGAACATCAGTTGTTTTTTTTTTGTTGATGTTCCTATTAATACTTCTACTTCTCAGCAAAACCCTGAAGTAAACAATATGTTGTTCTTTCCCAATTTTAGTGCCTCTTCCCTAAATTCCAATTATATACATATGGTTATAAGGTTATGACATTATAAAGAATAAGAAATCTAATAAACTAATATCCATAAATTGGTTACTAATATATTAATTATTATAGGTATGTTTTGTTTGCATTATGAAAGTGGCCTGGATGGAGAAATCCCTTACTCAAGGTACTGAGTTGCTAATAATAAAACACCAGCGATTTCAGCTGTTGGTTGGAGATCAAAGAGGGCTTCTGAGGCCCCTCTGATCATGTCAAAAAACTTTTATGCCATTGGTAAAGTAGATTCTAATTAAACATATTAAGACAGTGGGAAATAATTATATTTGAAATCACCAGTGTTAAGTATTGTGTGTTTATTTCATAAAAGTAAGATGGAGTGTTAACTCTTGGTCTTTGCTTGTTATTTTCATTCCCAGGTTGACTTTCCACATGTGCTTACTTTATCTCTCTCTCAGTTGCTACCTGGATTTTGATCTACATCAACATAAAAGGGCACTATTTAATTTTCTTTTTCCTTTACTTCAGGAAATGCCACAATAAAACAGTCTCGATACAGAATCATCATCCAAGAAGCAGCCAATGGAGGCCAGGAATGCCCAGATACCTTATATGAGGAGAGAGAGTGTGAAGATGTCTCCTTGTGTCCTATATATCGGTAAGTGGTTATCTTTTAAAATTATCATTAGACTTACTACAAATTATAATCTATTTTCTTTCATATAATATATGGTCATTTGGTGACAAATAAGAAGTGAGAGGGGATCTGGGATTTACATATCTTCAAATACTTTACTATTCTTACCCTCTTATCTGGAACATATTTGGGAGGAGTAGAGAATATGAAAGTCTAATTAACAGGGGGAAAGGAAGCATGTTTGACCGTAAGTGAGCTGCTTGACTTATGCCACTAAGCAATCCACTTTCAGGATCATGTTTGAAAGAGATTCAGGATGAGGTTGTTATGGTTGTTATCTGGGGGCTGGGAGAAGGAATACACACCACACACACACACACACAGACACACACACACACACACACACACACACACACACACAGGAGGTAACTTACTTTCATTCTATTGTTCTCATCCTAACATCTTTAGTCAAGAATTAAGAGCAAATTTGTACTCCCTTGTTTATTTTAATTAAAAATGTTTTTGATTCTCAATTTTTGTGATACACAATTTCAGAAACCATTCAATTAGAAAAAAAAAAGTTTAACTTATGGATCAAATTTTTTATTACAAAAAGAAAATGAATAACTTTTAAACTATGTATGTTCCCTGTATATTCCCTCTTGGCAAATTAGTGTTTACTATTGATAAAAATAATACTTGAGGTTTCTTTGCTTACTCACAAATTTCCCCCCTTTTAACACCTGACAGTTTTAAATCTGATTGAAATGCTACTTTAAAGTGTATTGGGAATAAATTCAATCTCTATGGGGTTTTACTGATTTGTGAAAATAATCCGTGGTCTTAAAAATAATATGGGTTTTATCAGCACACTTAAAAATGCCTTCAGCAAAAATGTCCCATGTTTCTGCTAATTATTTGAGAAACTAAACTTAAAGCTGTGAAATTCAAGGGCTAATTATTTGAGAGAATACAAGTTATTTCCTTTTTTTAAAGAAGAAAGATATTGTTGAAGAAGTCTAAATTACTATTGATTTTATCGTCCTTTACTTTCATTGTTTTTATCCGATGACCAGTTTTGGGAGGATGTAAATAAACACTGGGAACATGCCCAGACTCCCATTTTTTTCTCATTAACCACAGGGCCATTGTGGAAACACTGTCAATATTCATCCTTTTGTACAATGTCTAAATATTGAAACTTCTGAGCCCAGCAAAAGAACTCTCAAGGAAGGTATCCAAATGAAAAAAAAATAGCCAAATCAAGTATTATTAGACGTTTTTATGAACCCAGGGTTGTTATAATCAGACAAAATAAAAAAACTATTAGTGGGATCTTCCATTTCTTTGTCCACTCATTTTACTCTCCCATTGCACTTCAATTTAGCTACTTGTGTTTGAGCTAGTTGCTATCAATGACCTCCTGCCTTGTTCCCCAAAAATCAGTTCTACTGTGTATGAATTGGATCATTGTGCCATTTTTCCTGACGCGTAGTTCAAAATGTATCCAAGTTATCAGCATGAATCTCTGCCCCTTCATGAAACATCCTTGAATTTTGAGCAATATAGTTCCAATTTAGATTTTGCTTTCCCCTTTATTGGTATGTTAGGGAGGAAATTGTCTTAGGAAGAGAGTTAACATAGGATTTTATCATTCTCTTCTGATTCTTCTTTCTGAATCCATTAAGGTGATATAGTCACATGTTTACCAAATTAAAACAGAATCAAAATGCCTATTTAATCTGTCATGTGAATTTGAACTTCTCTCAATACATTCAGTAGATAAGACAGCGTGGGCACCTTTATCCCTATGTAGAATTGGCAATAAGATATTGCCAAGAGGATGTGGCTGAATATCCAGAGGCAGGACTGGCAACTGGCCTGTCCTGACTTGCACAGCCTGGGACAAATCATGTAACCTCTCTGAACCTGGGTTTATCATCCTAAAATTGAAAGTTTAGTAAAGGAATTCCAAAAATTTCTTTCCTCCATTTCAGTCTATTCACCAAGGTAAAGGACATTCAACTCCTCGGTCTCACTTTGGTCAAGAAAGCCTATGTTAACTCAATTTAAGGAAATTGAATGAGTGAACGACATATTTCAGTTCAAAAGTTGAACTGAAATCCCTTACCTTTTGGCTTCTGTATCTTGGAATCATGTGGAACGTGTCTGTTCATGTATAAAGTAAATTTATAACAATCTAAAATTAATAGATGCTTTCTTTAAATGTAACAGGTTTCCTGTTTAGCTGTTTCCTGATTTTTTTTCCCCCAACTCTTCAGCTATTCCCATTAGGAAGGCCACTTGAATGAGGTCAATGATGTTTTGATTCATGTTTCTCTTTCCTTTTTTGAAGTAGTTCTCTTATCAGAGGTATTGGCTCATATGAAAAGGATTAAAATGTACTAAGTGAAAGAGCAGAATCTGTAGTTATACTTAGGGTTGGGGCTTTCTGGAATATTGTGAAGAGACAGATTTAAGGTTGGGGTTTTCTGGAATATTGTGAAGGACACAAGTCATCATCTGCCCTGTGAGTCATAAAAAGAGAGTTTTGTTGACCTGAGAAAGAAAAACCAGTAGAAAGTGAGAAGATTGCCTTCAAGATTGTATCCTCTGAGGACTAGAAATCATGGTATTTGATCAACGGCAGGTCCATTCCTCTTTCCTAAGATGAACTATCGGATAAGATAGGTCCATGGTGCCCGTTCTTTTACTCTATAACCTATTGAGATGTTTGATTTACTTCAGAAGACCTTGGAAACACCTTATAAATGGAAGCAGTGGATTAAGTGTGAAGGTTTGTACCTCAAGCTTATAAAAATTTTGAAGCAGAAGATTAATGTGAAGTTTGTACCTCAAGCTTACGGATGTTCAAACCTTGATTCTCTAACGCACCAATGGGACATAAGGATTTTCTCTCTCTTTTTTTCTTGTATTTTTTTTGAAACAATTTTAAGTGCATAAAGAACTAGACCCTCTAGACTGGTCTGTGCCTCTAATGTTTATTATTGCCACTTTTCTATATTAACCAGAGTTTATGTGCAAAATATCCAAATTCAGTTTTTTCTCATTAGCCACAGGACCAATTCAAAAACATTGAATTACTGCCTAAATCATGAATCTGGGGTAGAGTGGACTATTGTCATTCTAGTGCTTGCCAAGGCTTGGTTTTATGACATTGGTTTCACATCCAGTTTTATTGAATTACTGTCTCTATGTTTTTTTAAACTTCAAACATATCTAAATATTTCTTCTGCATGTTGATCACAGTGAAGTTTCTAGTCCATTGTTTTTGGTAATCACAGGTGGAAGCCACAGAAATGGAGCCCTTGCATCTTAGTGCCAGAGTCTGTCCGGCAGGGAATAATGGGCAGCAGTGAAGCCTGTGGAAAGGGGTTACAAACAAGAGGTAAGATGATTTTTACATAGATTTTTATTAATACATAAGTTAATATTATGTAACTCATATGTGTTGCTTATTTTTATATTTGAATGAATTATATTATTGGCTTGAATTATTTATATTTATTGATGTTGAATATAAATAGGATTTGGCATAATTAACATTTTATATTAGATTAACTATAACCAGTTAGTGTACCTAAGGACTAAAGAAATATAAGCAAATATCTGTTCTCAGTCATAGCATACACTAATGCTCATGTTCCAAATACATATTAGATATTACCTGGTATCTGTGAATGAAGGTTATATCAAGATTAAATTCAACTGTCTGTATACTTTAGATTTTTTGGTGCTAATTAAATATTTGTTGATGAATGAAAGAATAACTGAATGAATTGACTAATCTTAATGATCATAGGATATTGCTTAAATATAATTGTCATATACATACTCATGTCTTATATGTCAAATGCATACAAAGGAAGTATTAAAATTTCTGGAAGACATATGAATAAGCTTCTGGACCTGAGTAGAACTGCCTTTTATCATCAATGACTAGAAAGTGTGGGAAATCTCTAAACAGTACTCAGAGAATCATCAGACTGCTCACTTTTCTATTTCATTCATAATCTAGGTGCCAATTATATGAAGCTTGATACGAAGTGCATTATTCTCCAAATCTAACTACTTTGTCACTAAAGGGATATATGTGGCAAAATTAGAACTTGTGGAATCAATCAAAGTATACTGGTTTCATAATTAATGTTCTTTACAAGGCATATTTAGAATTAAGTTTCTCTTTTTGTTACATAGGTCATCCTTTGGAAATAATACCCCTGTCAAAAAATTTATAGATGAAATTGATTGGTCAGGTAGTTTGATTTAAGACTTCTGTGGGGATCTACAGTGACTTTGTGTAAATTATAAGAATGAACCACTTTCTTAAGACACATTACTTTTATATATCACTAAATTATTGTAATAATATGATATTGTTATTTTAAGATTTTTGCCTACTTTCTGCTGAGAAATTGTTACAGAATATCCAAATCAGCGTACAGTTTAAATAGCACCTTGAATTTGTTACTCTATGATACTACAATACTAAACAAAATCATTTAGTAAATTCTGCAGGGATATTGTTTGTAAATGATGTAGAATTATCACATAAAAAGCAAGATATTTCATATTTTCTAGAATATGAAATCTCTTTGGTTTTCCATTTAAATGAACATTTCTAGCTGGATGCCTGATAGTCCTTTAGATTAGGCAATGAACTTTCTCTAAATTTGATACCAGCATTAGAACAATCCTGGTGTTTAGTTGATGGGCAAGTTGCACTTTTAGCATAGTAGGATGGGTCTTCAATTTTAGGATTATGGAGGAAAGACGTTTCTACCTCCATCTTTTCTTTAAATTAAGAACCATAAAGGAAAATACAAAACAATAAAACTAAATACATCTCCAGTGAGATCAATCTCCTTTAAAAATCACTCCAAAGAACAAGGAATACAGTAAACTTACTTTCAGGTAAATTAGGAGCCATCAGTAACCTACATCATAATATATAAATTTGGAAAGTAAATGGAGATGTAAAAAGTAAAGTACTTTGCAGAACAGGATTACACCTAAGTGTTGGCAAGGGTGAAGGTGTGGGAGCTGGAGGGAAATAAAATGATATATCCTGGACAACTCCAGGAAGAAACCACATTCTGCAGAAGGAAGTGTGCAAGTGTGTGTGTGTGTGTGTGTGTGTGTGTGTGTTGGGAGTTGAAGATAAAAACCAGAGCTCTGAAAGTCTGAACAAAGAGCAGCAAAGTTCCTCCTTGTTTAAGTTCCTCACCTTTCACTCTACCGAGTCAGATTTCTGCCTTTTCTTTTTCTTGTGGGAGCATGGAGATGTATTCTCTAGGAAACAGAGAGGTTTTAGACTCTGGACAATAAGCAGAGGTGGGTGGAGATGTGGGGCTAGACTGAAATCAGGTGGATCAAAGGAATGTCTGAATAAGGAATTATGAGACTCTGATTTCCTCTGAACATTAAACTGCTAAGAGTTGAAGATAGAGAAATGAGAATATAAAGGGGAGAAAAGTACCAAAGAAATAATACTAGAAAAATACTCATTAAGGAGCCAAAATGATTAAATAAGGCCCATATCAAGGCTTGTCATTGTGATATTTCAGACCACATGGGGTAAAGTCATTACCCTAAAGTCTTCCAGAGTAAACAGCATGATCTATCACCCAGAGTTCTTGAATAAGATTATAGGACTTTTCACATCAGCATTGGAAAGTGGAAGGAAATAGAGCAACAGCTTCTAAATGTGGAATGAGAATATTTTCAACCAAGAAGTCCTATTAAATTATCATTCAGTTATTAGGATAACATGAAAATGTTTGCAGAAAACAAAATCTCCAAAAGCTTACCTTCAAAGCATCCTGTGTCGAGAAGTAAATAGAGTATATGCCTCATCAAAGATGAATAAATCAGGATGCACACTGGATATCCTCCCCAGAAGAGAGGACATTGGCATTCCTAGGAAGAAAGAGAGGGGAAATTCATGGACCACTGCTGTTCACAGGCCTCGAGTTGTTCACTAGGCTCATGTGGTGACAGCAAGAGACCTATAAAGTGTCAGGAGGGGTGTCTTAACATAAACAATAGAAAGAATAGAGGATTTGTCAGGTTTGACCTGGACAATTGCACTGAGAAGCATTTCATAGGTATAAAAGCACTTATCCAGATTCATAGAAATGTCTGCAAATAAAAGTGAAAGAATTTCAGGAAATACAAAATGTTGTAGATAGGAGGTATAGTTACAATATACTTTTTCAGCTTACCTATAAAGAATATATTGTCATAAAAGCAAAAACATTAAATTATGGATTTAAGCAAAAAATGTGATTCAACAATATTGAGAGTTTAGTGAAGGGACCTGGGAGGTGTTGACCTCAAAAAGACAACAGTAGAAAGCACCTATCATTAAGGAATTGGCTAATGGAGCTATATGAATATATTTTTAGAAACATGAAGTACCCATTAGAAGAAACTGTAGAACAGTAAAAAATAATTGACTCAAAGTGAGGAGTCAGGTAATTATTTGTTTTATCATTATTCAAGTTTCAATGCTATGAATATGTACTACTTTGGTAAAAATTTATTTTTTAACATAATCTGGCCAGGTGTGATGGTTCACGCCTGAATCTCAGCACTTTGGAAGTCTGAGGTGAGAGGATTCCGTGAGCTCAAGAGTTCAAGACCAGCCTGGATAATATGGCAAGACCCCGTGTCTATGAAAATAGAAATTTTTTAAAAATGAGCCAGACATGGTAATGTATGCCTGTAGTCCCAGCTACTCAGAAGGCTGAGGTGGGAGGATCGTTTGAACCTGGGCAGCTGAGGCTACAGTGAGCTGTGATCATACCACTGCATTTCAGCCTGGGTGAAAGAATAAGACCCTGGCTCAAACAATAATAATAATGCAATAAAGTGATCTATTCAATGTTCTAAGGGATTATTTAAGTAAATGCATTGTAAAATGCTGAAAAAGCTAGGTCCAGGAAGGAAATTCAGGTGGGGGAAGGGAGGAGGAGGGACCTGCCTGTTTTATACTGTATGAAGAAGCTTCTGCTGACAGCATTTTTTGCTGGTTTAAACAGATAGGGTCTTGTTTCTTCACGCATATTAATAGGATGGATTGTGGTTCCTAAAAATACATGTCCCCATGCTAATCATCATAACCTGCACATATGACTTTATTTGCAAAAAGGATCTTTGTAGATGTAATTAATTTAAGGATTTAAAGCCTTTATCAATTTGGAAAAGTTTATTTTGTCGTTGAGTTCTTTGTATCCCAGAGGGAGTTTGAACTCAGACCATAAAGTCATGGGAGGCCAGCTTGAGGTTATACATTCTCATGAAGGATTCTCCTCTCTTGCTATCCAATGCTATGCTTTAGAATTGCAAGTTGTCTTGCCAAAACCTTGTGCCTAGCAAGTTTATTTCTATCTAGTTCATCCCTAAACACTAAGGGTGAATGTTAGTTGCCATTGCTTCTAGTGTGGGAATTTTATAAGATTCTCCATGGCCAACCTTATATATTTTTTTTTCCTTCTGTGCATTATGAATCCATAAAAGTAAAAACTGACATCTTCAAGATTTAATAGAAACCCTTGGGATGAAATTTGCCTTTCTTGTTTACCTGGCAGGGCCTCCTACTTTCACTTTGTTTTGGGTGTTATGGATTCCTTACTTTCAGACCAGCCCAGCAATACATTCAGAAAATATATATGTTATCGTATGCTTTAGTCTTTTTCATTTGAAAGGATATTTCAGGATTTGTGTGCCATTAGACTGCCAGAAACAGAAGTACCACTTGTTTTATTTCATTGTACGTTGGTTGCCGACCTGTTTAATTGGTTCATGGTTAAGATTTCATTCGTATAATAATTTTTCAGTTAAAAAATAAGAAAAACATCCTGGCTAACACGGTGAAACCCCGTCTCTACTAAAAATACAAAAAAACTAGCCGGGCGAGGTGGCGGGCGCCTGTAGTCCCAGCTACTCCGGAGGCTGAGGCAGGAGAATGGCGTAAACCCGGGAGGCGGAGCTCGCCTCAAGAAAAAAAAAAAGATATAATAATAATAATAAGAAGAAAAACAAGAAGGTAGAACAGCACATAGAGTTATAACTGTAGCTACACATCTACACCATCTCCAGGAAGATGGGCACTTTGAGTTTCATTGTCCTAGTTGTCTCGTACTTCAAGAAGACCCAAGTATTCTTTCTGCCCAGAGTCTTGTGCTTTATCAGAATAATTTTTTTAACAGTGACTTATATTTTATGGCAAATGAAAGTATAAGGAGAAGAAATTTAAACATAATAATACACTTTGTAGAAACTGCCCTTAAAATGCTAAAACTTTAGTACTAAAAAAAGAGAGAGAGAAAAGTCGAGATGCTGTCATTTCTGTAAGTGGAGTGTATTTCGCTAGGGACTGATTTTTTGTTTTGCTATCCACTATTTTAAAGCTGACTTAATGGACTTTCCAGTATTTTTCTTTTGTACGAACTTTCTGGTCATTTATCAGCCCGTGAGTATACTCTGTCAGCGACAGACTTGACATTATGGCACTGTAATGGATACAGAGTAGGTACTGGAGATCGAAATCATCTTGTCTATGATATTGTTGACTTTTTTGAACTATCTATAGTCTTTTTTGGTTTATTTTCACTGAACAGTGTTTAGGTGGACCAAAAGAGGCAGATCTCTAAATTCTGTAAAATCTTTTTGTTCTTCTTTAATTAGTTTTTGTCACAGTTTTCTTACACAATAGTTTTGATGGAGATTCTGTATGCTTTTCTTTGCATTCAAGGGACCCCTTTAAAGTAAAGATATTTTTCTGGGAAAAAAAATGAGCAAAATAATTCACTTTCAAAATTAGTTGTGGATTACCTTAAGTTTTTGCTTCTTTGTTTGTTTTGAATGGAATTAGAAATCAGAAGAAGTTAAATAATGGAGATCTAAAGTCTTAATTATACACCAATAATACCTGGTATTTAAAAATGAAAATCCATAAGAAACATATATTTGTGTGTATTTACCATTTTTGTCTGATATGCTTTATTTAACATAACATTTCATAATCTAGTCTTTCACTAAGGCTTGTAATATGTGATTGAATCATTAAGAATTTATGGCCAGGCGCAGTGGCTCATGCCTGTAATCCCAGCACTTTGAGAGGCTGAGGCGGGTGGATTACCTGAGGTCAGGAGTTCGAGACCAGTCTGACCAACATGGTGAAACCCCATCTATACTAAAAATACAAAAATTAGCTGGGCGTGGTGGTGGGTGCCTGTAATCCCACCTACTCATAAGGCTAAGGCAGAAGAATCTCTAGAACCCGGGAGGCAGAAGTTGCAGTGAGCTAAGATCTCAAAAAAAAAAAAAAAAGATTAATTTGTATGATTTTCCAACATTATGTATAACATAAAGTATATATTTATATAAAACGAAGGCAAGTAAGTTGATTGCATGAGTTGGATTCAGAGAAAACTATTTGTGTTGTAGATCTGAATAGTCTTATTTTCTGATTAAAAGTGTTCTCCCCAGCTATGGTATCTTCATGGAGAGAAGGTTAAAGATATTACCCATCATCAGCTCATCATCCAACTTTTGTCTGGAAAATACATAGAAATATAGCAAAACACACACTCTAAAATAAAGATGTCATTATAGTCTACCAAATGTCAAGACAGCCAATCAGCTTGTTGTGTTGTTCTTTCTGATGCTAGGTATCCTTGTATTTTAGGAGACAAAGGATACCTCTGGAACATTGGACTTTACTTCTCCGAATGGAAGAATCATAGTTACTTAACCTTTGAGCTACAGTTTTATTCTCTGCCATAGCCATCTACCTACATCACGAGGAAAAAGTCATTTCAGTTCATTCAGAAAGCAAAGCACATATATAGGTTTGAACTATGACTGAACAATAGCGACAGAGATAGTCACAGCCATTTTTATTTTTAGTATGGGAGGAGGAAGAGGAGGAGAAAGGTTTTCTGGGAAAGAAAGTAGTTTCTTCCATTTACTTCAAGGCTTGGACAAAAACGAGCTACCTTATCCACGAGCTGTGGGCATTTCCAGTAGGGGATACAGAGCAACTGTAACCTAGCCCAGGTGCCCCTTCCACAAATGTAACTGTATTCTAAGAGGGCAAAGCCATTTGGCAGTGCTTTCTCGTGGACTTGGAGAAGAAAGGACATGAACTCTGTCCAAATCAACGTATCAAAGTTGCCGATATAGGCAACAGGCAACTACTTATCTAACCACACTATTTTTAATAACTTTAGTGAGATAGTTTTTAATAACTGTGTTCATAGCATAGAAAAAATGATTATACCCCAATATTTTTGTATTAAGGATTATTCTTGGGGAGAACTGTGCCGTGAACACCAGAGTAAAATATTGGAGGACATAATATTCTTTATTGATTTATCTAATTAATTAGCACCTGATACCAAATGATAGGTTACAAATATTTTAAGGAACCTATAAAAATCTCTCCTAAATATTATGATTTTTAGGTGGTAAAAAGAGAGGAAGATCAGGTTAAAATGTAGAAATTAGACAGTGTAGGGCAACTTTCTAAATTAAAATATCTTCAGATTATAACAAAAGGATAGGTTTTATAACACCAGACGCATTGGTTTTGAGAGTAAAGTGTTGGATTCACAGCAAAGATTGCATTTTAATCTAAGTGAATAATGATTCTGTGAGGTATTTTTCATTTTCTTTGCATGTTTTAGGGTAGGATTATATTTGTGACTTTTATGGTTGCTGCAGGTAGAATGTGCACACTTTTTAAAATTGGTGATAAATTAAAAATAAATATTAAAGGAGATGACCAACCTAAGGCAATGATGCTTTAGTAACACAAGATGAACTAACTGCAGATTCAAAGATGCTGTCTTGTGCCAGCCTCCCATTTTTAACGTAATAAGCTATGATACAAAGAATAGAGTAGCCCCTTCTTCCACCTCTACCCACCCACATCCCAGCAGATATTTCATTGATAAAATGGTTGTTGGATGTGAAGATGGGTGGGTGGGGGGTAATTTTTTTTTTTTAAATTGGTGAATGCAGTCATTTGTAAGACTGGTAGTAAGAAATTTCTCTTCTAGCTGCATGGTTCTCAGTCACAGAACTATCTTCCCTTCAGGAATGCTAATGTGAATTTCAAAGTCTACTGCAAACTGTGTAAATGTAATAGGATTATATGTCTCTTGTTCATGACTAAAATTCTATCTCTTCAAATAGACGTGAATTCCCTGGCTTCCCTTAACACTTGGATTACTAAAGTCAAGGTATTCATGTCTGTTTATCTCAGGTGCCATCTCAGGATTGCATCAGAAACATGTAATGTTTGTACATTTTTTGTTTTCATTTCTAAAGAGAACAGAAGCACTAACACTCTTTCCAGGTAGCAATGAAAGAACAAGGAGACCACCTTTGCTCTAGAGGCTCTAAAAACTAACAGAGGAGAGTGAAAACTCAGCCTCACCACTACTCGGAATGCAAACAAATACAAAAGTTGTGAAACAATGCCTCTTTATGCCAACCATGTTATGAAAAATTTACATTGTGAGAAAAACAAAATAAGAAACAAATCACTCTTTTAGCTGAGGTGTATGGGGAATGAGAATTTAAAACCTACTAGAGTCTATTAAACTTAGCAAGTACATAAAGTAATCTGCCTCATAGCAGGATATGAGAAGTAGGAACTGAAAATGGGAAAGCTGGGGGTTTCTGAAGACTTTATAATTATGCCAGGAAGGATTTTGAAAGCCTATACCAGAAGAATGACTTTAGGAATGGATTAGAAGAAGTATACATAAAAGGCGTTTTAGGAAATAAAACAACGGGACTTAACAGCTAACTTTATGTACAGAGCACAGGATAGTGATGAGTTGAAATTTCGGACTCAGTGTGGTTTTAGGCCAATGAGAATACGATAATATTGACATTAAAAAGTTGACATCAATAATTGACATAAAAATGCACACACACAGATCACACATACACAGTGAGAGAGGACTTAAATATGCAAGAATAATTATTTCTAGAAACTTTTATATATATATATGAATCATTTGTATAAAGACTGAAGTTGATACCAGTTTCTACTGAAAGCACAGAGGGCAGGTACAGGCCTAAGACCTAGAGGCAAACTGGTATGATGACAAGGATGCTCCTTCACTTGGAAATGCAAGGGACGTGACTCAAATCATAGTTGTTCCACTCACAACTTGAGTGTACTTGGTTGAACCACTTAACCTCTCAATATTCTTATCTGTGAAGTGGATAATAATTCCAATTTTTTGATGCTTTTACTAGTGCTTATCGTTGCTCAGGAAATATGGATCTCCTTTTCTTTTTCAAACCTCGGAAGACAGCAATCCTTAGAAGGCAGGGAAAATGGAAGTATTACAAGACATGTTTTTTTAAAGTAAGTGAGTGGAAATTAGTGGAGAGATTCATTGTTACATGAATACAAGGGTAAAGGGGGGAGTTTTTGTGACCAAATGATCTTCCTCTTAGAAATCCTCAATAAAAAAGAAAGAAAGAAAGAAAAAAGAAATCCTCAGTAGAGTTAGCATATTGAAGGCTCTTAGATTGTGGCAATAAGGAAGTGTATTACTTTTTTTTTCTTTTAAGTAACAGAGTTCTCTTTAACTCATTTACCTATGACTGTTTATCATGAAATAGCATCTAAGATCTTTATGCTATTTAAAAATGTGGGTATGGTATCATAAAAATCACATAGGGGCAATTAAAAAATATGTGTGTGGTATTGTCAAATGTTTGTAAAATAATTGTGTAAATAAAGACAGTAAAATGATTTGGCAATTTAGTGGATGTAGCTGAATATATAGACTCTAGTCTCAACAAGGTAATTGTATATTTTTTTTAAATAATAATTTTGGGACCAAGGGCTAACAGCAAACAAATATTGAGTAGATGGATTTACAAAATATTTGCCAAAGAAAACCAAGAAATAAGTAGCTTTAAAACTCAGGGTTCAAAGAGTGATGATAGGACCACCCTGTACAAATATGAAGAAAAAAGAGAAAAAAATAGTGGGGTAAATATATTGAAGGTGTTCGAGAGGGAGTAAATACTTGAGTAAGTATGATTTTTGGGTCATGGGATATGATTAATGCATAAAGGAGTTCAGGATTTGGAAAAGAAAATCCTTTTTTCTTTCTTCTAAACTCAAAGGGAAACTATCAGAACCGAAGTATAAGGGCAATGTGGAAGAAAGATAAAAGATCTCTTTATAAAATGGTTCAATGTACGTAGAAACCTCTCTCCCAGTAGTTATGTGTGATCTTCTCATTTTAAATCCAGTAATTACTTTTCAGCCCCAAAGAGTTTTCTTTTTTTCTTTTTCTTTTCTTTTTTTTTTTTTTTAGACAGAGTCTCGCTCTGTTGTCCAGGCTGTAGAGCCTGCAACCTACGCCTCCCGGTTCAAGGGATTCTCCTGCCTCAGCCTCCCCAGTAACTGGGACTACAAGGTGTGTGCCACCACACCCGGCTAATTTTTTTGTATTTTTAGTAGAGAAAGGGTTTCACCTTATTAGCCAGGATGGTCTTGATCTCCTGACCTCGTGATCCACCCGCCTGGGCCTCCTAAAGTGCTGGGATTACAGACGTGAGCCACCGCGCCCGGCCCAAAGAGTTTTCTTTCTGAGACTCCGTAACTCTACTCCTGTTTTGCAGTTTTCTCCTGGTGCTTACTCTGTCTCTCTACTGCTCAGATCCTAAGTTGCTGAGCTCCGCTTCTCTTTCTCCACTGAAATCTTACATGGCATCATTCTTCAAGCTTCTTCTTTTGTGGTTTCCATCTTTAATGTCTCCCCAGATCATTCCAGCTCTGCCTAGGATTTAAGCTCTTTAGATAATCATTTCAAAGGAAGTCTCCCTCTCAGTACCAGGCTTAGAATTTTTCCCTGCTGAACACCAGTCACCTTACAGACAATATAATGATCATTCAAACTCATTGTTTCTAAAAGTGAACCTGTTTTCTCTTCCTGAGTTTTCAATCTTAAGGAGTTGCATGTCCGTTGATCCATTAACAGATTCAGGCTTAGAATCCTGTCAGTTCCATCCTCATGAGGACTCTCCAGCCTATTCCCTTTTTCTAGACCACTGTTGATATCCACCTGAGAATTGTAGTAACATCCCATGGCTCTAGGTACATTTCTTACAAATCCATCACAATTATGAAGCAAAGGTCATCTGTGTAGAGTAACTCGTATGATTATCTCAGTTACCTGCCCAATAATTTTCAGTGGCTGTCCTTTTCTATTCAAAGTCATTATTACCATGCACACTTTTATGTCTCTCATATCCCTCATCCACTAGCCATTAATCAGGCATTACCCATAATCTACAAACACTCATCAACTCTTGGCTTCTCCTTTAACCTGGAAATCTTCTCACCTTTCTTCATGTGTTGCGATCCTATATTCTGTCCTAGTCCCATCTCATGTATCTCTTTCTCCAAATAATTCCATTCTCCCAGTTGTAATTCAGCAATTCTCAGTATTCATTCCCTTCTTATTTATACTTTATGTTTAGGAATTATACCTTAAGGGTTTTCTTGTTGGATTTTTCAGCTCCCAAAATGCAGAAAGTGTACCTTATTCATCTTTATATCCCCAGTGCCCCAAATAGTGATATATTACACATTTAAAAGTTACTCCATAAATGTTTGCTCAATAAATATTAATCCATGTGCCATTATTGGAGGTTCAGAGGTTTGGAAAACTATGATGAACAAAAATACATGTAATGAATGTATGATTTTATTCTGGAAAGTCAAATGCAGAAATTATAACACATTAAAATTACTATAACAAAACACTTTTTCTGTGCTTAAATCAAGTAATGGAAGGGGGGACTGTGCTTATGAGAGTTTAATCTCCTAGAGAGTAGAGGCTCTATCAGCTTTACTGTGTGTGTGCATATTTTACAGATTCCTTCAAAAGTGTATTTCTAGTGAAATAAAAATGAGATGATGAGAAAATGCCATACAACCCAATTCTCTGATGCCAGGATTCTGAATCAAATTTATATAATTTCTCAGGTGCTACTCTATGAATTTACATGAGACTGAGAGAATTTTGTCCCTTACCTATAACAGAGTGGGCCAAAAATGTGGCTTCTCTTTCTCTTTCTTTAGAATAGTGCTTTTCAATTGGGGGTGAATTTTTCCCTCAAGGGACATTTGCAACATCTGAAGACATTTTCAGTGATCACAACTAGGGGAGCAGAGGCTGTTACTGGAATAGTTCTGGCATAGCAATAGTGCTGAGATTCAGAAATGCTGCATCTGGAACCAGAAGGGGAGTGTTGGCTTCACTTCTCATGATTAAACAGATCTAATTTGAATATATTTGTTCATTTTCAGGACTATTCAAAATGCTTCCCATACAAACAATATTTCTTACAACTTGTGCTTATTATTAATAACATAAGCTAACTGGTTTAACTGTGTGTATAGATAGAAATTAATTACAAATGCATTTTAATTTGAAGTAGTGCTAAACACTTTTTTACAGAATCATTTGTTTCTACATACGTGTCCAAGGCACTTCAGAATTTACAACTGGCTAGTGGATGGTGATGTGACAGTTGCAAAACTGCAAACTCACAATTCAATTCTAAAACACTTGTGTAGACTGAAAATTTGAGTACTGTGTCATCTTATTAGCAACTCCCCTTGGAAGCCTAGGTTTTGGAATGACATGTATGGTGTAATTATACTTCACAAAAAGAGCTGTTTATTATGTTTTAGAACCTGTTAAATGTAGTTTGTATTGGCCTTATTACAACAATCTAATCTACTGTTAATGTAGGTGGTCTCTAATAAGTACTTTTTCTTCCTTACATTACCGGGAAAATAATTTTGTCTACATGGTTGTTGTTATCTACCATATTAGATTATTTATTCACTGATGCTAACTACCCATATTTGCTGGGCTTAAAAGATCCTCACCCTTTCCTTAACTCCCAACTGCAATTTTAGCATGCCAGTTATCTTCAATCACTCTAGACCACTTCTTCCTCATAACCCTGCTCTGCATTGGCCATGCCATGTATATTATAACTTCCTCATTAGTTATTTCATCTTATGGGTTAAATTTATACATTAATACTCCCTATCTTTTCCAGTTACCTCATCTGAACAGTGTGTTTTCTTCTTTAGTTTGTGGAACTATGAATCAAATTGCGTACCCTCTCCTTGCCATGGGATAGGTGGCATGATTTCCCAGCCATTGCCTATGGCACTCGTTTCCCGGATTTTGAATATTAAATTGAGTGGGCCCAGGTGGTACTTTTCATCAAAACTTCTTACTATTAAGAACCGCTTTAGGGCGTGCCCAAGATGGCCGAATAGGAACAGCTCCAGCCTCCAGCTCCCAGCGTGAGCAACACAGAAGACGGGTGATTTCTGCATTTTCAACTGAGGTACCGGGTTTGTCTCACTGGGGCGTGTCAGACAGTTGGCACTGGTCCGCAGGTGCAGCCCGACCAGCGAGAGCTGAAGCAGGGCGAGGCATCACCTCACCTGGGAAGCGCAAGGGGGAAGGGAATTCCTTTTCCTAGCCAAAGGAAATTGAGACACACAACACCTGGAAAATCGGGTAACTCCCACCCTAATACTGCACTTTACCAAGTGTCTTAACAAACGGCACACCAGGATGTCATATCTCACACCTGGCCCAGAGGGTCCAGTGCCCACGGAGCCTCCCTCATTGCTAGCACAGCGGTCTGAGATCTAGCTGCAAGGTGGCAGGGAGGCTGGGGGAGGGATTCCCGCCATTGCTGAGGCTTAAGCAGGTAAACAAAACCTCCCAGGAAGCTTGAATTGGGTGGAGCCCACCACAGCTCAAGGAGGCCGGCCTGCCTCTGTAGACTCCTCCTGTGGGGACAGGGCATAGCTAAATAAAAAGTGGCAGAAACCTCGGCAGAGGTAAATGCCCCTGTCTGACAGCTTTGAAGAGAGCAGTGGATCTCCCAGCATGGACGTTGAGATCTGAGAATGGACAGACTGCCTGCTCAAGTGGGTCCCTGACCCCTGAGTAACCTAACTGGGAGACATACCCCACTAGGTGTAGACCAACACCTCACACCTCACATGGTGGGGTACACCCCTGAGACGAAGCTTCCAGAGCAAGAATCAGACAGCAACACTCACTGTTCAGCAATATTCTATCTTCAGCAGCCTCCACTGCTGATACACAGGAAAAAGGGTCTGGAGTGCACCTCAAGCAAACTCCAACAGACCTACAGCTGAGGGTCCTGACTGTTAGAAGGAAAACTAACAAACAAAAAGGACACCCACACCAAAACCCCATCAGTACGTCACCATCATCAAAGACCAAAGGCACATAAAACCACAAAGATGGGGAAAAAACAGTACAGAAAAGCCGGAAATTCAAAAAATCAGAGCACATCTCCACCTCCAAAGGGGCGCAGCTCATCACCAGCAATGGAACAAAGCTGGACAGAGAATAACTTTGACGAGTTGAGAGAAGAAGGCTTCAGTCGATCAAAATTCTCAGAGCTAAAGGAGGAATTACATAACCAGTGCAAAGACACTAAAAACCTTGAAAAAGAATGGATGAATGAATAACTAGAATAATCAATGCAGAGAAGACCTTAAAAGAACTGATGGAGATGAAAACCATAACACGAGAACTATATGACAAATGCACAAGCTTCAGGACCTGACTCGATCAACTGGAAGAAAGAGTGTCAGAGATTGAAGATCAAATGAATGAAATGAAGTGAGAAGAGAAGTGTAGAGAAAAAAGAGTAAAAAGAAATGAACAAAGCCTCCAAGAAATATGGGATTATGTGAAAAGACCAAATCTACATCTGATTGGTGTGCCTGAAAGTGATGGAGAGAATGGAACCAAGTTGGAAAACACTTTGCAGGATATCATACAGGAGAACTTCCCCAATTTAGTAAGGCAGGCCAACATTCAAATTCAGGAAATACAGAGAATGCCGCAAAGTTACTCCTCAAGAAGAGCAACACCAAGACACATAATTGTCAGATTCACCAAAGTTGAAATGAAGGAAAAAATGTTAAGGGCAGCCAGAGAGAAAGGTCAGGTTACACACAGAGGGAAGACCATCAGACTAACAGCAGATCTCTCGGCAGAAACTCTCCAAGCCAGAAGAGAGTGGGGGCCGATATTCAACATTCTTAAAGAAAAGAGTTTTCAACCCAAAATTTCATATCCAGTCAAACTAAGTTTCATAAGTGAAGGAGAAATAAAATCCTTTACAGACAAGCAAATGCTGAGAGATTTTGTCACCACCAGGCCTGCCCTACAAGAGATCCAGAAGGAAGCACTAAACATGGAAAGGAACAACAGGTACCAGCCATTGCAAAAACATGTCACAATGTAAAGTCCATCAATGCTAGGAAGAAACTGCATCAACTAGCGAGCAAAATAACCAGCAAATATCATAATGACAGGATCAAGTTCACACATAACAATATTAATGTTAAATGTAAATGGACTAAATGGTCCAATTAAAAGACACAGACTGGCAAACTGGACAAAGAGTCAAGACCCATCAGTTTGCTGTATTGAGGAGACCCATCTCACATGCAGAGACACACATAGGCTCAAAATAAAGGGACAGAGGAAGATCTACCAAGCAAATGGAAAACGAAAAAAAGCAGGGGTTGCAATCCTAGTCTCTGATAAAATAGACTTTAAACCATCAAAGATCAAAAGAGGAAAAGAAGGCCATTACATAATGGTAAAAGGATGAATTCATCAGGAAGAGCTAACTATCCTAAATATATATGCA
>NW_012118399.1:173941-175103 GCF_000951035.1 Colobus angolensis palliatus
ATCATCCAGGCTGGAGTGCAGAGGCACAATCTTGACCCACAGGCGCCCACCACCACGCCCAGCTAATTTTTTGTACTTTTGGTAGAGACAGGGTTTCACCATGTTAGCCAGGGTGGTCTCAATCTCCTGACTTTGTGATCCACCTGCCTCGGCCTCCCAAAGTGCTGGGATTACACGCATGAGCCCCTGTGCCCGGCCTAGTTTTGGCTTTTTACAGATAGTTTTTTTTTCTCTCTCTCTCTTTTTCTTTTAAGACATGATCTGTATCATCCAGGCTGGAGTGCAGAGGCACAATCTTGACTCACTGCAGCCTCAACCTCCCAGGCTCAAGGGATTCTTTCACCTCAGCCTCCCAAGTAGCTGGGATGACAGGTGTGTGCCACCACTACCAATTAATTTTTGTATTTTGTGTAGAGACAGCTTTTGCCATGTTGCCCAGGATGGTCTCAAACTCCTGAGCTCAAGCAATTTACCTGCCTTGGCCTGCCAAAGTGCTGGCATTCCTACCTACCATGCTGAGCCATAGATAATTTATTCTCCTGTTCTGTGAAATACCTCATACCTTTTCTTTCTTCCTTTCTCTCTCTCTATTTCTATCTCTATCTTTCTATCTCTTTTTTGTTAAGTTAACCAGAATTGGTTCTCTTAATTGTAATTTTAAAACTTTGACTGAGGTACCTCAATATTCCCAACTTGTTATTCCTGTATTCTGTATTGAAAAGAATGGCATCATTGAAAAATTACTCTGGAATTTTCTCAATTTTTAACCAATCATATTTTATTAAACACAAGATCTTACAGGTTTTATCCTAAATCTATTCTCCTCTCTCCCTTGTTACTGCTGCCAGTTTAGTTTGATACTTCATCATGGCCAGGCATGGTGGCTCACGCCTGTAATCCCAGCACTTTGGGAGGCCAAGGTGGGTGAATCATGAGGTCAGGAGATCGAGACCATCCTGGCCAACATGGTGAAACCCCGTCTCTACTAAAATAAAATACAAAAAAAAAAAAAAATTAGCCAGGCATGGCGGTAGGCACCTGAAGTCCCAGCTACCCAGGAGGCTGAGGCAGAAGAATGGTGTGAATCCAGGAGGCGGAGCTTGCAGTGAGCCGAGATTGCACCACTGCACTCCAGCCTGGGCAACAGAGTGAGACTCTGTCT
>NW_012118399.1:175793-176550 GCF_000951035.1 Colobus angolensis palliatus
TGAAGCATGCCTCTAATCCCAGCTACTTGGGGGGCTGAGGCAGGAGAAAGCCTGAAACCGGGAGGCGGAGCTTGCAGTGAGCCGAGATTGCACCACTGCACTCCAGCCTGGGCAACAGAGTGAGACTCTGTCTCAAAAAAAAAAAAAAAAAAAAAAACTTCATCATGTCACCTGAACTATTAATCTCCAAATCCCTGCCAATATTTCTAAATGATTTTTCAAACATTACTATCTCATTATGTAACTATGTCTTTAATATGTTTATACTGCCTTGAATACTTCTAAAACATGAAATATAGGGCTATTTATGATCTGGCTCCTATATTTTATTTTGTAACTCACTTGGCCCTGCCCCTCCAATACCTAATTCACCTTTACACTTAATTTTCTCCAAACGGTCTGTCTTCCCTCTGCTTTGGCTAAAGTCTTCACAGAGCTTTCAATAAACAGTTCTCTGCTCCCATGACATCCTTCTTTCATTCTTTTTTGGTGTTAACTTGTAATCATTGGTTAACTCGTCTTTCTCTTTCTTATTAAATACCTGTGAGCAGCAATTGTCTTTCATTCATCTTTGTATACTCTACAGGGTAGTCCTGCCTTAGCTGAGGTTTTGCTTTCCATGGTTTCAGTTTCCTATGGTATGGTACAATAAGATATTTTGCAAGAGAAGGGGCTGGCTGCAGTGGCTCATGCCTGTAATCCCAGCACTTTGGGAGGCCAAGGCAGGTGAATCACCTGAGGTCAGGAGTTCGAGACC
>NW_012118399.1:177711-178198 GCF_000951035.1 Colobus angolensis palliatus
TCCAATATACAACTCATACATGTACCTATCCATGTACCAGTATTTAATACTAATATACTACTTTCACATTTCATTTCTTCTCCCTCCTCTCCCCCGTATCTCTGCTGACGTTTGTTTACTTGTCTCAAATACAGTTTCCTAGTTGAGTATGTAATTGGCTCAATTTTCTTCATATTTTCTTGCTGGAGTTACTATAGAACAAGAACAAGGCCTTTTCCAATTAAAACACTAGCACAACCAGCAACATCACAACAAATGCTAAAGAGAAAACTTGTCGATTGAATGAATATTTAGTTTTCCACTTTACCTAGTAATAGAGTGATATATGCTTAGTCTCTTGCTCTAAAATATATCTATTACACAAATGCATATATATGTTTCTTTGCTTCTGTTCTCTTTGAATTTTGATTTCTATGACAATTTTGAACTTTGCTACATATCGTGCCTTCATCCATCAAACAGACAAAATATTATAGAATATTTTAAA
>NW_012118399.1:178555-180207 GCF_000951035.1 Colobus angolensis palliatus
CCAAAGTGCTGGGATTACAGGCGTGAGCCACTGCACCCAACCAAAAAATTTTTTTAGGTAGTAGAATTTCCCTGCTTATATGTTTTTAAATTCTGAGGTTCCATGGTGGCTAATTTGTTTTCATTCCTATCTGAGACCTCAAAACATTTTATCTTCTGTCAGATCAGATAGATTAGACTTTGCTAATACGTGTCCTGTGTGGTCTGACCTCTTTCACTCACAGAGGATTGAGCTCATCTGAATTTGTTTTATGGTAGATATTTTACGGTCATCATTGAATAATGGTGCAATCTGTTAACCCAGAAGGTTAAAAGTCAAATTTCCATTTTTCTCTTGTTGTAAATGGTTTGAGATTCTTTGGGGAAAACAAATCCATTCGGGTTGAAAATGAGTTTTATTCTTCACATATTCCATATCGCAAATTTCTTTTACATATTTTCTATTGACCCAAAAGCTTCAGACTGAGGATAATTCATGTTATATGTTGTTTACAAATTTACTAAGTCCTTTGTTTTATTCTGAACTAGAATTCTTTCATAGTTTTCTTCAGCTTAATTCTTATTGCACTTAGGGATTATTTTTCTTGCTTTCATTAGTTTCTTAAAAATTTTATATGCTTACCTTTTTAGTTATAGTGACTCAATTTGCTACCCAAACACAGAACTTGCAACAAAATAGAGGAATCCTGCCTCTAAGAGGCTAACAAACAAGTTGGTAAGGATCTATTAGCAAGGCTGTTGAAGCTAAGTAATTATCTATCATGAATGCTGTCACTGTCTTTCTGTCACTGTCTTTTGAATTCTGGTAATGAGAGCAATGTAGTTACCATGGACTATAAACTCATAATGCAGATAGGATCTTAAATCATTTTGTGCATCTGATTTTTACTAATGGGTAATTAATTACCAAATACTACCATTGAATGCTAAATGACAGTTTTTACAAGCAAATACTATACACATGTAGGTTGAGATAAATTTCAGATATTTCTAAAAATGTCCCCAACTCCCTTATAATTATCATTGAAAACAACAACTACACAGAGGAGGGAATAGTAAAGTACAGCTCCTCCCACCTGGGCTCTGTCTGGCTTGGGTGGATAGTCCCTAGGTGTAAGCTCCACTAGCTAGAAACTCAGGGCTGTTGTGGCTTCCTTGCTCATTGATTAGTCCATTGTGATACACTCAGTCGCTCCTCAACTGAAAAGACATCTTCATACCGAGTTCTTTCTAATTGGCATAAGAGATTCAAATATGTGGTTCATATTTATTGCTTTGCCTTTTCTGTTTTTGTCTCCAGTGAACTGTTTTTATAATTCTTATTATTTTTTAATACTTGGCTTTGTACATTCTTATTTACATTTGTTGTCTTTTTCAAACAATTACTGATGTGAATATTGGAGGGGGTCCCAGAAAGTATCTAGTAGGCCTGGAGCAGTGGCTTGCACCTGTAGTCCCATCTATTCTAGAGAGCTGAGGCAGGAGAAGTGCTTGAGCTGAAGAGTTTGAGGCTTCACTGAGATGTGATCGCACCACTATTCTCCAGCTGGGGTGACAGAGCAAGACTCTGTTTCTTTCTTTTTTTTTTTTTAATACTTTAAGTTCTAGGGTACATGTGCATAATGTGCAGGTTTGTTACATATGTATACTTGT
>NW_012118399.1:181660-243563 GCF_000951035.1 Colobus angolensis palliatus
GTCTCGCTCTGTCGCCCAGTCTGGAATGCAGTGGCGCAATCTCGGCTCACTGCAAGCTCCACCTCCCATGTTCATGCCATTCTCCTGCCTCAGCCTCCCAAGTAGCTGGGACTACAGGCGCCCACCACCACATCAAGCTTTTTTTTTTGTATTTTTAGTAGGGACGGGGTTTCACCATGTTAGCCAGGATGGTCTCAATCTCCTGACCTCGTGATGCACCCTCCTCGGCCTCCCAAAGTGCTGGGATTACAGGCGTGAGCCATTGCGCCTGAACTTTTTTTCTTTTTTTAAGCTGAAAATTCCAGCTAGGAAATACTCAGATATCTAAAAAGGAGTAAATTGATCACCAAAAGGTAATTCCATAAATATGACAATTTCTGAATTTAAAACAAAGTTCCATCATGACTCACTGAATGTCCTTGAAGTTAGTGTTTGATATGGTTTAGCTATGCCCCCACCCAAATCTCAGCTTGAATTTTATGTCCCAGAATTCCCATGTGTTGTAGGAGGGACCTAGTGGGAGGTAACTGAATCATGGGGGACAGACTTTCCCATGCTATTCTCGTTGTGGTAAATAAGTCTCATGACACTTGATGGGTTTACCAGGGGTTTCTGCTTTTGCTTCTTCCTCATTCTCTCTTGCCGCTGCCATGTAAGAAGTTTTTTTAGCCTTCCACCATAATTGTGAGACCTCCTCCATCCACGTGGAACTGTTAAGTCCAATTAAACCTCTTTCTTTTGTAAATTGCCCAGTCTTGGGTATGTCTTTATCAGCAGTGTGAAAATGTACTGATACAGTTAATTGGTACCAGTAGAGTGGGGCATTGCTGAAAGAATACCCGAAAATGTGGAAGCGACTTTGGAACTGGGTAACAGGCAGAAGTTGAAACAATTTGGAGGACTCAGAAGAAGACAGGAAAATGTGGGAAAGTTTGGAACCTCCTAGCGATTTGCAGAATGGTTTTGACAAAAATGCTGATAGTGATATGAACAATAAGGTCCAGGCTGAGGTGGTCTCAGATGCAGACGAGGAACTTGTTTGGGAACTGGAGCAAAGGTGACCCTTGCTATGTTTTAGCAAAGAGATTGGTGGCATTTTGCTCCTGCCCTAGAGATTTGTGGAACTTTGAACTTGAAAGAGGTGATTTAGGGTACCTGGTGAAAGAAATTTCTAAGCAAAGCATTCAAGAGGTGACTTGGGTGCTGTTAAAAGCATTCTGTTTTAAAAGAGAAACAGAGCATAAAAGTTCAGAAAATTTGCAGCCTGATGATGCAGTAGAAAAGCAAAACCCATTTTTTAAGGAGAAACTCAAGCCTACTGTAAAAATTTGCGTAAGTAGCAAGAAGTCTAATGTTAATCCCCAAGACCATGGGGAAAATGTCTCCAGGCCATGTCAGAGACTTTCACGGCAGCCCCTCCCATCACAGGCCCAGAGACCCAGGAGAAAAAAGTGGTTTTGTGGACTGGGCCCAGGATCCCTGTGTTGTGTGCAGCCTAGGGACTTGGTGCCCTGTGTCCTAGCTGCTCCAACCATGGCCAAAAGGAGCCAACGTACAACTCAGGCTGTGGCTTCAGAGGGTGGAAGCCACAAACCTTGGCAGCTTCCACCTAGTGTTGAGACTGTGGGTGCACAGAAGTCAAGAATTGAGGTTAGGGAACCTCTGCCTAGATTTCAGAAGATATATGGAAATAATTGGATGCCTAGGCAAAAGTTTGCTGCAGGGGCAGGGCCCTCATGGAGAACCTCTGCTAGGGCAGTGTGGAAGGGAAATGTGGGGTTGGAGCCCCCACCCAGAGTCCCTAGTGGGGCACTGCCTAGTGGAGCTGTGAGAAGAAGGCCACTATCCTCCAGACCCCAGAATGGTACATCCACCGACAGCTTGCACTATGTGCCTGGAAAAGCTGCAGACACTCAATGCCAGCCCATGAAAGTTGCCAGAAGGGAGGCTGTACCCTGCAAAGCCACAAGGATGGGAACTCCCCAAGACCATGGGAACCCACCTGTTGCATCAGCATGACCTGAAAGTGAGATCTGGAGTTGAAGGAAATCATTTTGGAGCTTTAAAATTTGACTTCCCCACTGAATTTCAGACTTGCATGGGCCCTGTAACCCCTTTGTTTTGGCCAATTTCTCCCATTTGGTATGGCTGTACTTACCCAATACCTGTACCCCCATTGTATCTAGGAAGTAACTGGCTTACTTTTGATTTTACAGGCTCATAGGCAGAAGGGACTTGTCTTATCTCAGATGAGACTTTGGACTATGGACTTTTGGGTTAATGTTAAAATGAGTTAAGACTTTGGGGGACTATTGGGAAGGCATGATTGGTTTTGAAATGTGAGGACATGAGATTTGGGAGGGGCCGGGGGTGGAGTGATATGATTTGACTGTGCCCCCACCCAAATTTCAACATGAATTTTATTTCTCAGAATTCTGAGATTTCCTAAGAAATCTCAGAGGGTGAGGCTACAAAATAACAACATTTTAGTGCAGTTACCAGCTTATTTATTAAGATAAAGAAAGATCTGGGGAATATTTCTATTTTATTGAAAAACAACACTACACTATTTTCACACTTTTAAAAATATTGAACTTGTGGCCTTAACCGGCTGTTAAACGTAAACATTATACATAGTTTTAACTATGAATAGTTGCTATTGTACCATGGATTTTTCTCTATTCAGTATAGGAAATTGATTTTGTACCACTGAAAGATAGATATGATTTTTAAACTTTCTCTCTGTATAGATTTGTTATATTTTTGAGAAATTGCTTTTAAGCCATAAAACATATTATATGCAATCTTTTACATCTGTTCTCTCAATTGGGCAATAAAGTATTGAACAATATTTCTTATAGAAGCAGTGCAGTCTCACTGTTATAGGCTTGATGAAAATATTTTGTCTACCTTATGGAATGAGTAGAAGCAGGTAAAGGTTGATTATGCTTTCTTAAAAATCTGTTTCTTAAATGGAATTGTTCCTCTACATTTCATGTGCTAAGGGAAATAAAATAGGAATTTTATTATACTTAGCATTTATAAACTTAATGCTATTTTAATTGCTTCTTATTCCTACTTACCCTTGCCCTCTGCAAGTTTCTTAACCAGAAAAAGTTAATTTATTCCAACTTAAATATCCATACTTATTACAGCAATATCTTTTAATCAGCTATAATGAAGAACTGAGCCCGGGCAAGTTATTTTGTAATTTACGAAAGGTTGTGAAAATTTAGAAGCTTTCCTTCCTTCTTGTCTTCCTTCCTTTGAATGATAATTGTATGATATGCCATCTCTGTTTTATTTACTATTTAAGTGATGCAACTTAGCCGAGTGATTGGTATGTGTGTGTCTGTGTGTGTGTGTATGTGTGTGTGTTTTCTATGCAACTATTGTGCATTAATACATATCCACATGGCAAATTAAATTTTCAAAATTTATTACAAAATCTATGTGGAATAGAGGGAATAAGTTGTCCCCAACATTTATAATTTATACATGCCTGAAAATGTAAAGATGGATGATTTATAAGAATTCATGAGAGAATGGCATTGCTGTAGAGGAAGGCACATGCTGGAAAAAGGAAAAAGTGAAATCAGCCAGAGAAATACATTTATACTTGTGTTCATTAATAGATGAGTAGTTGATTTGATACTGGAATATAGGACAAGTAAGAGAATGGTTGAGCAAGTTTATACACACAAAAGGGTTGAAAGAACTCATGTAGTGACTGAGGAGGGTAGAGGACAAGACAGGTCAGTGAGGACAGAGACATTAGGGGTCCTGTGGGGAAAAACGGAAGCTCAAGAAACCACTTTGGTGCTGGCATGATGAGGGCCGGTAAAGTATATGTGCCTGTGCTAAGTATGAAGTTCTTTATTGCAATTCTCATCACTATCAAAAGGAATTAAAATCCTTTTACAGTTGGAATTTATAACTTTTATTGTAATTCATAAAGCAATATAAAAACCTGCCTCCCACTGGCTCTTTAAAACAAAATCATTCTACCCAGCACTGAATAGCAGCTGGCCCATTAATGTTCACTATAGACATTAACCCAACTGCCCCCAGCTTCCTTTTGAACCGCTGCTCTTGCGTTTCCCTTTATGGTTCCCAGGCAACTGGCTGTGGACCTCATTGGCTTGCTGCTTTTGACTCTTTCTGGCATGATTGTTTAATTATTCCATCACTGGTGTGTTAATTAATTTAACAAATGTTTAATGATCACCTACTTTATCATAAACACCAGTTCTAGATACTGAACTATAGTAATAAACAAAATTAAACTCTTTATTTTAATTTATATCATGGTGAAAGAAAATAGATTATCAACAGAAATGGATAGTATATGATGTCAGCATGGTGACAAATGCTATGGAGAAAAATGAATCAGAGGGGAGGACAGAGAATGCAGGAGTGAGGTGAAGAGAATGGCTCAATTTAAATATATTTAAAATTTAATATATTTTATTTCATATATTAGTTTAATATATTATGTTGATCAAGGACGCTCTTGCTCAGAAAGTAACATTTGAGCAAATACCAGAAGCAGGGAAGGGAGTAAATGATGCTTATGTCTGAGAAAATGCAAAAGTCCCAGGTTAGTATAGACCTTGATGCATTTAAGGAATAGCAAAAGACAGTGAAGTTTGAGCAGAAAAAATCAGGAGGAGAAAAGTGAGACAGGAGGCCAAAAGGTGAGGGAGAGGTGTAAAGCATTGTGACAACGTTTGATTTTTACTCAGTGAAATGGATGGCTTTTGAAAGCTTTATACAGAAGACTGATAGGAGGATCTGGTTCACATGGTGGTTAAGTGGATAATAGACTATACTTGAAAAGACCCAATCAAGGACACCAATTAGGAGGCTGCTAGAACCATCCAGGGGAATGATGATGTGACTTGGACCAGAGTGCTGTCATTAGAGGTAAGAAATGGCCAGATATTGAATACGGTTTGAGGGTAGGATGGATAGGCCCTATAAATGTTATGAGGGAAAGGTTATTCTGGTACGATGAGAGATATAATTTGGGTAGTCAACATCACATAGTTGGTATTTAAACAATGGGACTGAATGAGATCATGGAGGGATTGCATGTGGCTAGGGAAGGCTCCAAGGACTGAACCAAGGCTAAGAGATTGGGGAAATGAGAAACAAAACAAAACAAAACAAACAAACAGAAAAAACAGCTGAAGCTGAGGAGAAGATGCTAGTGGTTCATGGAGAAGACCAAGAGAGGATGGAGTCTTGGACATCAAGAGAAGGAAATGTTTCCGGGAGGGAAAGGGAATGGCCGTCTGTGCTAAATGTTGCTGAAAGGACAAGTAAGGTGAGTTGGAGAATTGTCCATAAGATGTAACAACTTGTAGGTCATCGTTGGCCTTGACAAGAACAGTTATATGAAAGTGGGGAAGGATTACAAGAGCATGACGTCGTGGGTTCAAGAGAAAATTGGAGATAGTAATTGGGGGTAATGAAAAGTAAAGATCTTGTAACAAGTTTTGATGTGAAGGGAGTAGAGAAGTGGGGTAGTAGCTGGCGGAGGGGAAGTGCAGTTAAGGAAGTGTTCTTTTGTTTGCTCTTTTGTTTGGTTTCTAATATTGAAAAATAACATCTGAAGAGAATTATTTCACTGAGAGAGAAACTCATGAGGGAGAAAAAGGAGAAAATTGCTAGAAGGATGTTCTTAAAAGCAAGAATGGATGGATTTTATTTTTAGAAAACTTTTCTGTATTAAAAATGAAGTTATGACCATTGTAAAAAATTGAAAAGAAAAACAGTACAGTCTAAATTCACTCTTCCCCTTCATTCTCCTACCACAATCTTTACTCCCCAAGTCAACTCAAAAGTAACTCAGTATGTAGTTCTCAAATGCAGGTGCAAATATGCATAGAGACACACAGAGGCACTTCTTTATTTTATTTTTTTGAAACGAGGGTCTTCTCACTCTCACCCAGGTTGGAGCGCAATGGCACAATCATAGCTCACTATAACCTCAAACTCCTGGGCTCAAGCAATGCTCCCACCTGAGCCTGCCAAGTAGCCAGAACAAGAGGCACATGCCACAGCACAAGTGCCCACTGCTATACATGGCTAACTTATTTTTACGTTTTGTAGAGACAGAATCTCACTTTGTTGCCCAGGCTGATGTCAAACTCCTGGCTTCAAACCACTTTCCTGCTTTAGCCTCCCAAAGTTTTGAGATGACAGGCATGAGCCACTGCCTCCAACCACTAAAATATAGGTTCATTTTGTACTACAACCTTTGCAATTTTATTTAATATTAATAATGCAACTGTATTTTCACAATAATATGTAGAATTCATTCTTTTTTAAAACTTGTATTTAATCTTTTTCTCTGATTATAAAAATTGATATATAATATGTTGGTAAAAATATTTGGAAAATTAAAAAAATTCTGTAACATAAAAGGAAAATATATTTTTCCTCAACTCACTTCTCAGATACAACTATAAACATTTTTATCTTAAAATATTATCCTTTACTTACATGAATTTAACAGAATAAAAAGAAACAGAAGTGCACATGAGAAAGTTGCTGAATTTCAAATGCTTTATTTTATTTTAATAAACAGAATTAATGTGATCCTCAAAGATTAATCTCAGGTTCAAAGAAAAGTTGAGAGATACATTAAGAAGTTGGGGTAGTCATTTATAACTTTAATTGCATGATTCTTTTTTTTAATAGAAGAAGTTTAATTGTTCCACTCTTTACAGACATATATAAACATATATTTTAATGTTTATATATATATATATGTAGTTTCAAATCCTATATATAAATAGGATTTGTAACTTCTCTGAGTATTCTTTTTATTATTATTATACTTTAAGTTTGGGGATCCATGTGCAGAACTTGCAAGTTTGTTACGTAGGTATACACGTGCCATGGTAGTTTGCTGCAACCATCAACCCATCATCTACATTAGGTATTTCTCCTAATGCTATCCCTCCCCTAGCCCACCACCCCCTGACAGGCCCCAGTGTGTGATGTTCCCCTCCCCGTGTCCATGTGTTCTCATTGTGCAACTCCCACTTATGAGTGAGAACATGTGTTGTTTGGTTTTCTGTTCCTGTGTTAGTTTGCTGAGAATGGTGTTTTCCAGCTTGATTCATGACCCTGCAGAGGACATGATCTCATCCTTTTTTATGGCTGCATAGTATTCCATGGTGTATATGTGATTCTTCACTGTCATTAGTTTATTTTCATTAAAAATACTTGGACAAATGTCCCCTAAAAGTCAGATTTCACCACTGATGTCTAAACACCAAGCTAAACCTTCCTGGTTTCTTTAAATTAACTAATGCAAAAAATATCTATCAAGCAAGGACTGTGTGGTAGGCATACTTTTGAGAAGTAGAGATGCAGTAATTGCCAGTGTTGATAAAGCCTTTGCCTCATGCAACTTACATTCATTTTAAAATTAAGAATAAATTTTCATATATAAATCTAGATTTAGAAATAATAATAGGGAAAGCTTGATTTGAAAGCCAAATTTCTATTAGTGACAAAAGATTTTTAAAGGAACTACATCATGGTATAATTATTATACTTAATACATTATAAATTTTAAAAAAATTTACAAATTATGCTTTACTTCATATTCTTAGTAGGCCCCCTCATTCTTCTGCAATTTCTTCACTAGTATATGTATGCTATTGTTTTTCTAGAAAACTCTGTTATATTCTATTAATTGCTTCATGTCAGATGACGCCTAGCTTGTTTCATCTAGGAACCATAGCTCTCTTTAGGAATTTTTTCTTTTCCTTCTTTCCATTTTTGTTTATTTGTTTAACAAAACATGATATGTAGTTTTCTTAGCAACTGTGCCTCAAAATAATAATTCATAGTGTAATATTCATATTTCTAAGCTATGCATATATATTCATAATATACATGAGTAGCTTAGTTTAATGGTGAATGTTGTCTGTTTAATGGTGAATGTTGTCTTCTTGAGGATATACCCATGGGGGCTTTCTAGACCTACTGCATGATTATAAAATAGGACCTGAACTTAGATTTAGTTCTACTTTTTCTTTCTTGGATTTGTATTTAATTTTGCTTGGGTTATTTTTCAGGATCTCTGAGGTGGTAAGTTTTCTTAGATCTTGTGTGTTCAAAGATGATTTTATTTTGCCCCGAAACTGAAATGACAGTTTGATAGAATGTAGAATGCTGGCTTTAAAATAATTTTCCCCCATGCTTCAGGTCAGAAATCTTATACCAATCAGGCACTCATTGTACCAGTCGGGATCAAAAGCAGAACCAGTATGAGATATGAGTTTATTACAGGGACTTGGTTTACACAGTTGTTGAAACTGGTTGATCAGTCTCTGGAAGGCTGTCATCTCTGCATTTGATGATGAACCTTGGAGTCTGCAGGACAGGCAGTCAGAAAGAGAATGTCACAAGCAGGCTGGAACTCATAGCACTACTTGGAACCCAGGAGGATGAATTGAAACTCATGTCCATTCTTGCTATCTTTAACCTTGCTTAGGAGGGTATCTTGAATAAGCTGGGGCTTCTTTGAGAGTTCAACATAACTTGGAGTCCCAGAAGCTAAAGGAGGGAAAGGTAGAAAAATTGTAGGCTTAGCTGCTGCTTCATGCCCAGGAGGCAAGTCAGTACATCAGCAACAATGCAGATGAACTACCAAAGTCCTGTTATCTTCCTTACCCCTTTCAGATCTCTTAGACTCTCCCTTGTGACCCTCTCTAAGCTGAAATACAGTCGTGTGTCACTTAATGACAGGGATACTTTCTGGGAAATGTGTCTTTAGGTGATTCTGTTGTTGTGTGAACATCGCAGAGTGTACTTACATTACACAAACCTAGACAGGATAGCCTACGATACACCTAAGGCTGTATGGTATGACCTATTGCTCCTAGGCTACAAACCTGTACTGCGTGTTACTCTACTGAATACTGTAGGCAATGATAACACAATGGTAAGTATTTGTTTAGCTAAACATGGAAAAGGTACAATAAAAGATAGTACAAAAGATAAAATGTGTACACCTGTGTTGGGCACTTACCATGAATGGAATTTGCAGGACTGGAAGTTGATCTGAGTGAATCAGTGAATGAGTGGCAGTGAACATGAAGCCTCAGGACATTTCTAGACACTTTTATATGACTGGCAGCTCAGTAGGTTTGTTTACACAACATCACCACAAGCATATGCATAATGCATTGTGCTGTGATGTTAAGATGTTGCTAGGTGATAGGAATTTTTCTGCTCCATTATAATGTTATGGGACCACCATTGTCTTTGTGACCAGTCATTAACGGATCAAAAAGTCATTATGTGGCACATGACTGTATACAAGTAATGGAATTCTAGGAACTGTAATTTATTTATTTTTTATTATACTTTAAGTTTTAGGGTACATATGCACAACATGCAGGTTTGTTACATATGTATACATGTGCCATATTGGTGTGCTGCACCCATTAACTCATCATTTACATTAGGTATGTCTCCTAATGCTATCCCTCTCCTCCCCTCTCCCCACGATAAGCCCTGGTGTGTGATGTTCCTCTTCCTGTGTCCAAGTGATCTCATTGTTCAATTCCCACCTATAAGTGAGAACATGCGGTGTTTGGTTTTCTGTTCTTACAACAGTTTGTTGAGAATGACTTGGAATCAACCCAAATGTCCATCAGTGACAGACTGGATTAAAAAAATGTAGCACATATACACCATGGAATACTATGCAGCCATAAAAAAAGACGAGTTCGTGTCCTTTGTAGGGACATGGATGAAGCTGGAAACCATCATTCTTTGAATTGTAATTTAAACTAGCCAAGCTGACACATTATAAAACCATCACACTTAAATATTTTTAGGTAGCCTGTTTTTGTGCCTTTTTCATTCCTTTTTCTTCAAACTTTAAAGATTCCTTTTTACCCTGAATTTATAAAATTTTAGAAGGATTTGTCAATGTGTTTTTCATCACCATCATCATTATTCTCGTCGTCATTTATTGTAATAAGATATTTTGTTCTTATTTTTTGCTCTATACCTAATAGGCATAATTTAAAAACTTATATATCTCTTCTAGTGAAAAAGAATTATATTTAGTTATTTTCATGTAGTCCTATCTTTTCCCTGTGATATATTTAGACTGATACATGTCTTCTATATCTACCCTTTTATATCTTGATTTTTCTCTTTCTATCTCTTTCTTTTGCCCTTTTAAAAATGTTTTCCTTTTATTTCCCAGATATGATTTTTCGCCATGTCTATTCTATTTTGTAACATGTTTTTAAAATTCCATAATTGCTTTCTTATTTTCTGATTGTTCCTTTTAGAAAAAATATGAGGATACTGATAGATAAATAGAATATAACAATATTTCAGGCAAGAACCTTTTTTAAAAAATTGCTCTTTGAGAACAGAATTACTTTAAATTCTCTTCTGTAATCTGCATTGTCTTTGTTCATCTTGACCTTTGTCTAATAAGCTGTTGGTTTTCCACATTTATCTGGGGATTTGGGGTTGTTCATTTATATTTGTAGCGGAAAAACTAGTTTGAAACATGAGCTTCTGCAGCAGCTTTATAAAATAGGTGTAACACCTGAAATGGAAGAATTATTTTGGGGTCAGCAGCTCTTTCAGTTTTAAGGACATATACAGACCCTATTAGGTCTATTAGATGAGAAGTTCAAGTTGACTTTAGGCCTTATTCTAACACCTCTGATATTGGTGCTACCTGTGGATCTGTGAGAGGCTGGTTTTCATCCCTCCCACCACAGACCACTATCAGTCAGGGTAACTCCCAGCCCACCCAGAATGAGAGGGGACATTCTGTGGTGACACACAGGAAAAGAACAAAAGAACACCAAACTCTCTAGGAACATGTCTCGACAACCCAGGAATAAAAGGAAGCTGTGAATCAATATGAATTTCTGCTTCATCCCTAATCCAAAGGTGAAATCCATTTACCTTCTGAAGACACACACATTAGAAAAGCTATAGAATTCTTTGGATAAATTGCAGCTTTGTTTATTGAATGTGGAAATGGGAATGTCAACTGCCAAATGTGAAATGTGTCCCTAAAAATGCTTTCAGGCTTCCATTCCTGAGAAACCAAACATATTTTCATGAAAGATGAAAAACAATGGTCATGTACTACTGATAATAATTGTCTGTCCTTTGTGCAATTTGGACACAGGCATAAATTGGATTTATTTTGCACAAGCATAAATTACATTCTTCTCAGAGTAGTTAGCATGTATTTCAGGATTTATCATACTTTACTTTAATGCCTTTGTTAGTCAGGCAACTCCAGAAGCTGTCCAGGAGAGGTGACCCTCTCTGGAGACTGTCTCTTATGATACAAGGAGTCTTATAGGTTCCTCACAGGAGCTTCTACCACCAGACAGGAAGTAAGAATGCCTCTGGGAGGGAGGCAGGGGTGCGAATAGGGCAACCATTTTCTACCATACAAGTCCTTTATCAGTCTATCCCGATGCTCTTATCTCATTACATCTGTGTGTGATACACTATGGAAGAGAGAATAGAGGCTTCCCCATGATTATTTCCTCCAGATATTAAAGTAACCCCGTCTTGATGATCCTGCCCACCCCTAGAACGTTGTATGCGTGTGCGCTCACACTCATAAACTCATACTTCAGTCCTAGCAATGATGGGTGTGGCTTTGCCCTATTTGAGCTCCAAGCAGAAAAGATCACCAGGAATAAGGGAGCAGGCCTGTTCAGTGTGTGATGATTTTATCGGCTGTGAGCTTCCTGATCAGGTTCCAGACCAGCTTATTGTCTGATTAGTCTTGTATCATCTATTAGGAGGAGATCTGGTTGAAGCATTTCTATACTTTGAAGTCGTGTAGGGGCTTTATAAGTGACGGAGTACCGTGATATGTAACATAGCATATGTAAAAAGGCTTATTTTAGACTTCATTCAGAGTCATTACCCATTGTAGATATATCATATTCCTAAATTGTTCATTAGTACAAGTTAACTCATACTTGTCAAATTAGAGGTATCAAGCAAGCAACAATTTTTTTGTTTTATGGGTTTATATAATTTTTTTTGTGTTTTCAAAATACAATTTGCTTTATGATTATGAGAATATTCTATATGGTTGAAAAGAATCCTGTTGTTTCACAGAATTCATTGAGAAAAAGATATAATAAAAATTACCTGAAATCTCACCAACCTAAAGAAATCACTGTTTATTTTGGTATTTTAATGTACAACCTTCCAAACATTTTTCTATACATATATGTACTGAAACACATCTGCTTTTTTCCTTCCTAACAGTTTGCAGACATATCTTAAAGTCCTTATTCATTGGTACAAAGCTGATCATATGAATGTTTCATTTTGTGGTAACCAGTTTATTACTGAATGATATGAGCTTGTTTTTGTATTAAAAACAGCTCTGAACTACAACTTTGTCCATTTTGAACTTTAGGACCTACTTCTATAAGTGGAATTTGTGAATCAGCACGAATCTTTAAAGTTTTTCATAAATATTTCCAAACGGGCTTCTAGAAACATCATATCATTTTATTTTTCAACAATAGCATAGGACAGTGCCTCATTCTTCATTCCTTTAGCTAATACCAGATCTAATCAATATTGTAATAGTTGTCAATCAAAATGGATGGGAATACTCATTTTTGTACTTGAATTTCTTTGATTGCTATTATTAATATTTCTTAGTCATTTATATTCCTTTTCAGACATTACCTCTCAGAGTTTCTTTACTATTTTTATACTGGCTGTTTGCTTTTTTGTCTTTCTCTAAAGTGTGAAACACTTAGTTGGCATACTGTGGATAGTAAGCCTTTTTGACACATATTTTGCAAATATGCTCCCCATTTGATATTTATTTTTAACCTTGCTTATGGACTTACTTGTTTTTTAAAAATTATTGGACAGAGTTCAGAGTTAAAGATATATAATTTTAAAACATTTTTCAGTAGCATCTCTGTCAACTTTTGGTTTTTTTTCTGGTTTCTAGATTTGGTGTTATCATAGAAAAGCCCCTCTATCTCTAGATTATAAAAATATCTAACTTGATCTTCTTCTTCTGTTACTTTTTAAATTTAATTATTATATTTAGTTGGAATATATTTAGGAGGGAAATTGCAGTAGAGATAGAGTGTTTTGTTTCTCAGATAGCCAGTTATCCCTAGTTACCCCATGATTTCAAAAGCTGCCTGTTGTAATTTCTCATGTTGGAATCTCTTCCTGTTCCGTTTTCTTTCACTGATTCATCTCTTCACACATTAGTAATTCCACTGCTGTAATATTGTTAGTTTTATGATGTTTTAACATCTAGTATACTTTTTTATTGTACAGTTATTTTCAAAATTTTATATATTTATTCTTCCATGTGGATTTGTGAGTCCTTTTAAAATTTTTATTTTAACTTTTAAATTCTTGGTATTATGTGTGTTTCTTAGTCTTTGGTATCATCCCAGAATTATTACTTGGGTAAAACAATTACTTCAGCAGGATACAACTGGTGGAAATATATTGACAATTATAGCAAAGTAGTATATATTTTCACAGATCTGTTAGAAATTATGGCCTTTGCCTAAGCCTACATGTATGGGTGAAAAAATTACCACAAACGATACCTTCAAAATGAATCTTTCAAACTGAGAAGTTATAGAACTTGGTGAAGGTTAAATGACTGATCTTAACAGAATGCCACAGTATTCATTTTGTGCTAAAAATAACCTCTGAAACTTAACCAAAAAGTTACTAATAATTTACTCCAGGTTTTCCTGATGAGTTCCCCTCCCTCATTTTTGTATATATTTCTCAAAGATTTTGGAAAAAAGTGATAGGTTCATACATGTGAATCATCTAAATAAGAACTAACTGCTGTTAAGAAAAGGCGACCAGATTCTTATGATATGATAATTTCGGTGGGCAGAGGATGGGGAGGAGAGAGTGAACCAGTAGAATTGGGATTTATAATCATTGACTATTGTTAACATTGCATAAATGTATTACTCCCAGCAGATAATTAAGGTTTTTACTCCTCTGACTTGGTAGTTTCTGATATAATCTGTATTTCAAGAGTAAAAGTAAAACCATAGGGGAAAAAATGTAGAATTTAGAGTATAAATTGAAGTCTTTTGTAAACATAAGTCTTATTCACAGCATTAAACTGATCCATGAAATACAGTTGACTGTTTTTCCCAGGTGATGGAGATATAATTTTTTGTATTTCTTGATTTTTTTTCCTGTTCTTTTATCTTTGTTCAGGTATTATTTTCATCAGTGAAATGAGACTATCCTACATACTAATTATCTGATCTATTTTTATTTTCCAAAGTGTTCAATGGACAGTCAAGTCCTTTATGATACAAACATCAAGTATTATTTATTAATGCTACGTGCTCAAGTAGTGTTTGTTGATATTGTATAATGAGCCTATTTCTCATAAACCTCTATAATGATATGGCGTGACTACACGTTCTACAATTACCTAACATGCAGAGGCACCTTTTGAAATATGGTAACTGGACTATTTTTAGAGGATCAAGTGAGGTCAAGCAAAACAAATCATAGGTACTCTAGAACATTCTAATCCAATTATCTTATAGTATATCCATAAATATGTCCAGAGGAAAAAAATTCTCAGATTGCTTCAAGATAAGCCAGTTTTACTAACTCACAAAATGTGGGCTTTAAAAAGTATTGAAGCTGGGGCTGGGTAGGGTGGCTCCCGGCGATATAATTATGCCAATAATCCCAGAGCTTTGGAAGGTTGAGGTGGGAAGATCTCTTCAGGTCAGGAGTTTGAGACCAGCCTGGACAACATAACCAGACCTCGTCTCTACAAAAAATTAAAAGAAATTAGCTGAGCATGGTGGCGCATACCTGTACTGAGACTGAGGCAGGAGGATTGCTTGAGCCCAGGAGTTCAAGGTTGTAATGAGCTATTAAACACCACTTCACTACCACTGCCTCGGTGACAGAGCAAGACCCTGTCTCTACAGGAAAAAAAAAAAAGGATCCATGCTGGTTGAGTTGAGTTCTAGATTACTCCATATTAGTTATATCATACATCTTTTACAGTTACATCTGTAAACCCAGTCTATTAGGCAAGATTGTTTGCATTATATTAACAGAAAATCTAACTCAAATTAGGTTAATTACAAAAAGAGGGACTTACTCTCGCACATAATTGAAAAATATAAGGTTTTGATTTTGCTTCAAGCGTGATTAAATCTGGAGACTCAAATGATATCATCAGGGCTTGGGTTTTCTTCCTGACTCTACTTCTCTATGTTCTCGCTTTATTCTCTAGCCATCTCTGTGCATAAAGAAGTACCTTCTAGTCCAGGTTTAACAACCACAGGATAATGGGAACTTTCCTTGTCCAGTGTTGCAGAAAAAGCCCAGGAATTGAGACTTACTGTCTTTATTTGAAGTCGTATCTATGAACCAATCACCATTACTCTCATTGGTCAAGTCTAAGTCTAGTAATCACCCCAGGAGGTACAATATAGGGCCAATCTTATCCCAAATATGTCTACTGAAAGTGAAAACAGAGGTAATACCCTCACTCCCCTGCCCCCACCCAAAAAAAGCAGGGTACTGATACAGAGGACAAAGGAGTACAAACTGGGAAACAATAATATTGGAAAACTATGATTCAACATTATTGAAATTTGTCTACTCCTTCCTAGCAGAAACAGCATAGGATTTAGAACCTAATTATCTGTGTTTAACTTTTGTCTCTATACTTAAGAGCTTTGTAACCTTGGTTTTAACCTTTTAAAAAAACCTCCTATAAAATATTTTTCTATACTCTCTGCAACTCCATGAAGAAACTCGTGTTCTTATAACTTGTGGTTTTTGGAAGACTGAAAAAAAAAAGAAGTTAAGATGATTATACCGTATATGTATATTTCTGTGAAGGACATGTAATGGGACCTAGGGTTAGCTCCTTCTCACCAAAGTACTGGAAATAACACACCATCCATGTGGTTTTAGAAATGTTCTGTTCTGTTTCCTACTCTTCTTCCATGTTTCTTGTCTCCTGTGTCTTATTCCATGTGATCTGTACCATGATGTCCATCTCCAGCTTCAAGACTCTTTTTACTATCTACAGAGCAATGTTAGTCTTGCTTTTTTCTCTTATTAACAATGTTTCAGTGAATATCGTTGTAACATTTTCTGTGTCACACTATTTATGTTCCCAAGCCCCTTTAATCCAGACCATTGCTGTTTAATCACTTCATGTTCAATATTGTGTGGACTACAAAAGCACTTTATGAAGTGCAAAGCACTGAAAAGATGCTATCATGGCTGTTGCTACTGTTTTCTCATAGGATGTACTCAACTTATCAGTTCAGATTTTTCATATCAGACACTGTGGTGGAGGTTTCTAGTTGCCTCCACAATTCTAATTTTCTTCTTATTCCCTAGTAACACAAACTTGACATTTTTTAGAGGTGCCTAGCTTAAAAAATCATCGTTTTCTAGATTTTCTTAAGGCTTAGGTGTGTGAAATGAGTTTTAAGCATAAAATATTGTGTAGAGCTTCTGGGAAATACCTTTAAAGGTTGCTGATTCGGCTTGCCCTTCTCTTGCTCTTGCTTGGCACATGGATGAGACTCTTGAAGCTCCACCTATGTTCTTGTGGCCTGGAAGATGAAGACATTCACTGAGGATTATGGAGTAGAAATACAGAAAGGTCCTAAAGGAGTTGCTCTGTCAACTTTGGAGCATTTATCATTAGATTTCTTTTATAAGAGACAATAAAACTGCCAGGCAATTTTATTGTGTTTATCAATGTGTTTAGGCCACTATAATTGGATTTCTGTTATTAGCAGCTGAATATAGTTAACTGATTAGACTCTTTTTTTTCTTTTCATAGTAACCATATTTGGCATATGACCTCACACATGTGCAAAGATAGTATGATTATATCACATTGTACTCCAGTTCTTATATTCTAATATTATATGTATATTTACTACATATGTAGATGTATTTTATTACACAACACAGTATTGTTGATCATTTTTGCATACTGTGTCATACTTATCCACAAAAACAGGTTGCCCTGTTTCTCTAAAATGAATCATCCAAATAGATTGAAAAAGTTTAACTATGTTGAAATCATATACCTTCAGTAAGATTTATTAGTCTTTGGTTAAGGAAATGACATTAAATGTACAATTTGTCCTTTATAAAGCCTTAGTAATGTTGAGTTAATCTCTGTTGATTTGGGCCATGGAGAAAATGACTGTGATATGTGGACTAGTGTCAGGGTTGTAATTATGCCCAAAGCCCAAGGTCATGCTTTTCATGTTTAAATGGAATAATAAGTTTTATTGTATTTCTTGTCCACAGGCTTTACTGTGAATCCGCCAACCATCTAAAAAGTGCTTACAAAGATGGATTGGAAAGAGATGTGTTCAAATTAGAGAAAATGTGTTAATTCTTTCATACCCCTGGCTTTGGGCCTGCTATTTCTTTACCTTGAATGGCCTTCTTCTTCTTCGACTGATAAAATCTGACTTCTCCTCAAAGCCCAGATCAGATGGCATTTTTTTCTCTGAAGCCTTCCCCAATTCAAAGAAGTATTCCTTTCCCTCTAGCTTCCCAGAGCAATGCAGCAAATGCATGTGGGATCCCACAGAGGCTTTCTGGCTTTGAGCGTGTGTGTGCCTTAGACAAGTTACTTGATTTCATTAAGCCACAAGTTTCTCATCTTTAAAATAATGGTAACACCTATGCCATAAAGTAGCTGTAAGATAAGTGAGATTAGTTATATAAGGTCTTCACAAAGAAATCGGCCCATATTTATCCCTCAAATTATAACATTTTTCATCATCTTTATCTTAAATTAGCCTTATGAAAATTATTCTTTCCATTTTAGGCGGAAACTGAACATATGCTGTAGTTTAGAGTATTATGTCTCTTACAGGCTAAATTATGTATGGCATAGAATAGGAAATTTTCTAACTCATTTTTGAATACCCTAGACCTAAAAAGTGAATAATTCATTTATTGAACTGGAAGAATCTAAAATAAGTATCTTTTGAATTAATTAATAATTGTTCAGCCTTGTGCTTTGTATATGAAAGTCATGCACATGAATTCTTAGCTATTATAATAGGAATGTTATGTTTGTGCTAATGAGTTGACATATTCTTGTCTGGTCACCTTTTCCAGAAGGGATAAGAATGTCTTACCATGATATTAAATAAAATTAACTGCCCCAGATGGGGAAGGTATGCATAATCCTGGCTTCATTAGTCTGGCACATCAACAGCTGAACCAACCAATCATAGGCACTTTAGGAATGAGGCAATGTGGTAATCTCAATGTGTAAAATGGGTTCCTCTGGACTGATATATATGTAAAGTGGTCTGTAATAGGAAAGTAAGACTCTCAAGGGCCTTCAAGTGAACATTCTGGGATGGTGAACAGTGCATCCCTTTCAACAACCACCCAAGAAATACAAATATACCAACCATATTGTGTTGTTTTAGTCCATGCTGAATTTCATGGAGTATAAATTCTTGTCCAATCTAAGCACATCTGTTCATAATAATTAACTTCTGTGCCTTGTGAGCAGAAAAGTGGCATCAGCTATATAGTGAGATGCATTGGCTTTATTTCTGTTTGTCATGATGATTCATTGAGACATTATGGGGAAGCAGATGCTTTTTATGCACTCCAAGACTCTGCATTGTGGCTGCCTTTGCACTGCCATTACTTCTCATATGTTGAATTAAGCAGGGTTTTAAAGTTGTAGAGCATTAAGGTTGTCAAGTGTTAATACCACTGTGGGAATATAATTTTGAAACCTTAAAAAGTCATTTGCTCATTCTAAAACTCAGTTCCCCTTTCCTCCCTGGTGTAAGATCATAATTTAAGCTCTAATCTCAAATTGGAGTGGAAGCTTTTACAAAGTTGCAAATCATGGGACTGGAAGTTCCTGTGAAAACTTTAATTCCACTCCCAGGTCTGCCACCTTCTCTGTCAAAGACAGGCAATAACACTTTCTCGGTAGAGACATTATGATGATTAAAATGAAATTAGAGAAGTAGGGCACATAGCATGGAGAATGACATATAGCAAAGATAACAGCCAGGAACAGTTACTTTTCAGGGCCTGTTCTAAATCTTTCCATGGGTCGTATTTAGTTTTCAAGAAATCCTATTAGGTGGGTACTATTATCACTGCCATTTTATGTCTAACGAGAATGAATCTTGGAGAAATTAACTCCACCAAGCTCATCTATCAAGACAGTATGGAACCAGGATTCAGGCCCATTCAGAGTCCAGAGCTAACATCCTTAACTGTACCCTTCTTCACTTCATAAATGTCAGTTGACAGATCTTTAAAGCCAACACAAAAGCAGATTTGATCTTCAGCTGAGATTTGATTAGACATTGGTTAACCATGCATTAGCTATGTTATCGTAATTTAGGTAGGAATCAATACATGCCCTAGAATACTCTCTAATCCATTCTGATTTCTAGACTTGGAACATCTCTCTTTGTCATAGAGTCTCACTTTGTTTCCTGATAAGTAAAGAAACCTAGTTTTAATTGTTACAGAGGGACGTGGAGGAGAGGATATTTCCTTATCTCTATCGTAAACACAGCAAGAATATTATCTGACATTTCCACAGCTTTTGTTAAGGAAAGTCATTCCCAAGCTCTATGGACAGGACAGCTTCATGCCATGGCTCTTGTCGTCTATGTGGCTCCATATTCCTGACTCTTGGGCAAGCTCACTGGTCCCCACCAGTCAACACATAGTGTAGTAGAAACTCAAGGAATGTGATAATAGAGAAGTAAAGGAGGATGTGATGGATCAGGTTCAATCACAATTCTGAAAGAAAAACTGAGCAGAAATGATGGAGTTAAAAATGTTCTACAAAATAGAGGAGTGTAAAGACAGTACAGTTAACAGACAGAGTAGACTGGAATGAATATGAAGTCAGAGGCAGAGGCAACATGACAGAGACACTATTCCACCCATGAGCAAGGAGACTGGTAGGCTGACCTTCTGGCTGCCCTGCCTCCCAGTTCCTGCCCCCCATGAGAAGCTTGATATTCATAGTCTCCTCTTGTATTACTATGAAATCATTCTCCCTTACTGACCAACATCATAACCTTACCACATCCTTCTACTCTTCATTCCAGTCAAAAGAATAAGTTATGCATCTACTCTTCACTAACTATGCTGAGAGGTAGTATATGGCATGAAGGCGAGAATTGTGACTGCACACAGCTCTAGGCTTGAATCTCTTCTTTGACACTTATTAGCTATTGAGGGAGTGGGGAGTCTGTTTTGATTAAGTAGTAGCGACTAGGTGAGTGTTTAGTCTCTTGCTTATGTGAATGAATTTGACTGGAAACCTGATGACAAATTTGTCTATAAGCCAAACTGGCAACAAAAAACTAGGGCGAACTGGTAATTTTGAAAGATATTAATTCCATAAATTTTACAGATGAATATTCATCATTTATATGAGAAAATCTGAGAAGATGAATGAGATACTGTTTGACACAAATAAATGCTCTGGCTCTAGCAAAGCAGAATGCCACATTATTGTCAGCAGTAATATCTTTCATTTATTCCCATGTTTTCCGTAAGTCATAATCATTTTGAAAGTGAATTTTAAATAGGAAAATACATCACTCTCTGAGGCTCATAGCAATGAGTGGCCAAAAAGGAGACTTTATCACTGGAGACTTGGATTATCTTTTCCCTCATTGTCAAAACTCCTAAGGATTTAATGTGTTTCAGAGGTAAAAAGTCACTAAAGGTTAACTTGGGAAATAAGCACATAGTGTAATTTTCATTTCACTTACTACATCATTTTTCAATTTTTGATTACTTCTCTGTGTCCTAAATATGCTGAAGCAGAGACCAAGTTCTTTATCATATGCAGCCCTGGAACCTAGTGTAGTTGGACCCACAGTTGACACTTAACAAGTGTTTCTTTAATTAACAGATGAAAAAAATGACATAAGATACTATATCTCTTCCCTGAGTTATATAATTGTGGTTGGATTTATAATATTTGAAATAGTATTCCTCACAAGAAAAATGTAGTCAGCCAATAATTAATGACATTCATGTTTATTTCATTCAATCAAAAATTTCCGTATGTTTTATAATTCTTTCATTCATTGCTTTGAATTTTGCTAGGCATCTTGTGAGATAACAAAAAAACCTCTATAGTTCCTAACCTCAAAATGGTTATAGTTAAAGGGGTATAAATTACATGGTTACCAACAGACATACCATTTTGAGTGCTTGCTGCTTTCTCATATTGATTCTTACAGCAAAGCTTTTCAACCTTTGGAGACAATGGGTAATTTAAGGGAAAGTGTATATTTCTAGAGAAATAGAAGTTTAAAAATAATTTTGTATAAATCAAGTGGACTGCTAATCAAATCAAGGGTATAGAAACAGGAAAGGACTGTTTCAAAGATAGGACCAAGAAGACAGATTAAAATTAGGAAGGAGGACAAAATCAAACTCCATATTACTGACCCTTTTCTGAGGAACTTTCTCCCAGGAGGAAGAATGCCTCAAACCATGACTCAACGTGATCAATGCATGCCTCTTCCTTGTGAATAGAGGTCAGCAAACTCCATTTCATACTTAACTGCATTCAGCTGGTTGTTCAGTTTCCGTGATATGATATGACAGATTTCCTTGTGGTTTTGCCATAGGCATTGGCGTTAAGTAGTGTGTCTATCCGAGATGTTGTTGCTGTAGAAAGAAGTCACTGGACAGGCGGCCACAGGTTAATAACTCATCTCTCTGAATTCCAGCTCCCTTCTCCACCTACACTGCTTTTTCTAAGCTTCTGGTCACAGACAGAAACTCCACATGTGGGGCATCTCTGAATGGAAGTGAAAAGAAAGCTCTGAAATGAAGTGAAAGCAAGCAGTTTACCTCATTTTGACTTGCTTTTCAGCCATGGATTTTTAAATTTTCCATTTTATGCTTGCCTTGGAAAAGAGCAAGGACAGCAATAAAAGTAGGGTGAAAATCTTAGTACCCAACAAAATGGGACTGCACAGGAAACCTGGTGGTGGGCTTCGCTGGACCTGCACCCTTTCATGTATTGGTTGCCTGACCATGGTGGAATTATTTATCCTTCATCAGCTTCATGACCTGTAAAATAAACTAATAACACAACCTCAGAGAGCTATTTTGTGAGCTAAATGAGATAACTCACAGACACACACACAGACATGCAACACACAAATAAATACAGTTAGCACGGTGCCTGATACTCCACACATGTTAACTGAGTTTCATAAATGTAAAATAGGAATGATATATATATATATTTCTTATATTTGGTAGAATGTAATGAAGTAACATAAATGTATTTGGAAGGATGTTTTTTGCTGCAAGTAATTTAAAATCTTGCTCAAATTATTCTACTATGCAGAACTCAAGACTTAGTATCTGCTTCACAGGGTTTCTGATTCTCTTGGCTCTGTCCTCTGCCATCTTCATTTGCTGGTTTTCCCTTGGCTTCACAATCCCAAACTTCTCATTCATGTGTTGCCATAACATCTAAAGGAAGAGAGACATATCTTCCCAGTGCCTTCTCTTAAATGTGAGGGAGCATTTTTCTTAGAAGCCCTCTGAAATCTTTTCTCATATACCGTTGACTTGGATCGGCTCACAATCTCATTCCAGAACCAGTCCAGAACAGGGGATTGTCAGGAATTGATTGGCTTCAGTTTGGATTCTTGACCTAATGGATATTGTAAGGGGTAAGATCCATCCAGACTTCCTTTGACACTGGTGAGGGGTATAGCTTCTATCGAGACCCATGATCATAGCAAGGAGGGGTAGATACCCAAGGGAAAATCAGTGTGCCCTTCAGAAGGGTAAGAGTTAATAAATAATGCATAAAAATAAACAGCATTATAACAGCACATGAACGTTCCTAGATCTTTGTCTGGCATGTAGTTGATACTCAATGTAGATTAATTTCTTCGCCATTCATCCTTTCTTATCTTGGCTGTTACCACAAAAGGTCTTAAGCCCCCCTCATTCTTAACAAAGCATAAACATGCAAAAAATGAAAACTTGACCTAAAAACAACTAAACGTAAAAAAAAAAAAAACACTTCAAAGAAGGTTATACAAAGCCAATGAGATTCCTAAAAGTGGTAGGCTGAATGATTGACAGAGAAAATGGTGGCTCTATTGTTTAAAAAATTGTGAAATCTAACTATACTCATACCTTGCAGTTCCCCTTTACTGTCTTTCGTAGTAACAAAGGCTATCAGTTATTCCAAGGTATTGATTTCATGCCTATCAAATGCTGAGCCATTTTGGAGATATTAAAATAAATAGAAAATGCTGGAGTGAACAGTTTTGGGGGACTTAAAATACAGTTGACAGAACTGGATGTACGCAAGTGAATATAATGTGAGTCCTTACAAAGCAGCAAGCATACTAGCACAGATCAATATAAGAATGCCAGAAAAATGGACCCCTCCCTTGATAAATGCAGTTGCAGTTTCAAACACACAGCAGCCAAGATTAAGTGTGTTTTATGATAAATGTTTAAGTGTGAAAGTAATAAATGAGTAAAATCTCTCCGTGGGTCAATGCTAGAATACTTAAGCTTGTTGAATCTTTCCCAGAAAACACATTTATCCGCACATTTAATGGCTTTATTTCTATTTGACTAAGTCATCTTTCCTTCCCTTGGTGGTGCGTAGTTATTTGTCATCTCCAATGAAAGCTTAGTGTACTTTCTGCACTATATGCATATTTTTCTACGAAAGTCCCTGATTTACAGAGCAAGCCTGTGTTAGAACTGAGACAGCTGGACTAGGTGAGCATCTGGTAAGCCCAGGCCACTGCCAAGCCTGAGACATTCTGTGACATCTACTGAGCATTGTAGACCTCCTTATTAGTATTTTCTGGTACTGAATTGAAGATTTCATTGGTTAGCTTTGAGTTTTTATTGTAAGTATTAAAAATATCTGATTATAATAATTTTGCTTATAATATGGTATCAAGGAGTAGAAATTTGGTATTGTTTTGTATGATTAGTTATTCCAACCTCTGACATCTTTCGCCTTTTCTTTCCATTCTCTCTTCTCTGTTTTCCTTTCCTTTTCTCCTCTGCTCTTTTCTCTTCCTACATTTCCTTACTCCTTTTGTACTCCCCTATGTTGCTTTCTCTTCTACCTTTATCCATCATTAAATATTTATTGCAAGCTTATCATAGATAAATCAATACAAGGAAGTGAGACAGTTATTTATGGTACATAGTTTCAGGTAGCTCTGACTTTGAAATGTAGAAGGCTAGATGTAATAAAAAACGTTTGCAAGCAATAGTTTTAGAATTGTTAGATAATAAAATTAGTTATGCATTCTTTTTAGCACAAAAGCTAAACCATATTTATTAATTATTGTAAAGAAAAGCTGTTAATGTCTACAGATGTGGCCTTTGGAGTTTCTACATTATTCTTTGGGAGGCTCTTTGTGAAAGGTATGCTGACATTTCAAAAAGCAGATAGTCCAAGTTGACATTTTTTTCGCAGCTGGATGAATTTTCAAAACACCACTGAGGCAAAGAATTACAAAGCTGTTGCAGTGTTTCTCCCTTATTGATATGGGGATTTTAGCTTCTTATCAGATTTTTACAAGTAATTGGCATTTTTCACTGCTTCTCCTTTACAAGGGGGACATAGCTGCATGAAATTTGACATATTATACTTAGATAAATGTGTGTGAGTCTAAAATATTAGATAAAGACAGCATATTATTTTTTAAATGTAATTGAAAATACGGCTAATATTTTCATTGAATTTTCTTAATCCTGTAAGAGTTTCTTTACTAAAAATTTGGCAGAAACAGCATCAAGAACAACAACGTTTTTATGCACAAATACAGTCACTAGTTTCTAGTAGCAACAGATTTTTGAATGTCCTTTTACTCCAACACTTAATTGTATTGAATTTCATAGAGAACTCTTTTGAAATTTAATTTAAAACATTTAAATGTTAGCTAGGATACTGATAATTATCCTTTTATTTTTTACTGTGGCAAACAAATCTACAAAAACATTTATTTTTCTCGACGGAAAACACGAATCAAGGAAACATAGCAGAATGTATAGTAATAGCAGTTATGCTTCTTCCTGTCAAAATGGACATCAGCAGACTGATGTTTTGTCTAGTGACATCTGACTGGTTTTACAAAAGTGAACCATTCCTTCCCAAATTCTCTGATATGGTTTGGCTGTGTCTCCACCAAAATCTTTTCTTGAATTGTAGTTCTCATAATCCCCACATGTGGTGAGAGGGACCTGGTGGGAGATAATTGAATCATAGTGGTAGTTTCCCCCATGCTATTCTCATGATAGTAAGTTCTCATGAGATCTGATGGTTTTGTAAGGGCCCTCTCCCCAGCTCTGTCTGTCTCTTTCATTCTCTCTCCTGCTTCCCTGTGAAGAGGTGCCTTCTTCTATGATCGTAAGTTTCCTGAGGCCTCCCCAGCCATGCTGAACTGTGAATCAACTAAACCTCCTTCCTTTATAAATTACCCAGTCTCAGGCAGTTTGTTTATAGCAGTGTGAGAATGGACTAATGCAGTAAATTGGTACCACAAAGACTGGGGTGCTGCTATAAAAATACCCAAAAATGTGGAAGTAACTTTGGAACTGGGTAGCAGGCAAAGATTGCTCAGAAGGAGGGCTCAGAAGAAGACAGGAAGATGTGGGAAAGTTTAAAATTTCCTAGATACTTGTTGCATGGCTTTGACCAAAATGATAATAGTGATATGAACAATAAAATCCAGGCTGAGGTAGTCTCAGATGGAGATAAGGAACTTGTTGGGAACTGGAGTAAAGGTCACTCTTGTTATGTAAGGAGACTGACAGCATATTGCCTCTGCCCTACAGATCTGTGGAGCTTTGAACTTGAGAAAGATAATTTAGGGTATCTGGTAGAAGAAATTTATTTGTTTGTTTTTTGAGATGGAGTCTGGCACTGTTGTCTGGGCTGGAGTGTGCTGGTATGATCTCAGCTCACTGCAACCCCCACCTCCAGGGTTCAAGCAATTCTCCTGCCTCTGCCTCCCAAGTAGCTGGGATTACAGGTGCCCGCCACTATGCCCAACTAATTTTTTGTATTTTTAGTAGAGACAGGGTTTCACCATGTTGGCCAGGCTGGTTTTGAACTCCTGACCTTGTCATCCACCCGCCTCAGCCTCCCAAAGTGCTGGGATTATAGGCGTGAGCCACTGCGCCCAGCTTGGCAGAATAAATTGCTAAGCAGTAAAGGGTTCAAGAGAAAGCAGAGGATAAAAGTTTGGAAAATTTGCCTGACAATGCAGTAGGAAAAAAAACCTCATTTTCTGGGGAGAAACTCAAGCCTGTTGCAGAAATTTGCCTAAGTAATGAGGAGCCGAATGTTGATCACCAAGACAATGGGGAAAGTGTATCTAGGGCATGTCAGAGAACTTTGTGGCAGCCCTCCTGAAGGCCTAGGAGGAAACAATCGTTTCCTGTTCTTGGCCCTCTTGCTGTATGCAGTCTTGAACTTGATGCCCTGCATCTCAGCTGCTACAGGCATGACTGAAAGGGGCCAACATACAGCTTAGGCTGTTGCTTCAGAGGATGCAGACTTTAAGCCTTGGCAGATTCCAAATAGTGTTGGGCATGAAGGTGTGCAGAAGTCAAGAATTGAGGTTTGGGAACCTCCACCTAGATTTCAGAGGCTGTGTGGAAATGCCTAGATGTCTACACAGAATTTTTCTGCAACGGTAGAGGCCTCATGGAGAACCTTGGCTAGAGCAGTGTGGAAGGGAAATATGGGGTCAGAACTCCCACATGGAGTGCCCACCGGGGCACTGCCAATTGGAGCTATGAGAAGAGGGCCACCATCCTCCAGATCCTAGAATGGTAGACCCGACAACTTGCACCGTGCACCTGGAAAAGCCACAGACACTAAAGTCAGTCTGTGAAAGCAGCCAGGAGGAGGTTTGTACCCTGCAAAAGGTACAGCAAAACACTGTACCCAGCAAAATCACAGGGGCAGAGCTGCTGAAGGCCATGGCAGCCCACCTCTTACTTCAGCATGACCTGGACGTGAGACATGAAGTCAAAGGAGATTATTTTGGAACTTTAAGGTTTAGTGACTGTCCTCTTGGATTTCAGACTTGCAAGAGCCCTGAGTCCCTTTGTTTTGTCCAATTTCTCCCATTCAGAATGGGAGTATTTACTGAAAGCCTGTACCTGCATTGTGTCTAGAAAGTAACCAACTTGCTTTTGATTTTGCAGGCTCAGAGGTGGAAAGGATTTGGTTTGTCCCAGATGAGAGTTTGGACTTGGACTTTTGATTTAATGCTGGAATGAGCTAAGATTTGGGGGGACTGTTGGAAAGGTATGATTATGTTTTGAAATGTGAGGACATGAGATTTGTGAGGAGCCAGGAGTGAAATGATATGGTTTGGCTGTGTTTCCACTCGAATCTTATCTCAAATTGTAATTCCCATAATCCCAACATGTGCTGAGAGGGACCTGGTGAGAGGTAATTGAATCATGGGGGCAGTTTCCCTCATACTATTCTTGTGATATTAAGTTCTCACAAGATCTCATGCTTTTATAAGGGGCTTCTCCCTTCACTCAGTTCTGTCGTTCTCTCTCCTGCTGCCCTGTGAAGAGGTGCCTTCTGCCATGATTATAAGTTTCCTGAGGCCTCCCTAGCTATGTTGAACTGTGATTCAGTTCAACCTATTTCCTTTATAAATTACCCAGTTTGGGGCAGTTCTTTATAGCAGCATGAGAATGGACTAATACATTCCTCTAACACAGACTTTCAGAGAGCAACAGAATGAGTTAGGTGGCCGTGTAGTATCAATTGTGTGGATCAAAGAGTGAAGGAAACCATATTCATTGACTCATTGAAAGTTGCCCAGCGAAATTTTGGGAGGGTCTGTCTGGTAGACGAAATAGTTGTGCAAGTGGAGAGGTAGATTGATGGATGCTAGGAGTTTAGAACTCATCCTGGACATCTAACCCCCTTCATCCCCTGCCCAACAACAGTTTCTGATACATCTACCTCCTGGGAGGACTCAAATTGTCTTCGTCTACACCACCAGTACTGTTGTTCATAGTATCATTTTAATCTATTCTCTACTCTGCAGCCAAAATGATCTCTTATGTATGGAAATCAAATGATACCATTTGCTTGCCTAAAATCTTTCAGTAATTTTTCCTTTACTCTTAGGACAAAGGCACAATCCTCTACACGATGTTAAAGTCCTGTGTATCTGTATGTTTTTGCAGGTCAAGAAAGCCCTTTCCTCCCTCAATCCAGCTACAGCTGCACTGATCTGTTTTCAGTTCCTAGAACACTTTTAAAAGTTTGCTCTGTTTAACCTGTGGCCCTTGGCACATCCTGCACTTCATCCTTCTCTGCTCAGTAAGGGAAATTTTCTGTCTTCCAGCCTACTAAGATCTCCCTATGACATCCTATCTCTTCATTGCACTGGTTACAAGTTTCACTTATGAATTTGTGTGATTAGTGGGTTAATATCCACTGTTTAATTATGTGATAAAACTAGATTATAAATTCCATGATAACCAAATTATAAACTCATGCCTGTTACTCTACTCCTGATTTCCCAGAACTCTGGTTTACACATATACAAATAAGTAACTGTTCAGTATGGAAGGAAATAAAGGATTGTAGATATGAAATTTGGTTTGAGTACAGGCCAACTGGAATTTCTTTCTTGGTTTCCTTGTTAGCTAGCTATGTAATCTTGGTCAAGGAACATAATCTTCAATAGACTTGGTTCATAATGTCAGACAAGGTTCATACTGTCAGATATACATAGTGATTATAAAGATAAGTTATATAATGTTTCTTAATATAATTATTGCCATTAATATTATGCCACTATTATTATATGTAGCTCTGTGTTAATGTTGTATTAATCAACAATCTAATTTTCCTTAAGGACAATTTGTGGCAAGTAGCAAAATGTACAGTCTGATGCCAAAAAAGAAATCTCTTATTAGTATTTGTTTGAATCTGTTGAGAGCCATCAGAGATCAGAAATTAAACATTATTTCCTTCTGGAGTGCCTCCACAGTGTCTTCGCTTCAGTATGTTACCACTCAGATCATCATGAATGATGGCATAACACACGTGTCATGAAAAGCCAATATTAAAACACAAAAAGGCTGCTAAAATTTCAGCCTTCTCCAAATGCAACTTCCTAAAATTGCTAAGAAGTAAACTTTAAAAAAATTATTTATTTTGCAATTGTAACATTTTAAAATTTAGGAAAATTTGGAGGAAAAAATGCAAATTATAATGGTTTCTTTTTCAGTAAATTCTCAGAATTATCAGGGATGCTCACCTGACTAAATTAAGTCTTGTATTTTCTTGTCTCTGAGTGCCTCTACATGTGCAATTAGCTTCTGCACTTTACGTTGCTCAACCTGTACCTAGACTGTACTACATACCATGGAAGACATAAAGGAATATTGCATTTGAAGAAATTATTACCTTGTTGAGAAAGTAAGGTTCCCACCTGGACTAAAAAGCAAGCCAGAGGGCAGATGAAATATACAATTTTACATCATAGACAAGTAGAGAATAGAAAGCCAACAAGAGAGTCCCATGGAGTCTTTATTTGACCTTTTATAAGAAAGGTAACTTTCTTTGAACAGCTAGAGGTAATTCTCTTCTGATGCCCCAGGCACTTTCTCTTCACTCCTTGCCCTTAGTTCTGTACTTTATATAACTGCTTAGAAACCTTCTGTTCTTTTTAGTCCTGGTCTCTCCTGTTACATCATCCTAATGCTACAGCAGCCACAGTAAGAAAAGCAGGAAATGCTCCATGATGATGGGGCGAGGCAACAAAGAGGAGGTTGAATGGAAAAGCTCTCTCACTTGATATGACTTATTCTCTAATATGGTTCTAAACCAGAAGTTTGCAAACTCTGCAAAGGGCCAGAGAGTAGATATTTTTGGTCTCATAAACCATATGGTTTCTGTCACAACTACTCAATTTTGCCATTTAGCATGAAAACAACCATAGACAATATGTAGACATTTATGTGTGTTTGCAGTTCAATATTACTTCATTTACAGATAGGCCAGATTTGACATACCGGCTAATCCCTGTTCCAAATCCTTTCCTTCCTTTCCTTTCCTCTCTTCTCCTCTCCTCTCCTCTCCTCTCCTCTCCTCTCCTCTCTTCTTTTCTCTTTTCTATTCTCTTCTCCTCCTCTCCTCTCCTCTCCTCCTCTTCTCTTCTCTTCTCTTCTCTTCTCTTCTCTTCTCTTCTCTTCTCTTCTCTTCTCTTCTCTTCTTTTCTTTTCTTTTCTTTTCTTTTCTTACCTCAATGCTAGTGGCCATAAAAATATGAAAGAAGGAGAGAAGTACATTTGGCAGATTGTGTTCCACCATCACTGTTCTTTTCCTCCCACCTCAGCTCATCCCAGCTCAGCATCAACTCCATAGGAGTGAGAATGTAGTTGGGGAGAGAGAAAGGAAGTGGTTGGAGAAGGGAGAATAGACCCTGCCTCTATTTTTCTCCACACCCTGAGCCCACATTCAAAGCCCTCAATCCTTTCTGTCACCTCATGTGACTTGTGTCAAATTCTCCCTGACCCTTCAGCTCAGTCTTAACTCCTCTGCATGCCCTTCACCCTCAAATTCTCCCATTTCTCCCCATTCTGCCAGCCCTAGTCTCCTGTAACCTCTGCCCCAGCAAATCAGCATCAATCACCGACCCAATCAGGACATCTGGTAAGGATGTGTGCTTCCGGCCTTCTTAGGGTATTTCTGAATGCATTTTCCCCATATAGGAGTGGTTACGGAATACAGTTAAATGTAAATAGAAATAGATTAACTAGATTTCTGTAACTAACATGATTTGGCTCTGGGTCCCCACTCAAATCTCACCTTGGATTGTAATAATCCCCATGTGTCAAGGGTGGGACCAGGTGGAAGTGAAAGTAATTGTTTTACGGGGGCAGTTCCCCCATGCTGTTTTCATGGTAATTAGTGAATCTAATGAGATCTGATGGTTTTATAAGCATCTGGCATTTCCCCTGCTGGCACTCATTCTCTTTCCTGCTAACCTGTCAAGAGGTGACTTCTGCCATGATTGTAAGTTTCCTCAGGCCTCCCAGCAGTGTGGAACTATAAGTCAAGTAAAGCTCCTTTCTTTATAAATTACCCAGTCTCAGGTATTTCTTCACTGTAGTGTGGGAATGGACTCATCCAGTAACCTACCCCAGAAACTTTATATTTCTATGAGAAACTATGGTAGCTATTTGGAGATTCAAGTTAACGATTACATATGAGCTTTTGCAATACAACCATTTATAAGTTAAAAAACTACCTCATGATTTTATTTAAGCCAAGAATTGCTTAGTGTTGGAATCTTACGAGTGCACAAAAATAAGGTAACGAGGGCACTGACTGTTAGTTATAAAAGTGGCCAAGGAAGGAGGACGTCTCCAGGGGCTTTATAAACTGATCTTGCTCCCCCTTCTCCTTCCAGGAAGGGTTGGTAAAACAACACAGAACAGATTATCAACCGATGCATTAATTCCTGCTTCTTTTATTTTAACTTTTCTTTTATTTTCCCCACTTGGAAGTAGTTTTTTCTTATCCATGTTGAATTTTCCTCCCAGAGTTAATAGCCTATGCTCACAACCTCTAAATAAATCAGCAACAGTTGGTGATAATACTGGTTTTGGGAGAGAAATAATGTTTGGCATGCATTGCAGTAGTTAGACAGATTGGAACCAGCTTAAGGACAGAGGGGGTAATAAGGTGATTTTGAGTTGTAGTTATTGCCCTTCAGCGCACTTTGAGTAAATAGATCAAATGCTGGTTTCGAAGATAGCAACAGCCTAAGAAAGGCCAGGATATTGATTTTAAGTGATTTTACCTGCACAGAGAATGGTGATTAGAATTCTAGCTGCCACACATTCAGGAGGAAAGTTTCTTAGGTTGTAATTGAAGAATATTGCCCTATCAAGTTTGAAATGCTTGCTTTTCTTTTTTTTTTTTCTTTTTTAGTTTATAGTAGCTTATTTTTTCTACTGATTTATTTGTTTATACATTTTCTTAATTTTCTTGGGTATTCTTTCTGATAGCAAGCTATTCCATTAGTAAACCGTCATTGAATATTATTTAATAACCTTAATTTTCAAAGAAAGCAGATGCTTACTAATTAGAGAAATATAAGAGCTCGTTGATTTAAGTGTTGTTTTCTTGAGACACTAGAAGAGGGAAGTCCACAATTAACACTACTAAAGTGTCAGAGAAACAGTTAATCATGAGGATTAGATCATCAAAAATATTCAAGGAGACTTTACATATTTTGGGACTGTTTATAATTTTGTATTTATGTCTGTTACATAATTAACTGCCTTCCAAAGCTGCAATAAAAAGTACTGATGCAGGAAAAACCAGTAAGTTACCCGCTTCCTCCCCAACCTATTGTCTTCTGAAGCTGTCCTGAAACTGAATGATAGCATCTGTCTTTAGTCCACCTTAGCTCACATAAGTTGAGTTTTCATCCCTTCAACTCCGCGTCCAATATATTGCGAACAGTGGGTGAGATTTTGCAATATCAGTGTGGCAGCCAAAGGTCTTCCCTTTGCATCAGAAGATAATTTACAGAGATGGTGTTAAAGAACTTAAATAACCTTCTCTTCCATCCTCCACCTCTAGAATGGGTTGCATATCAAACCAAAATCAAGACATGTGCAAAACTTAGCAGATCAGTCACAGCAACAGCAGTTCTTTTCATGGTCTTGCTCCCTGTGCTAAGACCATGAGGAGCTGCAATGAGCTAGAGCACAGGACGGGCAATTAAATTATGAAGTTGTGTCCTGTAAGAGAATACCACAAAACAGTGTTTGTCAAACTGGAGTTATGTAGCAACTTTTTCTTATTTATTTGAACATTTTATCAAAGCATTACATACATAAAAGGTTTCCATTACTTTTTAAAAGTATTCAAAAATACGCATTTAAATGTCTGTTCTTCAAGAATATAATGAAGCAACTTTGAAGTCATGCTTAATCCTCCATTCTTCCTTCATATCAATTTTTTAATGTATCAACTTTATATTTACTTTCTATATAAAATACTTTAAAAACTACAAAATAGTTGCAAAATCATAGGATGATTCCTTGTATACCACCTTTCGCTGTTGTTAACATCTTATATGAGAATAATAATAATAATGGAGTTACCTAAACCAGGACATCAGCATTTGTATAATACTATTAATATTCAGAACTTATTCAGATTTCCCCAATTATCCCACTACTTTTGTTTTGTCTTGATTTTCCAGTCTAAGATTCACTGCAGGATCCTACATTGCGTTTAGTTGTCATGCATTCTTAGTTTTCCCCGGTCTAGGACAGTTCTTCACTCTTTATCTCTTATGACGCTGACAGTTGTGAAGATCACCTCTCATTTATTTCATAGCATGTTTCTCAGTTGGAGTTTGTCTGATGTCTTTCTTATGATTAGATTGAGGTTATACTTTCTTGGCAATGATAGCATCAAATCAAACGTTACATGATATCAACATGTCTTATTACAGATTAATTTTGACCACTTTGTTTATGTTGTGTCTGAAGGATTTTTCCACTGTTAAGTGACAAATTTTCTTTTGTAATTAATACATATTATGTGTGAGGTTACTTTGAGAGTATAAAAGCATCCTGTGTCTTATCATTCTTTTACTTCTTAATTTTAGTAACTATCAGTGATTCTTACCCACAAAATTTATAAATGTGATTTTCAAATAGCGATTATCTACTTTTCATCAGTCTTACTATTTATTAATTTGAATATTACTGAAAGTAAGAATTGTCTCTTCTTTCCTATGTATTTATTTTTCCCACTATTTATATTGGCCCAGACTCATGGGAAATTCTTTTGCTATATGAGTTTTAATCCATTACTATCATTATTTTATTGCTGAAGTTGTGCCAAATTTGGCCATTGGAAGTTTCTTCAGGATGGCTCCCAATGTTAATTTTTAATTTAGTGCTATATACACTAAATAACCCCAAAACTTAGGGGTTAAAACAACACTGGATTTTCATTCTTGTGCTTCTAAAGATTAGCTGGCTTGGTGATTCTCACTTATCCTTCAATCCATTGCAGTCAGACAGCAGCTGAGACTGTGCTGACGGTTTCTTTAGTTTGAAACCTGGCTAAGAGTGGTTGTAGCAGCTGAGGTTATTCAGGTATTTTTTTCTCCACATAGTCCCTCCAAATGGCCAGGTAGGCTTACTCATATTACAGCAGGCTGAAAATAGCTTCTCCCAGATCAGGAACTCTAAGGGACCGAGGTAAAAGCTACAAGGCTCCTGACATCCAAGCCTGAGATGTCATGCCATGGTCTATTGATCACAGCAGTTATTGGTCAGGGAATTCAAGGCTGGGAGGTGGGAGGACTGACCTCTGACTTTCAGTGAGGAATTGCTTGCACAAAGAAGAGAGAAGAAATTCATGATGGCATCTTAGAGACAAACTACTACATATACCTAGTGTTGGTTTACATCCATTTAATTTTAATGCCACTTATAAGTCAACATACATAAAACTAAGGAAATATTCTTTACTTTATAATGTTAATGAATTATTAAGTAATAAAAATAAAATGCAACAGAAAGTTTTTAAAACCAAAAAAATTCAAATTAGCAATATTAATTAAATATGACCGTTGATGTTGCTTCATTGAAACCAAAATTCTGCTTAGGATGTGGTACTGAATGTTGTAGGGAAGAAGGTTTTGAATCTGACACACTAAGACATTATCCTTTAATCAATTACAAAGCCTCTGTGTGTACCACACATCATGAAATCTTTTGTTGATGGAGAAAGACAAAGAACAGGAAATGTGGTAAAGTTCATGGCTCTGGAGGTTAATTGCTCTTTAGAGATTTTATGAAGGTCCCCTGGCATCTGACAATTGTCTTTTGCATGGTTCTATAACGAATTGGCTACTTGTATGTACTCATAAGTTAGCGTATATAATAGATACATGATCCCCACTCTGAAGGAATCTGTAATCTCTTTTTTGATAACATAAAGAAGTAGGAGCCTAAATGTTCTCTTAGAAATCAATGAAGAACAAATACATTTGTTTCCTGAAGAAATATCTTTTGAAGATAAATGAAAGACTGATCCCTGATAATGAAATCCAAGAATTGTGTCATCAGTTGGAGTCCTGTGCCATTAGAATGCGGCCCTTCTGCTCAGACAAATAAGCACAACTGTTTCTGTCAGATGGTGAGCATCCAGCGCGTCCAGAAATCACTGGAGCAGGTGTGTTTGTGGTAGATGCAAAAATAACTAGAGAGGAGCAAATGAGCACAAGCTCCTTCATGCTCTACTGAGTGCTAGGGGAGAAGAAAATATAAAAATATCAAGAGACTGTCTTCCTGGCCATTCTTGGGGACGTGAGAATGGATGAAGCAGAGTAGAAAATACAGTATTGTGAAGGGATGGATTGGGAGCTGGGGTTCAACTGAATGCCCAAACATCTAAAATGAATAATAATAATTCAAAATATAATGCACATCATTTGTGGTTTGGAGATTTGGAACATCTATAAGGCAGCTGTTGTTCATAAATTGATCTCTCAGTGACAGCAATAAAGAAAAATGCTTTGATGTAAGTGGTTGTCATCACGTGACTCTAGAAGAAAGATCAGTCCTGTGGGAATCAACCCTAAGACTCAGGTGGCTTTGGTGAGGAAAGGGACAGATAGGGAAAGGGTTGCTGTTTCTTCTCACTTCCATACAGACATGTCTCTCCCATTTTTGCCTGAACCTCTTTCCTCAGCTTTTTCTTGCTACCTAATTTAACTACGTAGAGAAGCAGTACTGAGTTAGGGAAAGAGGGAAAAGAATGGGCTTTTTTTTTTTCATTAGACCAACCTGTATTTAATCCCAGCTTCTCTACTTACATATGTTTGCAGGCTGCCTCATCTGCTGATACCCCAGTTTTCTCTTGTCTAGTGTGAAGGCCTAATAATTCTGTCATAGGATTGTTTTGATATGGAAACTTACTAGTTCAGTGTTTGGTACATTGGAGATAAACATCATATAAAATATATCATCGTGATTTATAGTCAATAAAAGTTGAAATCACTCTCCTTTTTAAAGACATTTTATCTTGAACTGCGATTCTACTTCCCACACTTTCCTTTAATCAAATAGATACAAATCTAAAATATATTCTTCATATGTATAATTTCAGGAAAATTCAGACTTATTTTAAAAAACTAAGTTTCAGATGATTTATATCTTAAAACTCAGGTATAAGGGATGTAAAGGTTTTAGGAGGAATTCAGAGGACAATTGTTTTTTGTAAATTGATAATTTATAATTATATAAATGGGTACAAAGTGATGTTATGATTTATGAATACAATGTGGAATAATTAAATCAAGCCAGTTGAAATATTCAGTACCTCAAATACTTAAAAAGTTTTTGTGGTAAGGACATAGTATTTGAAATGTACAATACTCTATTATTAACTATGTTACTACACTGAGTAAAAGATATGAAAAAGGTCAAAAGATCATATTCCTTCTGTTTAACTGAGATTTTGTACCCATTGACCATTATTTTTCCACACCCCAAACCCCTGCTTCCATAATTACCATTCTCTCTGTTTCTATGGGTTCAATTGTTTTAGATTCCATGTGTAAGTGAGAATATGCAGTATTTTTGTCTTTCTGTGCCTCACTTATTTCACTTAGCATGATGTTCTCCAGTTCCATTCATATGATTGCAAATGGCAGAACTTCTTTTTGAAAGATAAATAGTATTGCATTGTGTATATATCCCACATTTTCTTTATCCATTCGTCTTCTGGTGAACACTTAGGTTTACTTCCTAAATTGGCTATTGTGAACAGTACTGCGATGAAGATGGGAGTGTGGACATCTCTTCAACAAACTGATCTTAAGTCTTTTGGATAAATGCTCAGAAATGGGATTGCTGGATCATACACTAATTCTCCTTTTGATTTTTTTGAGGAACCTTCTTACAGTTTCCATAATGGCTGTAATACTGTATTTTACCTTCTGTACTGTATTTTACACTGACAGTTACAAGGGTTCTCTTTCCTCGACGTCCTTGCCAATACCTGTTATCTTTCATCTTGAGAATAGCCATTCTGACATGTGAGATGACACCTTATCGTGGTTTTAATTTGTATTTCCCTAATGATTAGTGATGTTGAACATTTTTTCATTTATATGTTGGCTATTTGTATATCCTCTTTTGAAAAATGTCTATTCAGATCTCTTGCCCATTTTTAAATTTTTGTTTTTCTTGCTGTTGAGTTGTTTGAGCTCCTTATATATATTGAATATTAACCCCTTCTCAGATATATGGTTTGCAAATACTTTTTCTTCATAGGTTGTCTCTGCACACTCTTAATTGTTGCCATGCTATGCAGAAGCTTTTCAGTTTTATATCATCCCATTTGTCTACTTTTGTTCTTGATGACTGCACTTTTGGGGTTGAATGAAAAAACAAACAAAAAATCATTGCCTAGATCAATGTCATGTAGTTTTTTTGTTGTTATTTTTATTTTTCCTCTACATGTTCTTCAAGTAGTTTCACATTTTATGGTCTTATGTTTAAGTGTTTAATCCATTTAGAGTTGATTTTTGTATGTGTTGTGGGATTAAGGTCCACTTTCATTCTTCTGCACATAGATACCCAGTATTCCCAACACCACTTAAGAGATTGTCCTTTTTACTATTGCATATTCTTAGGCACTTTTATAAACAATCAATTGACCATACATACATATACGGGTTCATTTATGGACTCTTATTTTGTTCCATTGGTTAATGTGTCTTTCTTTTTTCTGCCAGAAGCATTCTGTTTTAATTACTATAGCTCCATAGTATAATTTTATACCAGGTAGTGTTATACTTCCAGCTGTTTTTGCTTTGTGTTTTTTTGTTTTGTTTTGTTTTATTTTTATCATGATTGTATTGGCTATTCAGGATTTTTGTTGCTCCATGTGAATTTTAGGGTTTTTTCTATGTCTATATGAAATGACATTGAAATTTTAATAGAGATAAAATTAGTATTGACTTGGCGTTGAATTGGTAGATTACTTTGGGTAGTGTGGACATTTTCACAATATTCTTTCAATCCATGAGCATGGGATATATTTTTATCTGTATAGTCTTGAATGTTTTTCACCAATGTTTTATAGCTTTTTAGTGTACAGTTCTTTCACCTCCTTGGTTAAACTTATACCCAAATTTATTTATTTTTTGTAACTCTTGTAAATGAGATTGTCCTCTTGATTTTTTTTTTTCCCCCCCAGGTAGTTTATTGTTAGTAAATAGAATCGCTGCTGACTGTTTGTGTTGATTTTGTATCCTGAAATTTTACTGTATTTGTTAATTGGTTATAACAGGTTTTTTTTTGGTATATTCTGTAGGATTTTTCATATATAAGAAAGATTATGTCATTAGCAAATAGTGACAATTTTACTTTTCTTTCCAATTTTACTTTTCTTTCCTTTATTTATCTTGGCTAATTGTTCTGACAAGGACTTGCAGTACTGTTACATAGAAGTTGCTAGTATGGGCATCCTTGCTTTGTTCTAAATCTTGAGGAAAGGTTTAAATTTTTCACCACTGAATATAATATTAGCTGTGGGCTTCTCATATATGGCCTTTATTGTGTGTAGATGCATTCTTTCTATACCTAGTTTAGTGAGATAATTTTGTTTTGTTTTGTTTTATCATGAAACGATGCTGAATTTGTGAATTTTTTTTTATATCTAAGGAGATGATCATATGGTTTTTGTTATTCATTCTGTTTAACGTAATGTGTCATGTTTATTGATTTGCATACAGTAAACCATCCTTGTATCCCAGAGCTAAATCCCAGGTAGTGATGGTGGATGGACTTTTTCATGGTTGTTGAATTCAGTTTGCAAGTTTTTTTCTTGGGGATTTTCCCCCTTTGTACATTAAGGATATTGACCTGTAATTTTACTTTCTTCTAAAGCCTTGTCTAACTTTGATATCAGGAGAATGCTCCCTCATGAAACGAGTTTGGAAGTGATCCCTTCCGTTTTTTTTTGTTTTGTTTTGTTTGTTTGTTTGTTTGTTTCAAGAGTTTGATTTGTTTGCAAGAGTTTGTGTTTTTTTGCAAGTTTTTTTTTTTTTTAATTGACTTTTTTGCACGGATTGGTGTTAGTTTTTTAAATGTTTGGTAGGATTCAGCTGTGAAGACATCAGGTCCTTGGGTTTTCTGTGATGGGAGACTTTCTATTACTGACTGAATCTCCTTAGTCCTTATTGGTCTGTTCAGATTTTCTGTTTCTTCATGATTCAGTCTTGGTAAGTTATATGTGGCTGAGAATCTATTCTTTTTTTCTAGGTTATAGTTTGTTGACATGTAATTGTTTATAGTAATTGCTTATTGTCCTTTGTGTTTCTGTTGTATCATTTGTAATGTCTGAGAGGAGAATTGTTTCAGTAATTGAAGTGTTGCCCTGAACAGGGTTTTCCAACATAGGCATTATTGGTGTTTAGGGAAGGATGACTCTTGCTGTGCATGACCATTCTGTGCCAATGCAGGATGTTTAGACTTTGTCCCAGATACTGCCACTCAGTCATTTTAACAAACGTGACCCTGCTTCTTGTTTTAAAATTCTGCTTAGAGGAGTACAATTACTTTCAGTTGAGAATGTCTGCGCTAAAATAAGTGTTTATTTGTTTTAGAAGAGAGCACATTTCCATATGTAGGCTGAGCACATGCTATAGTGTAAAAATACCACACATGTATTCTTAAAAATGATAGAAAATAGAATTTAACTAATGCATAACTTCATTCTTTTACAATACACTGAAGCCCTTGGTGGACCAGAAATTGCTGACAAGAAGCATTAGAGGTGTGATAGAAGCACTAATCTCAAATACACATGTTGAGTTCTTTGAAGTGACCTAAAAATAACATTCCTTTGTTATTTCTGAGTTCTGAATCAATGGAGAAAAAAAGGACAATGGTCTAAGACAGGGGCTCCCAACACCTGAGCCACGGACCAGTATTGGCCACATTAGATTCTCACAGGAGAGCACATCCTATTGTCAACTGCACATGAGAGGGATCTAGGTTGCAGGCTTCTCATGAGCATGTAACTAATGGCTGACAATCTGAGGTGGAACAATTTCATCCCAAAGCCACTCCCCCATATCTGTGGAAAAATTGTCTTCCACAAAACTGGTCTCTGGTGCCAAAAAGGTTGGGGACCACTGGTCTAAGACACAGAGAGTTAAATATTTCACATATGAAGCTCATGTTGAATAATGTGGCTTAAATGTGGGAACAAATGAGTTTTCTAATATGAGAATAAGACAACTTACCACCCAATCATGGAAGCATCAGACTGTACAGGCCTTTCCACATTTACAGATGTGTTTGCTGCCTGTGTAACATTCATGGTAGAGATGAAAAAAGGAGAACTTATAATTTCTGCAGAGTGGCCCACTTTTGAGTGACAAAAAGATGCTGCTTTATATGTGACTACATTTTTCCAAATACCCCCAATCGATTTTCTCCTATCCACGGGAGGAATAAGTGGACACAAACCAGGAATGTTACAGCTAGTGCAGCTTCCTTCATTTGGAGGAGATATCACCAGTTTGAAAGAACCATTTTCTCTAATTATTACATAGAAATGAACTCCTAAAACAAGGGTGCACCATGCCTGCAAGGGGTGGATATAAGGAATAGAAAGAGCGTGATGATGGTCTAAAGGCAAATAAAAGTGTGGGTAGTCAACTTTAACAGAACAGATACAAATAGGCTGGCCCTTGCATATCCTCTGTACTCCCACCTAGGTCAAGTGGCAGTGATGGGGCGATATATATGTTATCAAAGGGAGTCTGATACCTGGTAACTTATAAGAATAAGACAAGTTGGTGATACCTAAGTAGAATATGGAGTTCCCTGTCCAGAGAGTGACTCTAGAATCTTCTTTATATGTTCAGCTACCCAACACCCTCCCTTCTTCTGAAAACAGGCTTGAATGCAATCAGAGGAAGCTACTTCTTGCCTTTCCTAACCCTATACTGAGGCATATCATATAGATTGATATATCAAATAATTTAACAGCAAATCTTAACTATAAACAGATGCAAATATTGTTAACCATCAAACATTTAAGAAAATGCAGTATCACCAAGCAAGGAAGACAACTGAATAAATGGAAGAAACTATTCCCAAGAATGAGGTCAATTGAGGAAGTACATTCAGAATAAAACAGATTTTGACATTAACTTTCTTTATTAAGCATTTTGATTACATGAAAATAATTGCATAGTACCTTCAGAGAGATAAGGAAAAAATAATTTATAAGCTAGAATTTTATAGCAAACCCACACTGTGCATTTGTGAGGAGAAAAAAATTAGACATACAAAAACATATAGTGCTTTCTAGACATAGACCTCTCTGGAAGAATTGAAAAATGTGCTTCAGAATGAAGAAACATAATTTGATAAACAAAAATGGGGTGTGAGAGACTATGCTACTTGGTCACATGCTCAATCAAACAGAGAGAAAGAGAGAGAGAGAGAATATGAATTAATATGGTATTAAAGAATTAATGACTGTGACCAAGAAGAGCAATTGAAGAAAGAAATAAAGAAAAATAGCTTAGCATTTTTCTTTTTTAGACTCTAACCCAGATAAAAGCTGAAGGAAAGAGCAGGTATGTAGATTCCATGGACTAGATAGTATGTGAGATTAGAAAACAACTTTAGGATGTGAGCAATTCAGCTGATTTAAAAAAAAAAGGAAAAGAAAAGATAAGAAAAGACATTTTTTAAAAAGCTCAGCACACACACATATATGAGCAGACATAAATGCACACACACACACACACACATATATATATATATAGACATACAGGCATATATTTAGAAAACATTTGCACCCACTTTGATGATATTTCAAGGTTGCTTGGTGTGGTGGGGGAATGGGATAGAAAGCTTACCCTTTTATTTTTGTGAGAGGCTAGGGTGCTATTGGCTGCTTCAGGGCCTCCTGTGTCTTCACTTATCCTCTTTACCTTTGTTTTGAGAGCATTTTTCTAGTGGTAAAAGACACTTAAACTTTACCATCCTAACCATTTTTAAGTGTACAGTGCAAAGTGTGAACTTTATGTTCATTGTTGTGCAACAGATCTCTAGAACAGTTTAATCTTGCAAAACAAACTCACTAGCCACTGAAACACTATACTCCTTTTCCCTATTCCCTAGTCCATCATTTTGCTTTATATTTCTGAGATTTTGACTACTTTAGATAGTTCATATAAGTGAAATAATGCAATATGTGTTTTATTGCCATGGGTTTATTTCCCTTAGCATGATGTCTGCCAGGTTCATTCATGTTGTAACATATGACAGGATTTTCTTCTTTAATATGGCTGTATCATATTCAATTTAATAAGGCTCTGCATAATAATACTAATATTCCATTCTCTGTCTCTTTCTCTCTCGCTCAATCTCTCTCTCTTTCCCTTCCCCCCACCCCACATGTCCTTGATTGAGCATATCCCTAAGTAGCATTGATTCTTATACCAATTATTTTCTCAAATTATTTTTCTTCTTTCTGAAGTACAACTTTCAATTCTTCCAGAGTGGTCTAGGTCTAGAAAGTGTTATATATTTTTTGTAGGTGTAATTGTTTTGAAGTTTTATTTTCTCCTCACACATGGATAGGATAGTGTGGGTTTACTGTAAAATTCTAACTTATAAATTATTTTTCTTTATCTCTCTGAAGGTACTATGCAATTATTTTATGTTTGTGTGTATACACTACATTTTCTTTAACCATTCATTCATTGGTGGACATTTAGGTTGCTTCTACTTCTTGGCTATTGTAAATAATGCTGTGCAGTGAATATAGATGCACAAATATCTCTTTGAGAACCTGTTTTCATTTTTTAAAGTAAACATGTAGAAGCAGAACTGCTGGATCATATAGTTCTATGTTTAACTTTCTGAGGAGCCTCCATACTATTTTCCATAGCTTCTGTACCTTTGCAACCCCATCAACAGTACACAAGGATTCCAGTAGCTCCACATCCTCACCAACACTTATTATTTTCCACAAAGCCTAACATCATTAGCATCTGTCCTTTTACAGAAAAAAGTCCCCAACCCTTGCTTGAAGAGAAAGCACAAAATAATTATGGAATTTAAATATTAATCAACCTTGACAATGTAAAACTACCAGGGCAGAAGTTGAGACAGAAGGAAGAAAGAGAGATGAAGCTTGATATAGATAAGCTAATGCTGTTATGCTACCAGGTGGTTTAAGAAACAGAACATTCCTGTGAGTGGGTATGAGTTACATGTTACCACAGTGAGAAGTCAGTAGTGTTCCACTGATTAATAAGTCAATGAAAGAATTAGTATAGAATTTATAGTTATGGAAGATATGACTTTAACAACAGAGGCAGTAGAAAGTGTGGACTCTGGGGAGCTGGAGTGACGGCACCATGTACTGGGAACGGAGAGAACACCTTTTCACTAGGCTTCTTTGGAATGACTTACATTCATTGATATTGCTTCTTCTTTTTTTTTTTTAAATAACAAGAGGACAAGCAGTAGAGCATAAGGAAGAGACACTGGGCTTACTTTGCCTTCTTAGCTCAGCTGCTATCTAGTTGTGTGAATTTGGGCAGATCTCGATGTCACATCCCCTTTGTTTCCTTAATTAACCTTGGACTCTACAATTGAGTTTGAATGTGTTATATGCTCGAATTTTTTCAACTTCTGTGCTTAGGATATAAACTTATACAGTGACTTAAGAGTTATTTACATGATAAATAGTTCTTAATGTTATATATAGTTCCACTAGAATTATTGTGCTTAGATGTTCATCTCTAAAGCATTAACATTAGAATTGTTATAATCAAATCACAGGAAGAAGTTATAGAACTCTATTGTATTATGCTCTAAATTTAATTTGGGCCTCACTTTCAAAAAAAAAAAAAAAAATAGAAAGCATTACTAGAGGAAATGTAGGCCAGAGTTTCACAGTAGCTGCACTTAAATTGGATTATTAATCATTTTGTTTATGTAAATTCAACAATGTGGAAAATTCTATATGGAGGCATTTGAACCATCTTAAAGGCTCTAATGTGAAGAAAGATATTATGAAAGAACCAAATGCAAAATTTTATGAATATCCAGTTGATGTAGACACTCAACAGAAGATACGATTAAAATGTCTCCAGTATACGCTCTAGATGCAGATTACACAAGGTGGTGTCAAAAGCCAAGTATGATTTAATAAGTAAAAAGTAATCGTTTGCAACTGAATGCCTACTGAGAGTATCCATAACTGCAAGACCAGATGTTCATATTCATGCTTTTTTTGTGTTTTCTCTGGTTTTTGATTTTCTGAGGGCTGTTAATCATATGCCCTTGATATGCAGTGTTCAATCCATTTTGTTAGCCCTTTATCATTTTAAACAGTTACAGATTATGTCTCCATGGAGTGTGCTAGAAATGTCCTTATGTTGCACCAGCCCATGTTTTATGAGATAAACAAATGAGTAATTCAAGCTTTGTAGCGCGTTCGTGTGTCACATAAGAGCTCAGTCATAATTTTTGAATTGTCTGCCAATGCACGTTAAATCAAAGTGTCTATCTGAAACAGTAGTAGTATTTCATGAGCTGTGTAGAACAGTTCTTTATCCTATCTCTATGAACTCCTTTTTTTTTTTTTTTTTTCCTTTTCGGTTTTACTAGGGGCATGGGAGTGGAGGGCACAAAAGTTTAACTTAATGTTAGAGCCAAGGTCAAGACACAGGAATCTAAATGCTACATTTTTCATTCCTATTATCTTGAAAGTTTGGCCATTTATGCATATAGATAGCATATCCCTGGATGACAGGCGGAGGTTTGCTTTTTCTGGAGGTTTCAAAAAGTGATACTAACTCTATAAAATGTTGAAAAATTAAATCAACCATATTATAAAATAGTTATGAAATAGTATTTTTCTGATCATCTAAAATGTTGATTTTCTGAATATCAATGTGTGTAGATGCATGTGTGTGAGTGTGTATACATATAACTGTTTCTATAAACTGCGATAAAGTTAGATAAAGTTACTGATTTATGCCACATTTTGTCCTGTGGCAAAACTCTTTATTTGACTCTACAATCAAAGTGGAAATGGCTTCAGAAGCATCCGTTCAAGTCTGTTGCTTTGGGAAATCATATATAAGCAATCATGGGCATCTTCAAATCAAACTAACTAGTGTTCCCTTTGGAAACATTATTTTGTGATTTTTAACAGCATTTTTACCCATTTGTCATTTCTTTATGGAATAAAATGATCACGAAAAGGAGTATTATTAATTTGTGATGCTGATTGCATTCCATTCCAGCTGATTAAAGCCAGCTGGGAGACAGTACCCCAATGTTGTTTATAAGAATCATGTCTGGCATGTGCAAAGTTCATAAAAATCCTTAGCAATTTGTTAAATTATGTGCCAGATGATAGCTATAGATTTTTAATATTTTAGAAAGGTCTATCTTTAATTCATGAACCTTTCAATTACCTTAAAACCTTATGCCAGGAGGGCAAAGTTGTCTGACCCACTTATGGTTATTGCAAACCCTGTTTTCAGTTACAGTTTAAAACGTAGGCTATTGCTATTGCTTTCTGTGTTCAACATTTTATTGAGACCATTTTTCTTTGACTCTTGAATACCTAGGTAGATACTTGTGATAGTTATTTCAAATTCTATTCTCTCTCTCTCTTATTTTTTAAATGAGCCCATAATTTTTCAAAATTTTGCTCAATGATCAATCCGTGACAATGATAATATGCTAAAGTCATAAAAGCATGAGAACTAACAGAGATTAAGAGGGAAAAAATGTCCTTTAAAGGTATCTATCTTGTCTCCTAAATCCCAGATAAAACATCAGGTGTGACAATTGTTAATTGTAATTTGCTACACTAAGTTTTTCATATCTCAATTATGGAACACACAGTTTGAGGCTAGAGACAGTGATATTGCTATCAAGTATCACTTTAAAAAGTCTCTTATGTATTAGATATTTCTCATTAACTTATTTTATAAAAGTATGATTTGATAACCTGTTATGTACAGTGTATTAGGGATGGAATACAGAAGAAGATACATGCTTCCTTATGGATCTTTTTACCTAATAGTGAAATTATGTGTTAAATACTCGTAAAAATAATCAAGTCTTGTTCTGATAAGCATTATAAAGAAAAAGTTCAGGGTACAATAAGTGAGTTTAATAAAGCTAAGGAATCCTTGAAGTTTTTTTTTTTTTTTTTTGGAGGAAATATATTAAGAATTGAGCCTAGACTGGATGAAGGGAATTAGATTGGTCAGGAAGAGGAGAAAGAGTATTTCCAGTAAAAGTAATACTATGTGTAAATCTGTGTGTAAGGAAGGTGTTCAGTGCAATGGAGTAATTGAAACAGGACCATTGTGGTTAAACTAAAGCTAGCAGTGAAGAAAGTCAGAAAGTGACACCGGGTCGTATCAGTGAGGAGAGAAGGGGGATCATGGAGGAGTTTATTAGCCACATTCATGTGTCTAGACTTTATAATAAAAACAGTAGAACCATTGCAGAGCATAGAGTTGGAGAGTGGCATGATTAGATTCACGTCTGAAAGAGATCACTCTGGAAGCAATGTGGAGAATGAGGTGGGGAGGATTGGGGAGAAGACTGGATTAAGAGAGACCACCAGGCAGAAGACAATTTTCATAAACCAGAGGAGACAGGATCATAGCTTTGATGATCAGTATGCTAGTGGAGATGGGAAGAAGAGGATGTGCTGAAGAGATGCTGGAAAAGTAGAATGCCAAAGACTAATTGGATATAGGAGTAAAAGGAAAGACAAAATCAGGACAACACCCAGGTTTCTGATTGAGCAACAGCATTGATGGTGATGCCACTTACTGAGTTAATTGTGAGAGTAGAGCAGGACACCAGAAAGATCATTAGTTGAACTCTGGATATGTCAAGTTTGAAGAACCTGAAAAAATAGCCTAGTGGAGATCTCTGGTAGATGACTGGAGCTAAGTGGATCGGGCTTCACATCAAGCCTGGCAATCATTCACATCAGCATTGATAATTGAATCCTTGGGATTGGATGAGATCTGCCAGTCTCATAGAGAGGTACAATGTCTAGTGAGAAGAAGGCGTAAGATCATTCCCTGAGGAACTTCAACATTTAAATGACAAGTGTCAGAACATGGTATGAGTCTTAGGTGCTATTTAATAATATAAGCTTAATATAGAATATTAAGATAAGCTTAACATAGAAGATATGCAAGATAAGCTTAACATAGAGTATTAAAAGTCATACATTTGTTATATTTTTGTCATCACCAAGGATGTCCTATATGTTCAGCAGGACACAATATTTCACAAATGCAATTTTTCTGACTTTAGGCAAGTCATGGTGTCTAAGGCATCAGTTTATTTGCTGTTAAAATCAGTTTACCCAATGGTCCATGCATGAACAGGCAGAGTAGATTATCACTAGAGCAGACATTTCTACTAGGGATCATTTCCAACTAAATAGAAAATAGAGTTCTGATAGAATAAAGCAATGGAAGAGTGAGCTTTGATAGAGTTTAGGAAGTAGATAAAATGTAGAACAGTACCAGTAAATTTTCATGTAATTATAAAGGAAGGATGAAGCCTGGGTGGCTTTCAACCTGAGGCACTGAGCACGTAAGAGGTAGAGGGAAAACTTAGATGTTTCTAAGACAACCAGGGGATGAAAAGCTTGGAGATCAATTTTGCCAACTACATGTTTTATTTAAGGATGGCCTTTTAATATTAGTAGTTTTCTTTTAGTCCTCCCTAAGCCCACAATGCACTAAATCAAGCTTGTCCAATCCATAGCTTGGGCCACATGCAGCCCAGGACAGCTTTGAATGTGGCCTAACACAAATTCATAGATTTTCTTGAAACATCATGAGTTGTTTTTGCAATTTTTTTTTTAAGTTATTAGCTATCATTAGTGTTAGGGTATTTTATGTGTGGCTGAAGATAATTCTTCTTCTTCCAATGTGGCCCAGGGAAGCCCAAAGATTGGATACCTCTACACTAAGTAGTTGCATTATTTATTCTACTCCCAAAGCAACTCTTTACCTAAAAATAAAAAAGAGGAGGGGGTGGGGACAGGGGTGAAGGGAGAAGGAGGAGGAGGGAAAAGAGAGGAGATAAAAAAAAATCATGTCATTATAAAGGAAGGATGAAGTCTTTTCGGGGCAAGAAAAATCAAGATCCTGTTCTCCCTCACTTTTGACATCTGCCTGCAGGATCCTGATGGAGGTTAATGGGCAAATGGTTGAGATGGGATGAACCATGATTTTGCCTCTGAAAGTCCACATGCCGAGTTGTGTCTCCTTTCAAGGAGGGACAAAAACTTGTTTATTTCCACACTCAAAAACAGCTTGGTCATTTCAGTCTCTGTTGGGCCTTCAGAGAAGTTGGCTTGTGGATTAACCCACTTAATCCTCCTGGCCTTATTGCCTCTTTAATCAGTTTTGTTTTTAAAGTCATCACCCCATGGTTTATGGGGTTTACCCCATAAACCTGTAGTGGATGGCTACAGGATTCAAATTTTCTGCCATGACTTTGGCCCTCTTCTTAGGCAAATGTCCAGCGGTGGTTCCTGACATGTAAATTGTTGAGTACCATATTGCATGTCCCTGACACTGCCCTCTAATTATGGACCACATATGAGTGCTCCAGTTAAAGGTAACTGATATAGGCCTTCTCAGATTGTAGTTAATGTTAAACTCTTTGTGAAAATGTTTAAGAAGGGTTAAAGGGAGAAAAATGTATTGAGAAAAAATAAACTTCTACCTTTAAAATGAATTCCTCTTTTTAAAGCAGAATTTTTATTTTTCCATTTTAGATCCATATATATATGCATATGCATATATATGTATGAAATATAAATATACCCATATATGTGTATGAAATATATATATGCATGCACATATATATATATAAAATGTGTTTCTAACAGATTTGGTACATATTTTATCTAGCTTTTTTAATGGTAGAATGATCCTTGCTTAACATCTCCTAGAACTGGAGTTTCCTGGAAGATAGTAGAAATGTTGCGTTAGCTATAAAGGAGACTAGGCAACTCTTAATTGGCTGAGTTCTAGAATTCTGACAATTGAGATGTTTTGTATTAGGCAGTAACTAATTGATTCAGTCAGATTGTCATTTTTTAAAAGACAGGGAGGCAGTGTTAGAAAAAATGTCAGCAGTAAGTGGAGATGTTGATAGTAAAAGCAGAGTCAGAAAGAAATTGAGTAATGAGTATGGTGGAATTGCCAACTTAGGGAGAAATAGATATCTGAAATTTAGCAAGATGTGTCAGTTACCAGTTATTAGCTCATTCCTGGTGCAACTGGATTCTGAATGATAGTTAACCCTTGAGCCATCTATCCATGAGGCCAAGTTGTAGACCTATGGGCAGTGATCTGTGTATCCCAGCTTCCCTATGTTTCCTTCACTGACCTAACCAATCTTGTTTCTTTTTCCTTGCAATCTAATGTGTCTCTAAAGCAGGAGTGGACTCTGTATGATATCCTGGACATGGCGTGGATTTCCCTGAAATAACAAAGAATGAGAAAAGAATGAGAGATCATTCTTCCAGATCTTCTAAAGTTCACTGTAGAATTACATTGTTTGTGTTCATGCTTGGCATTCTTTTAAGTGTTTTGCAGTGAGAATTCACTTGAATTTATTCCTTTCAATTTTCTAGACAAGACCTATGGATAAATACATACAAATAAAAGAATCTTATACCTATTCTGCCAAGTGTAATAGAAGCTTCAGCCACACAAAAGCTTTCTTTCTTACCTTTCAGAATGTTATGCCATCCTTATTTTACATACTTCAGGAGATTCCACATGTGATTGAAAATGAGGTAGAGTACGCTTTGGAAGAATTGGGGAGCTATAGTTACAGAAAGAAAAGAACACATTTAAGTCAATCTTTGTGCCAGTTTTTATTAGAAAAGGCAATCTTAAAGCCATCTGGCTCACTTTTCTAGTCTCCCAGCTGAGTCTGATGTCTGATCCTTCTCTGTCTCAGACTAATTCTGTTTGTAACTACATGGCTGGCTCTGCAGACAGAGCTAGTATTTCCCTCCCCTCACCTTGAATTGATATCTATGTAGATAACTCCACTAAAATACTCTATCACATTGTTATTGTGGTTATGTGTTTATATATTTGTCTTTCCCATGAACTTATTAGTTTCTTAAGGGCTACAGTAGTATCTTATTTGCCTTTGTATCCCCACAGCCTCCTAGATCTTGGATGTTGAATGCAGGAATACGATTAATGCAGTCAGAAAAAAACCTCTTTACTTTAGAAATCTTAATTCTGATAAATGTGTAATGCATATTGTTTTACCTTTTAAAACTCTTATTTGAGAGGAAAGAAAACTTATGAAATTTCCTATAGGTATACTGTTAGAGTAATAATTTGTAATCATATTCATAGTTTGACCAATTGAATGTATTTTTCTTTAATAATCATCTGTTAAAATCATTCCCTAAGCAATATAAAAAAGCATAATATTGTATTTAGTGTCTTTTATAGATGTCCAAGTATTTTATTTTATAATTTTTAGTATAATGTACATCTAGCAAGTAAGAAATAGCCTTAAGTTAACAGTTTTGAATATAAGTTCTATAGTCATTTTTGACTGAGTCATTGAGCAGTTGCATTTATGGTTATGTATTATGAAATCTATAGTAATCTTGCATTTTTTGTATCATGAAATTTAGAATCAAGGTACTACTTTTGTCCAAAAAACAGCCCATAAACTCAGTCCTATTTCCATTGAAGTTTGCATTTCAGTTCCCTCTGGGTATCTGAGCAGCTGTTTTTTTTCTAAGTCTTGATCATCTAATCAAAAGAGAATATTCTGAATGCATTTTCATTTTATCTAAAATTAACAGTGAAGCTTCAAGCAGATGTTATGAAAGATTGGAAATAACTGCTAAATAAAAAGAATAGCAAGGGACTCCTGCAGTCTAGCATAGAAATGGCAAAGTAAACAGCCAAATAAAAACAAAATTTAGTAAGCATCCACCGTGAGTATCTTTAATAGCTTTATTTGAAAAGATTTGGGGTTTTGACAGTTTAAGAAAGAAGTAATCATGAATTGAATATCAGATCTCAAATATTTATGCTTTTTTAAGAACAGCCACAAACTTTGAGGCTTTTTGAGAGCTTCATAGTCTTGGGTTGAGTTTTATTTTTGCTGGAGCAAGAATAATGAAAATAAACCAGTTGTCATCAACTCTAACATTGAAATGTGAGTGGCCATTTAAATATTGAAAAGCCAGAAAAGTAGAATGGCCCACTGAAACTTGTGTTACAAAACAAGTGATATCATATGGCTAACATTTATTTTACAGAAAATAAATGAGATAGTCATAAACAGGAATGTTTCATAAACATAAAGAATTTCTTTTGTAAAGATACATTGTAATCCCTATCTATTCTTCTAAAGGTATCTCAATACAAGATAAAAAGTATAAAGAAATATAAATTCACTGTGTAGAAAAATAAACATATATTTGTTCAGACCTGGGAGGGGACCAGAGTATAGTTAAGATTAAAACACAGGAGTATGCAATTCCCAATTCAAGAGTGCTTTTAAAATCAGCATGAACTTCCCAAAGAGTTGCAAATATGGTCACACCATTTACTTTTCTAATGAATCAATCTCCAAGGAAGGCAAACTGCTTAGCTTTGAGTCCTAGCTCTGCTGTATAACAGCTGTTTGGAATTGGAAAGTTAATTAACTTTTCTTTGCCCCTTTTTCCTTCTCCATAAATGGGAATGGTCACAGAAGCCAACTGTAGAGTGTGTAGAATGGTACTGACACCTAGTGAGCACTCTGTGAAGCTAGGCTAACGCTATGCTTCTTTGCCCATCTGCCTTAAGGGATATGCTTCTTTGCCCATCTGAGAGTGTTAGGCACGGTAGTGTGTCATGGACATCCAATCATGGAGAGAGTAGGCATCTGTGAGATCCACTACAGCTGTGGCTTCTCACTGACACAGGGAGCTACTGTTCAAGGCTGCTCTGCTGTGGTAGTCCTGTATCATTCACTGGCACTGAGTATCACTGAGACACGAAGGCTGTTTGTGTGAACCACAACTGCTAATGTGGATTTTGGTCAATGGTGCATCACGGTGGGCTAACAAATTTGCGTATCTTTATGCTTACTACTTTTATTTCTCACACATATCCACATACCAGGGCTATACCTATGCCCACGCAGGGCTAATTTCATGGTCCACCAACTCATGGACCAGAACTTCTATCCCTTCCCCTTCTTTCTTTAGGAATCCACCTTAAAAATTAGATCTCTTTTCCTCTTAAATTCTGAAACACCAAGCATCAGATAACATCCTTTTTGGAGCCTAATTGACAAAGTTGCTCTGCCATGCTTCTAAAGGAAAGCTGTCTTTAAGTCCAAAAGATGTCTGTGTTAGATTATTATTTTAATAAGTCCTGTGTTAGATTATTATTTTAATCTATTATTTTAATAGATTGCTATTTTAATATTTAATTATTATTTTAATGAGTCTCATATCATGTTGTTTATGTCCTTGCTGTAGTCCCCTCCAACATTGATTCTGTAATTGCCGTGACTTGCTTTGGCTCACAGGACATTGGTAATCATGACGCAAGCCTAGATGTGGTGAGAGCTTGCCCACTGGAGCCTGCCCTCTTGGGAGGCTGACCCCACCTTATGAGGGGCTGTCTCGACTCCTCCAGTGTGCAAGACCACATGGAAGAGATGCCAGTTTCTCCACTGTGACAGCTCAGCTCAGCTTTCAGCTGACTCTGAATACACCTTTTAGGTAAGCCCAGGCAAAACCCAAGGAATTGCCAAGTTAATCCACACTTACTTTAAGCCTTTATTTTGGGGTAGTTTGTACGTAGCAGCATATCAGTAATACAGGGTCAATGCCTATTTTTTCAAGCTGCTACTTTCAACTATGTCTTTTCCAAGTGAGGACACACACACACACTTTATCTCCTTGGTAGCAAACATTGTTATGCTTGGCTTGGAAATGTATTTTGTGATCACAGGAACTATATTTTCTATTTGTATTTGTTGAAACATATTAATGACATTATATGTGCATGATTCACTACATCAAAGATTTAGTAAATACCCAGGAAAAGATTTTGCTAGGTACCAAGAAAAGTCACTCTTAAGGAAAATAAATTTTAAACAAATAATTAAATTAATACTTACAAGTAAACATCTTCAAATGTATCTATGCTTCAAAGATATATTTCCCTATTTGGAAACAGTTAGGTATACTCCAGTGACTACATGGTGTGAAATTTGGTGGTCTTAGGTTTATATCTTTACGTCTCCATTTATTGTTTTTTTAATTTGGAGAAAAATAATAGGTTTTTCTGAGCTTTAGAGCTCTTTTGTCTGTTTTGTTTTTTTACAAACTGAGATTATATATCTTATTTATAGGATTATTATAAATATTAGAAAATTATTCCATAAGGTATGCGGCAAAATGTTGGACCTCCAATGCCTTAGTAATTGTTCCATATGTTTAGTGTTCTCTCTTCTTGCCATTACCAATTTTCCAGTTTTGAGGCAATCTGGACATACATTAAGTAAAAGCACTGGAAAGGATTGGTGTTTGAAAAATAAATTTGGAGAAAATGGATAGCCTAACTTGTCTCTCCCTTTTGAGAATAATGCTTGACCAGTTCTCCTGCTCTCTACTCTTGTACTCCCAAATGTTGAGACATCGATTAACAGTGTTAGAGGAGGAGACAGTAGTAATGATGAAATTGCAATAGCTCATGTGATTATACCATGGGGAAGGGCAGCAATGATCATTTGTTCTGCAGCTCACTCTCATTCATACATTTTAGATCATTTTAAGTGAAGAGTAAGGCTTTGCTCTGTATTTCCAGTAGTCCCCCTTCTGTATTTGCATTTTAATATCACTGCTTGTTCACATTTCAGAGCAAAACATTTCTCCATTTATTGTCTCCTACTTTTATGGTGATTTTCTTTTATTTTTTCTTTCCTTTTCTTGCTTAAGTGAACAACTATGCCCTCAGGCACCAACCTTGACATGCTGCCTCTTTCAAATATTAGAAAACAAATAACATGAGCTTCTTTTGCAGGGTGGACAACTAGTCAGTTTTATTTGCTTGTTTGGTTTTGCCTACAAACCATTCTAAGAGTCCCACTCAAATTTCCTCCCAGAAAAGACACATTTTTTAAATTGCTAGCTAAGGTTCTAATGAGAATCTTATTTCCTCTTTCTCTTGTTTTATAAATTGATTCAAAATAGAACTGACCTTACAATCTCATGTAATAGCATCTGCAAGAGCATTTTTGGTCATGATTATGCACTGATTGAATTTGCAGACTGTAGATGATTTAGATGTGGTAGATTACCTAGATGTGAACCTGTTACACCTACTCAGAGGACTGAAAAAAATTTTTTTAAACTGGACATGTACATGCCAAATAAATGTAACAAAGTATCTTAAACATGTCACTCCTGTTATTGTTTTATGAAAGATAGCATCAAAGAAAGTGAAGGGAATTTATTCCGGATAAATTCTCAGATAAGCAATCTTACTGGCAGTTTCCATGACTTCCTGCAGTCTACTTTTAGAGGTTCTGGAGAAGCCGGTTGCAGAATGATCAGGAGCCACTTGCAGTCTCTTGAGGTCAGATACTGTATCTTACACTTCAGATCCCCTTTAGTGCCAAACACAGTATCTCACATGTAGAAGGTGCTTAGTGAAGTATTATTCAATGGCTATTTCACCATGGCTTTAGTAGCTCTACTTTTCCAATTATCACAACCTGGTTTTTGATGTTCACAAATAGTGTATATTAGCACCTTTGCTTGTGAATGTTTGTGTTTGTAGGCTCCCTGAGTGCCTGCAGCTTTGTTAAAATAAGGCTTTTACTTATGGACATTCTTCAGAGATCAAAAACACATATTCCTCAACTGAAAATAAAATAAATTCCACCGATATTCTTTATCTGTATAGGCCAAATCTCTTAATATAGCCCACACGGCCTTCTACAATTTCATGTGTGCTTACTTTTATAGACTTCTTTCCCACATGAACCTTTGTCTTTTAGTCCAAGGAAGGCTAATTGGCTGTGCCATATCTTCTCCATAGAATATTTCCCTTCCCCTTATTGTCAAGTAAAATTGAATCTATCCTTCAGGGTCCTGGAAAGCAGCTACTTCTAGGAGCATCTCAGTCCAGGAGTGAGGGCAAGCCACACGTGGAGAGTGGTCTAGGACTTCGATGAATTGCATTTGAAAAATAGAGCTGGTGGGGCTTAGAGTCAAGACACAGAAAGATCAGCTTTATCTTAGAATAGTATGAGAATTAAACTAGGCACAAAAGAGTCAAAATGTCAAGACATCAGAGTAGAGGAAGAGGAGATGAAACCTGGAGGGGTGCTAGTGAAATCCAACTGTGGTGCTACCAAGGAAAATGGTTACCAACAGGAGTGTGGGGTGGTTTCAGGGTAGGCGCTCACTGAAGAAGGGTGGTAGAATAGAGATGATGGGATGCTACAGACAGGTCCCTGGCTTTTTATCTGGTCTGGATTTAACCCTGACCCACATTTTAAAAGAGAATGATAGGCTACTGTAACCTTGGACACTTGCTAGAACATTTGGTCACTTCCTGGGTACTGTGAACTTCTAGGATAACACATCACCCACCAGATGTTCTGTTTAGATGTGTGTATGTAAAACCTCTTTTGCTGTCTTTTAAGGTTCTGTCTATATCATGGGATTTCTGCTATACTTATCTTGCTGTTCTTCCCACAGTTCGCCAACCCCACATTCACAAATACATACAGGCTCACAAGACAGTTGGTATTCAAAATATTTTTATTGAATTAATGAGTGAATCAATGAATAAGTGCACCACTTGTAATACAGAAATCTTAATGTGAAATCCAATCACAGGAATAAAAGTCAACCTAAAATAAATCTAGCAGGAACACATGAAATGGGCAACTGATATTTGTTTAAAGCTTAGGTAATCAATACTAAAAATTAACTTGTCAAACAGGTTATGTAGAAGTTTATGAACTTTTTAAATGAATGTAACAGGGTCCTTGGAAACCGTGGCTCATGACTTGTGAAATATAGATCAAATGGCTACAGAGGACTCAAGTTATTAGCCAGACACAATTGAGAAAGAGGTTTAGAATTTTAAGCCTTGACGTCCATTCCAAGATGGCTGAATAGGAACAGCTCTGGTCTGTAGCTCCCAGTGTGATTGATGCAGAAGACAGGTGATTTTTGCATTTCCAAATGAGTACCTGGTTCATCTCATTGGGACTGGTCGGACAGTGGGTGCAGCCCACGGAGGGTGAGCTGAAGCAGGGCTGGGCATCACCTCACACGGGAAGCACAAGGGGTCAGGGGATTTTCCTTTCCTAGCCAAGGGAAGCCGTGACAGACTGTACCGGGAAAATCGGGACACTGTCACCTAAATACTGCACTTTTTCAATGGTCTTAGTAAACAGTACACCAGGAGATTATGTCCTGTGCCTGGCTCAGTGGGTGCCATGTCCATGGAGCCTTGCTCACTACTAGTCTGAGATCGAACTGTGAGGCAGCAAGTATGGCTGGGAGAGGGGCGTCCACCATTGCTGAGGTTTGAGTAGGTAAACAAAGAGGCCAGGAAGCTTGAACTGGGTGGAGCCCACCGCAGGTCAGTGAGGCCCACATGCATCTGTAGACCCCTCCTCTGGGGGCAGGGCATAGTTGAACAAAAGGCAGCAGAAACTGCTACAGACTTAAATGTCCCTGTCTGACAACTCTGAAGAGAGCAGTGGGTCTCCCAGCATGGTGTTTGAGCTCTGAGAATAGACAGACTACCTCCTCAAGTGGGTCCCTGACCCCTGTGTAGCCTAACTTGGAGACACCTCCCAGTAGGGGCCAACTGACACCTCATACAGCCAGGTGCCTCTGAGACGAAGCTTCCAGAGGAAGGATCAGGCAACAATATTTACTATTCTGCAATATTTGCTGTTCTGCAGCCTCTGCTGGTGATACCCAGGCAAACAGGGTCTGGAGTGGACCTCCAGCAAACTCCAGTAGACCTGCAGCTGAGGGACCTGACTGTTAGAAGGAAAACCAAAAAACGGAAAGGAATAGCATCAACATCAGCAAAAAGGACATCCACACCAAAACCCCATCTGTAGGTCACCATCATCAAAGACCAAAGGTAAATAAAACCCCAAAGATGGAAAGAAACCAGAGCAGAAAACCTGAAAATTCTAAAAACCAGAGCACGCCTTCTCCTCCAAAGGATTTCAGCTCATTACCAGGAACGGAACAAAGCTGGACAGAGAATGACTTTGACAAGTTGACAGAAGTAGGCTTCAGAAAGTCAGTAATGACAAACTACTCTGAGCTAAAGAGGATGTTTGAACCCATCGCAAGGAAGCTAAAATCCTTGAAAAAAGATTAGATGAATGGCTAACTAGAATAACCAGTGTAGAGAAGACCTTAAATGACCTGATGGAGCTGAAAACTATGGCATGAGAACAACGTGACGCATGCACAACCTTCAGTAGCCGATTTGATCAAGTGGAAGAAAGGGTATCAGTGATTGAAGATCAAATTAATGAAATGAAGTGAGAAGAGAAGTTTAGAGAAAAAAGAGTAAAAAGAAACGAACAAAGCCTCCAAGAAATATTGCACTATGTGAAAAGACCAAATCTACATTTGATTGGTGTACCTGAAAGTGACAGGAAGAATGGAACCAAGCTGGAAAACACTCTTCAGGGTATTATCCAGGAGAACTTCCCCAACCTAGCAAGGCAGGCCAACATTCAAATTCAGGAAATACAGAGAAGGCTACAAAGATACTCCTCGAGAATAGCAACCCCAAGACACATAATTATCAGATTCACCAAGTTTGAAATGAAGGAAAAAATGTTAAGGGCAGCCAGAGAGAAAGGTCTGGTTACCCATAGAGGGAAGCCCATCAGGCTAACAGCGGATCTCTCAGCAGAAACTCTACAAGCCAAAAGAGAGTGGGGGCCAATATTCAACATTCTTAAAGAAAAGAAATTTCAACCTAGAATTTCATATCCAGCCAAACCAAGCTTCATAAGTGAGAGAGATATAAAATCCTTTACAGTCAAGCAAACGCTGAGAGATCTTGTCACCACCAGGCCTGCCTTACAACAGCTCCTGAAAAAAGCACTAAACATGGAAAGGAGCAACCAGTACCAGCCTCTGAAAAACGTGACAAATTGTAAAGACCATTGGTGCTAGGAAGAAACTGCATCAACTAACAGGCAAAATAACAAGGTAACATGATAATGACAGGATCAAATTCACACATAACAATATTATTTCTTTCTCTCACCTGATTGCCCTTGCCAGAACTTCCAACACTATGTTGAATAGGAGTGGTGAGAGAGGGCATCCCTGTCTTGTGCCAGTTTTCAAATGGAAAGCTTCCAGTTTTGCCCATTTAATATGATATTGGCTGTGGGTTTGTCATAAATAGTTCTTATTATTTTGAGAATGTTCCATCAATACTTAGTTTATTGAGAGGTTTTAGCATGAAGGGCTGCTGAAATGTATTGAAGGCCTTTTCTGCATCTGTTGAGATAATCATGTGGTTTTTGTCATTGGTTCTGTTTATGTGATAGATTACATTTATTGATTCTGTATGTTGAACCAGCCTTGCATTCCAGGGATGAAGCCAACTTGATCTTGGTGTATAAGCTTTCTAATGTGCTGCTGGATTTGGTTTGCCAGTATTTTATTGAGGATTTTTGCGTCAATGTTCATCAGGGATATTGGTCTAAAATTCCCTTTTTTTGTTGTGTCTCTGCCAGGCTTTGGTATCAAGATGATGCTGGCCTCATAAAATGAGTTAGGGAGGATTCCCTCTTTTTCTGTTGTTTGGAATATTTTCAGAAAGAATAGTACCAGCTCCTCTTTGTATCTCTGGTAGAATTCAGCTGTGACTCTGTCTGTTACTGGACTTTTTTTTGGTTGGTAGGCTATTAATTATTGCCTCAATTTCAGAGCCTGTTACTGGTCTATTCAGCAATTCAAACACTTCCTGGTTTAGTCCTGGAAGGGTGTATGTGTCCAGGAATTTATCCATTTCTTTTTGATCTTCTAGTTTATTTGCATAGAAGTGTTTATAGTATTCTCTGATGGTAGTTTGTATTTCTGTGGTATTGGTGGTAATGTCCCCTTAATCATTTTTTATTGCATCTATTTGATTCTTCTCTTCTTCTTTATTAGTCTTGCTAGCAGTCTATCAATTTTGTTGATCTTTTCAAAAAATCAGCTCCTGGATTCATTGATTTTTTGAAGGGTTTTTTGTGTCTCTATCTCCTTCAGTTCTGCTCTTAGTTATTTCTTGCCTTCTGCTAGCTTTTGAATGTGTTTACTCTTGCTTCTCTAGTTCTTTAAATTGTGATGTTAGGGTGTCAATTTTAGATCTTTCCTGCTTTCTTTTGTGGGCATTTAGTGCTGTAAATTTCCCTCTACACACTGCTGTAAATGTGTCCCAGAGCTTCTGGTACATTGTGTCTTTGTTCTCATTGGTTTCAAAGATCATGTTTATTTCTGCCTTCATTTCGTTATATACCCAGTAGTCATTCTGGAGTAGGTTGTTCCGTTTCCATGTAGTTGTGCAGTTTTGAGTGAGTTTCTTAATCCTGAGTTCTAATTTTATTGCACTGTGGTCTGAGAGACTGTTGTGATTTCTGTTCTTTTACGTTTGCTGAGGAGTGCTTTACTTCCAACTATGTGGTCAATTTTGGAATAAGTGTGATGTGGTGCTGAGAAGAAGGTATATTCTGTTGATTTGTGGTAGAGAGTTCTGTAGATGTCTATCAGGTCCGCTTGGTGCAGAGCTGAGTTCAATTCCTGGATATCCTTTTTAACCTTCTGTCTCATTGATCTGTCTAATATTGACAGTGGGGTGTTAAAGTCTCCCAATATTATTGTGTGGTAGTCTAGGTCTCTTTGTTGGTCTCTAAGAAATAAAGGGTATTCAGTTAGGAAAAGAGGAAGTCAAATTGTCCCTGTTTGCAGATGACATGATTGTATATTTAGAAAACCCCATCATCTCAGCCCAAAATCTCCTTAAGCTGATAAGCAACTTCAGCAAAGTCTCAGGATACAAAATCAATGTGCCAAATTCACAAGCATTCATATACAGCAATAACAGACAGAGAACCAAATCATGAGTGAACTCCCATTCACAATTGCTACAAAGAGAATGAAATAACTAGGAATCCAACTTACAAGAAATATGAAGGACCTCTTCAAGAAGAACTGCAAACCACTGCTCAACAAAATAAAAGAGGACACAAACAAATGGAAGAATATTCCATGCTCATGGATAGGAAGAATCAATATTGTGAAAATGGCCATGCTGCCCAAGGTAATTTAGAGATTTAATGCCATCCCCATCAAGCTACCAATGACTTTCTTCACAGGATTAGAAAAAACTACTTTAAAGTTCATATGGAACCAAAAAAGGAACCGCATTGCCAAGACAATCCTAAGCAAAAGGAACAAAGCTGGAGGCACCATGCTACCTGACTTCAAAGTATACTACAAGGCTACGGTAACCAAAACCGCATGATACTGGTACCAGAACAGGGATATAGACCAATGGAACAGAACAGAGGCCTCAGAAATAATACCACACATCTACAACCATCTGATCTTTGACAACCCTGACAAAAAACAAGAAACGGGGAAAGGATTCCCTATTTAATAAATGGTGCAGGGAAAATTGGCTAGCCATATGTAGAAAGCTGAACCTGAATCCCTTCCTTACACCTTATACAAAAATTAATTCAAGATGGATTGAAGACTTAAATGTTAGACCTAAAACCATAAAAACCTGAGAAGATGTAATCCCAGCACTTTGGGAGGCCGAGGCAGGCGGATCACAAGGTCAGGAGATCGAGACCTTCCTAGCTAACAGGGTGAAACCCCGTCTCTACTAAAAATACAAAAAAATTAGCCAGGCATGGTGGCAGGTGCCTGTAGTCCCAGCTACTCAGGAGGCTGAGGCAGGAGAATGGCATGAACCAGGGAGGCGGAGCTTGCAGTAAGCCGAGATCACACCACTGCACTCCAGCCTGGGCAACAGAGCAAGACTCTGTCTCAGAAACAAACAAACAAAAAACAACCCTAGAATAAAACCTAGGCAGTACCATTCAGGACATAGGCATGGGCAAGAACTTCATGACTAAAACACCAAAAGCAATGGCAACAAAAGCCAAAATAGAGCAATGGAATCTAATTAAACTAAAGAGCTTCTGCACAGCAAAAGAAATTACCATCAGCGTGAACAGGCAACCTACAGAATGGGAGAATATTTTGGCCATCTTCCCATCTGACAAAGGGTTAATATCCAGAATCTACAAATAACTTAAACAAATGTACAGGAAAAAATCAAGCAACCCCATCATACAATGTGCAAAGGATATGAACAGACACTTCTCAAAAGAAGACGTATATGCGGCCAACACAGGAAAAAATGGTCATCATCACTGGTCATCAGAGAAATGCAAATCAAAACCACAATGAGACACCATCTCACACCAGTTAGAATGGCAATCATTAAAAAGTTAGGAAACAGGTGCTGGAGAGGATGTGGAGAAATAGGAACACTTTTACACTGTTGGTGGGACTGTAAACTAGTTCAACCATTGTGGAAGA